>NC_052333.1:23121067-23427448 GCF_016432855.1 Salvelinus namaycush | reverse complement strand
AGCCAGACCTGGGTTCAAATTGTATCTGAAACCAATATTTAATTTGTGTTTAATTGATCTTGCGTGGTGCAATGGAACCAATGGCATAGTCCCCTAAGTGCAAAACCCCCTGACAGTCAAGGTAGGTTGAAACAAACGCTCTTAGATTTGAAAGATGTTAAACACTGTTTGAACCCAGGTGGGTCGAGGGTCTGGCGTAGGTCTGGTGGAGGCTGGGCTCAGATATGTGGCAGGTCAGGTCCCCCAGTCAGCCATGTGAGGCTCCAGTTAGTTCCTGCCCCGGTCTCAGTAATGTAGATGTAGGGCTCAGTAACATGGGGCTCAGTCAGTAAAATGTGGAGCAGCTTTCAGTTGGCCTCCCACTGCTCCTCGTCTGCAGGCCGAGCCGACCGCTGAGCGCCATCTGTAGACCATTAGACCTTGTCCATCTAGAAGACTGTCCAAGACTACAGGACTTGCTTCAGTGCCAGTTGCATGGCGAAAAACAACATCCCCCTCAATGTCATCCCTACCATACATTATTTAATTAGAATACCCATTCCATAAAACCTGTTATTAACACTGTGTTATTATATTAACAACACTGTATGAACACACAACCTTGTAGATAAAGTGTCACCTCACCACCGCTTGGTCAGAGCTGGCTGGCTGGCTGACTGGCACTCACAGCAGAGAGAGGAGTAGAGAGGTAGAGAGCAGAAACTCTCCCAAGGCCACATGACTGCAGTAGGATTAAGGGTCACAGGTCTCTGTAACCCCAATCAGCACTAAATGGGACCTTTTCTAATAGTTAAAAATATCCAGATGATGACCTTTGAACCATGTTGCTCAGTGATGTGGAAGTCCCCTCTGGGGTCGGAGTCCTGAAACACCTCTGTTAATCTGCAGGATTCTCCCTTAATATCTTTCTCTTTCTCTCCCTTTCTCCATTCTTTGCTCCATAAAACTCTCTTTCCTTCCCTCTCTGTCTTTCGCTTGCACTATCCCTCTCGTTCTTTCTCTTTCTCTCTCATTCTCTCTCTCTCTTCTCTGTCTCTCTCTTCTTCCCGATATAATAGACAATAAAGCACAATACATCTGGTCCTTTATTGAACCCTGTAGGCTGTTCTGTTGGAAAGTTGGCTGGCTCTAACACTTTACGTTGTTTATATTTGTTTTCAGAAAATAAAATGTAACCTCAGGGTCTCAGACAGTCTCAGATAAGAGGCCAAACAAAACAATTAACAGCTCAGAACTGCCATGATCTCCTTTAACAGAGAGAGCGAGAGAGCGAGAGTGCGTGTGTGCTTATCGGAGCACAACAGAAAGTCATGCTGCTGTTCTCTGAAGTACAGCTATTCTCATTCAGTCCGCAGTCTAAATGAATTGAGCAGAATAAAAAAAGAGCACAGTTACGTCTGACCTGAATAAATATTGGACCGGCTCTGGAAACATAATAAATGAAAATGAACACATTGACCTAAGGATAGTGTATATTTTTATTGTGGACACATTCGTGTTGTTATGGTTTCTGCTAACAGTCAGTCAGACAGCAACATAATACCTCTGTAATATAAATATGATGCCGCTAATCCAGCGGATAGGGAGCTGAAATCATTCTGAGCCAGCCAGGCAGGCAGAAGCTCCTAAATATATAATACCGTTAAATCTAATTAGAGTTCAGTGTTGCCGGAACAAAACCCAACGTGTGTCTCTGCATCGAGATAATTCAATAGGAGTAAAGAGTAAACAGAGATTCATTTGGGTTAAAATGATCCATTCTAGATTGTTTCGACAAACATTTCCATCATTTTATTTAATTATATTCCAGTTTATACCAAGGCTGGGTGGAACATGACATCTCGGCAGTGTTGAGGTGTTGTCGAGGATATCATGCCTGTTTTATCTGGGTAAACACATTTCTCTCATTTGTGTTGGCAGATGAATGGTTGTACATGATGCCAGCCCCTGTGTCTGGGAGGGTGGCACTCTGCCTATAGGAGGCAAGGCCGGCCCATCGTCTCTCTCTCTCCATCTCTCTTTCTGTCTCTCGCTCTGTCTCTCTCTCCCAGATATCTGGGTCTGTTTCTGGTCTAGGTGGCTCCGCATTCATTTAAAATACACAAAGATTGAAACACACGTCATGTAGGTACACAGCATCATAATAAAGATTAGCTGTAATGGATGTATGGGTACTTTTATATACAAATGAAAATCCAATAGATTGGTCCTAATGCTAATCATGATACAACCATAGAACTGGACACGTTGTTGGTCTTCATGAAGCTAAATATTTTTCATGTGGAACTGAACTGAATGGAACTGAGTGAATCTGGAATTAGACCTGCGTTCAGCATCAGTATTCAAGGAGAACAATGTCCAATCCCCCTCCTCCTCCCCCTTCCTCCCTCCCACATCCCTGGGGGACTGCTCTTAAGGCCCTGGGCCTCTCCGCTGAACTCAGCTCTTTGTTGCTGAACCGGGCCCCTTCTCCTCTCCCCTCTCCTTACAGAGGTGCTCTCTCCCACCCCTCTTACACACACCCACACACACACTGCAACTGCAGGGTTCTCACGCATACACGCATACACACAACACACACACATAAAATAGCCAATACATCCATTAATTACCAGCCTGTCTTCCTCAGATCTCTGAGCGGCTGGAGGTCGTTGTTTCTGGACAGAGTGGATCTTTTTCACCCACATCATTTAGTTAATGAACAGCGGACAACCTTCTACAAGCTGATATTAAACTCATCTCCATAATGATATTCAAGCTCAACATCATTCACCTACAGACTCTTCAGGTTTGGGCTCAGACACACCAATAGCATTTGCTGGCCAAGAGTACTTAATTTGCGCACTGAGTTCACATCGAATTTACATGTAGAATCGAGTGAAAAAATCATGGCAGTCAGACATCTACAGCGGACACTGAACGATCGGGAGATGAATGCTAGATCCACATTTGGTGCGATGTGTGCAAACCTTTAGGATAACTAGGATGAATGCATGGCTGTTACAGCTCTCCATGAGTAAGGCTCCTAGGGCTGGGGCTGGAGGTGGGGCTGGGCCTGGCCTAGTGGCTGGGGCCTGAACTAGGGGCTGGGGCTTGAGCCTGAACTAGGGGCTGGGGCCTGGACTAGGGCTAGGGGGTGGGCTGGGCCTGGGGCTGGGGAATGGACTAGGGCTGGGCCTGGGGCTGGGGCTGGTGCTGGGGCTGGGGCCTGGACTAGGGGCTGGGGCCTGAACTAGGGACTGGGCTGGACCTGGGGCTGGGGCCTGGGCCTGGGGCTGGGGCCTGGGCTAAATCAAATCAAATTAAATTTGTCACAAGCGCAGAATACAACAGCTGTAGACCTTACAGTGAAATGCTTACTTACAAGCCCTTAACCAACAATGCAGTTTAAAGAAAATACCCCCCCACCCCAAAAAAATTAAGAGATGTGAAAAACAAATCATTTAAGAGCAGGGGGGTGCAAATAGTCTGGGTAGCCATTATTTAAAAAAAATATATAATAATTCTAAGGGGTGGATCAGTTTAATATTGCCGAGAGATTGTTGCTTCCATCAATGTAATTGTCTGCAACAGTTCCAATCCCCATATATTTTTGGGGGTAAATATATATATCCATATACATACACGTATGCCTACATATACACATATATATACATACACATACCTACGTATATAGACATACATACTCTTTTAAGAATATACCTTTATTATTCCTGCAAACTCTACCACCCTTCCCCCATTAATAAACACTTAGGCTTCTACCTTCAGTTTATACATCTTATACACATTTTACAAACACAATCTATTTTACAATAGTTATATTTTGTTTGTTTTTAGTCCTTCCTCTATTTCTGATGTCCATCCAGTTTGATTTCTATTTGTAACTGTGCTATTTCACAAAAGTTCAGAACCTATATACATTTTACAGACCCCGTATGTTTTACATTGGTTATCTTATTGGCCCCACCCTTCAGCTCCATTCACCCCCCCCCCCCCCCCCCCCCCCCCCCATCTATCGCTCAACATCATCCATTTTGGATTTCTATTTGCCATATATTTTTCAACTGTGCTGTGATGCTTCACAAAAGTACTGAACCTTTCTACTCTCATAGCTTCTACAGATTGTAAATTAAAAATAAACATTTTTGCTAAAATAATTATTATATTATTGATTGATTGACTATGGCTTTTCAAATCACCCAGTATTGCTATCTGCAGCGTTAGTTCTAGGCAAATTTGCAATTCTTCGGCCATTCCTGGACCTGTGACCAAAAACGAGCTACATATGGACAATACCAAAATAAATGATCTAATGACTCTGCCTCCTCACAGCAAAATCTGCAGAGCTGGGAAGATTGTATCCCCCATATATATAACATTCTATTGGTTGCAAGAATTTTGTATAGTAATTTAAATTTAAAAAATCGAAGTTTTGAATCCGGCGTTGTTTTGCGTATCAATTCATAAACCATGTGCCATGGAATGGGTACATCGAAAATCTCTTCCCAACTATTTTGCAATTTATATGGCACAGCTGTCCGTTTTTTTGTCCTTAAATGAAATTGGTATATGTTTTTATTTATCACACTTTTCTTTAACCATTTATGTTCTTTAATACAGGGCCGACATACAAGTTCCTTAGTTTTTTCCCCTTCTACTTGCCTCTTCCATTTTTGTGGTAATGCTGCAATTAGTTGTAATTTTGGGTAGAGCAGACATTTCCATATGTCTGTGTTAGCTGCATGTGGGACATAACTCCACCAGTCCTATTTATGATATCATTCACTAAAATTCTACATTTTTTAAACATTTCTTCGAAAAATATGTTTTTTTTATCAATTAGTATATTTGAGTTCAACCACAATATTTGTTGTATTATTTGTTCTGTCTTTTCAGGGGGATTAAACTGAAATTGCAACCAACTTTCTAAGGCTTGTTTAAAAAATAAAAAATAACAGTGTTTTGGAGATGATTTCCATTTCAAACAACCGAAAGTGAGCAGGTGTAATCTGAATAAAGGGAAAAAGGCCATTCTTGAACATAGGATGAGACATTCCTACCAATTTACTAGAGAACCAGTTTGGATTTAAGTATAACTTTTGTATGACTGATGCCTTTAGTGAGAGGTCTAATGCTTTAATATTTAATCATTTCTGCCCTCCAAATTCATATTCGTTATATAAATAAGCCCTTTTAGTTTTGTCTGGCTTGCCATTCCAAATAAAATTGAATATTTTTTGTTCATATAATTTAAAAAGCAGGCCACTAGGTGTAGGCAAAATCATAAGCAAATAGGTAAACTGTGATATGACTAAAGAGTTAATCAGGGTGATTTTTCCACAAATAGACAGGTATTTTCCTTTCCACGGTAGCAAGATCTTATCTATTTTTGCTAACTTTCTATAAAAACTTATTGGAGTGAGATCATTTCTTTCTTTTGGGATTTGAATAACCGAGTATGTCCACATCTCCGTCAGACCATTTAATTGGTAAACTACACGGTAATGTAAAATGTGAATTTATTTGTGATCGAATACGTCATATAGTACACTCTGGTTTAAATCCAGAGAGGATAGCAAAAGTATCTAGATCCTCTATTAGGTAGCGGAGAGATTCTAATTGTGGTTTTAAAAGAAAACATGAATCATCAGCGTACAATGACACCTTCGTTTTAAAGCCACGGCATTTCTAATCCCTAAATATTATTCTTTGATCTAATTTTAACAGCTAACATTTCGATGGCAATAATAAATAGATATTCCGATAGTGGACAACCTTGTTTTACTCCTCTAGATAGTTTAAAACCTTCTGAGATGTAGCTATTATTTACTATTTTACACCTAAGGTTACTATACATAACTTTAACCCATTTTATAAGAGATTCAACAAAATGGAAATATTCTAGGCATTTATATATAAACTCCAGTCGTACTTTGTCAAAAGCCTTTCCAAAATCATCTATGAAAACCAGGCCTGGTGTCCCCGATACTTCATAGTATTCTAGTAATTCCAGTACTTGTCTTATATTATCTCCAATGTATCGTCCATGTAAAAAACCTGTCTGATTAGGATGAATAATATCTAACAATGGTTTTTTAATTCTATGCGCCAAGCATTTTGCTAGGATTTTTGCATCGCAACACTGAAGTGTAAGAGGTCTCCAATTTTTTTAAATGGACTGGATCTTTATATATACCGGGTCCTGTTTCAGTAATAATGATATCAGACTTTCTTGTTGCGTGTCTGATAATCTACCATTTATGTAGGAGTGGTTAAAACATGCTAATAATGGTCCTCTGAGTACATAAAAAAACTTCCACTGGTATGCCATCCAGCCCTGGAGTTTTCCCAGCCTTAAAGGCTTTAATTGCATCAAGAAGTTCCTCCTCTGTAATTTGGCCTTCACATGAGTCTTTCTGTAGAGATGTTAATTTTACATTATTATTAGGAAAAAAATCCATAGAATTAGTTTCAGTTGGTGGAGATGGATGAGACTGAAATGAAAACATATTCTTAGAGTACTTTACTTCCTCTTTCAAAATATAATTTGCTGAACCATGCGTGACTCCATCATTTGTAACAAGTTTCAATATATTTTTTTGGTAGCATTTCTATATTGAAGATTGAAAAATAATTTGGTGCATTTTTCCCCATATTCCATCCAGTTCGCTTTATTTTTATAATATATTACACTGAATCTTTCTTTAATAAGTTCCTCCATTTCTTTTTGTTTTTCTTCTAACTTATTCTGTGCCTCTATGGTACAGATTTTATTGCTATCTAACTGTACTGTTAGTCCTTCAATTTCCTTTTTTACTTCCTTTGGCCTTATAGGCACATTTAAAAGTGTCGCATACAATAAGGGGATCTGCTGTACCTATATTATGTCTGAAAAAGTCTGTTATAAATTCTTCTGTCCTAGTTCTAAACAATTTATCATCTAGTAGGCTTTGATTAAATTTCCAATATCCTCGCCCACGTGGAAATTCTGTAAGAGTAATATATATGCCAATTATGTGATGATCCGACCGCATTCTGTCCCCTATCAACACTTTAAAAATGTTTGGTCCCAGAGAGAATGACATAAGAAAGTAGTCAAGACGACTAGCTTGATTTAGCCTCCGCCATGTATATCTCACTAGGTCAGGGTATTTAAGTCTCCATATATCCACTAATTCCAACATATCCATGACATTCATGATTTCCTTAAGTGCCTGAGGGTGATAGTTTGTAGTGTGATTTCCTTTACGGTCCACAGAGTTATTTAAAACCGTATTAAAATCCCCCACCACAATAATAGAGTCGCTTGTAGAGTTCATCAATTGTTATATATATTTTCAAAGAAGCTTGGATCGTCAATATTTGGACAGTATAGGTTAACAAGCCATATCAATTTAGCCATTGGGTATGGGTAGACAAAGCTGTTCAGGAGTCTTATGGCTTGGGGGTAGAAGCTGTTTAGAAGCCTCTTGGTCCTAGACTTAGCGCTCCGGTGCCGCTTTCCGTGCGGTAGCAGAGAGAACAGTCTATGACTAGGGTGGCTGGAGTCATTGACAATTTCTAGGGCCTTCCTCTGACACCGCCTGGTATAGAGGTCCTGGTTGGCAGGAAGCTTGGCCCTGGTGATATACTGGGCCATACGCACTACCCTCTGTAGTGCATTGCGGTCAGAGGCAGAGCAGTTGCCATACCAGGCAGTGATGCAACCACTACAGCCCCGTCGATGAGAATCAGGGCGTGCTCGGTCCTCCTTTTCCTGTAGTCCACAATCATCTCCTTAGTCTTGATCACGTTGAGGGAAAGGTTGTTGTCCTTGCACCACATGGTCAGGTCTCTGAGGCCTGGACTAGGAGCTGGGGTTGGGGTGTGAACTATGGGCTGTTTCTGGGCTCTGGGCTGGTTATAGACCACTCCTGCTCTGTGGAAAACACAACTGACACTGAAGCAAAATACTTACCCCACAAGGCCATGCTCCAGTTAGATGTTGGATGTGCTGCCATTTGTCCCACATGCCCAGGCAGCTCAGCCCACAAACCTCCAGCCCACCGGCCACCCAGCCCACCAGCACTGGTACCCAGCCCACCCCAGCCTGAGCCCATCCAGGCCTGCTGCCTGCTTTCTGTGGCTTCCCCTCCTTCTGGGTGGTCAACAATTCAAGATGCGACTCGGGATGACTCATGTGTGCTCCACATTCAATCTTCAGGGTGAGGGAACAAGAGAAAGAGAAAAAGACAGAAAGACAGAAGAGGTAGAAGGAGGGGAGAGACACTTGAAACAGTATAGAACTGTCAGACAGAATGACATTGGAGAGGACCATGTAGTGACCTTGTAATGACTTGTAGTGTTCACTTCCTAATCTAGATTTCTCTGTTTCCTGCAGAAACACACAGAGGGACATAATGTTTTTTCTTGCTGTAAATTTTGTAGGCAACTTAGACATGGTTCAGTATTGTACAGACTTGTATCATACTGTATCATCAGACCCGCAGCCCGCGGACCACATAGCACAACAGGAGCGGCTGATCAAGATAAAAGCTGTGTAAAAAAATGAGAAGAGCAGAGTTGCCTTCCAACTGCTCAGGGTAGTAAAGAGTCAGTACGATGCATTCATACCAGGCGCTTCCTACAGACCACACACACAGATACACACATACACACACACACACACACACACACACACACACACACACACACACACACACACACACACACACACACACACACACACACACACACACACACACACACACACACACACACACACACACACACACACACACACATCACTCACAGCACGGCTGCTATTTTATTACATCAGTGGGCGTTTCTTTTCAAATCATAGCGCTAAACCTCAGGAATGCTCAAACAATTCATTTGAGTAGAGTACAGCCAGCAGATCTATCGGAGACTCTCTTTGAAGTGCCTCGTCCAAATTCCATGTCGCTCGCTGGAATGTTCCACACATGGAAGGGGGTTGGGTAAGGGGAGGGGGGGGGGGGTGAAGTCAGAGGAAAGGAAACAGAGGGGAGGGGAGGAGAAGAGGAGGAGTGGTGAGAGGAAGTTGAGGAGGAGTATAGGGGGACTTTATATGGTTCTGGTTATTCTGTTGATTTAGATCTTGAATTATGTGCCAATTGAATGTTACTCATTTAACCACTAAGACAGCTATAATTGTGCATGAACTGACTAAATTTCGATTAAGGTTTACATTGCTTTAAAGATTATATTGAGACAGATCCAGGGCTGAATACCTACATCATTAATACCAATGCAAACCTTTTAAATAGCAAGTAAACATGGCTGAGATGTAGGGTTAGGGCTATATGGGCTTCCACCTGGGTAAAGAGGCTGTGTTGATCTGGGTTGAGCTGTAG
Source organism: Salvelinus namaycush (assembly GCF_016432855.1). NCBI lineage: Eukaryota > Metazoa > Chordata > Actinopteri > Salmoniformes > Salmonidae > Salvelinus > Salvelinus namaycush. The sequence continues at coordinate 23,418,074 of NC_052333.1, read as the reverse complement.
GCTATCAGGTTCAGGAAGCTCTGGTTAGGACTGGGAGAGGCCTGTAGGGTGTAGGTCTGTAGGGTATATTAGGTTTAATAAAGATTACACGTGTCATTACATAAAGCACTGACTGCTGTTCTACATTTAGTAATGTAGGGCAACATAAATATTACATTAGTTCTCATACACGGATACAGCGGCAGGTCTGACACTTCATTTAGCCATGGACAGATATAATTAGCTACTGTATGTCTAAAAGGTTAATTATTTTCCCTCCCTCCCTCCCCCCCTCCCCCCCCTCCCTCCCTCCCTCCCTCCCTCCCTCCCTCCCTCCCTCCACGTCTCTCTTTCTCTAATAGTAAATGTTTATTTGCATTTCAAAGAGGAAGTGTTGTGAATTTATTTGAATGATTTACAATGATGCATTTATGCACAGGCAAGACATTGTCCCTGGCCCAGCACACACACACACACACACACACACACACACACACACACACACACACACACACACACACACACACACACACACACACGGTATGGTTATGTCAGTGTGTTAAGTGCAGACTGATTAGTAATAGGGTTTGAACAGCCTGGGGTTAATGGTTAATGATGATTAATTAACGTTGATACAAATTCATTATCTGTGAAAACACTTTTGATCTTCTAAATCACCTCCAGATGGATAAAGGAGTACATATACTGAACAAAAATGTCAACGCAACATGCAACAATTTCAAAGATTTTTGAAAGTTACAGTTCATTATAATGAAATCAGTCAATTGAAATAAATAAATTAGGCCCTAATCTATGGATTCCACATAACTGGGCAGTGGTGCAGCCTTGGGTGGGCCTGGGAGGGCATAGGACCATCCACTGGGGAGCCAAGCTCAGCCAATCAGAATTAGTTTTTCCCCCATAAAAGGCTTTATTACAGACAGAAATGCTCCTCAGCACCCCCCCTCAACCCATTCCCCCTCAGATAATATTGTTTAGCACATGCGTTCACTGCCAAAAGCAGGTGGACACCCTTTCAAATGAATGGATTCTGGCTACAGGTGTATAAAATCGAGCACACAGACATGCAAACTCCATAGACAAACATTGGCAGTAGAATGGCCTGTACTGAAGAGCTCAGTAACTTTTAATGTGGCACCGTCACGGGATGCAACCTTTCCAACAAGTCAGTTTGTCAAATTTCTGCGCTGCTAGAGCTGCCCGGTCAACTGTAAGTGCTGTTATTGTGAAGTGGAAACGTCTAGGAGCAACAACGGCTCAGCCTCGTAGTGGTAGGCCACACAAGCTCACAGAACGGGACCGCCGAGTGCTGAAGAGCGTAGCGTGTAAAAAATCTCCTGTTCTTAGTTGCAACACTCACTATCGAGTTACAAACTGCCTCTGGAAGCAACGTCAGCATAGGAACTGTTCATCGGGAGCTTCATGGTATGGGTTTCCATGGCCGAGCAGCCGCACACAAGCCTAAGATCACCATGCACAATGCCAAGTGTCAGCTAGAGTTGTGTAAAACTCGCCGCCTTTTTGCATTCTCTGGAGTGATAAATCGCACTTCACCATCTGGCAGTCCAACGGACTAATCTGGGTTTGGCGGAAGTCAGGAGAACGCTACCTTCCTGAATGCATAGCACCAACTGTAAAGTTTGGTGTAGGATAAATAAAGGTCTGGGGCTGTTTTTCATGGTTCAGGCTAGGCACGGTAGGTCCAGTGAAGGGAAATCTTAACGCTACAATATACAATGACATTCTAGACAATTCTGTGCTTCCAACTTTGTGGCAAACGTTTGGGGAAGATCCTTTCCTGTTTCAGCATGACATTTCCCCTGTGCACAAAGTGAGGTTCATACAGAAAATGTTTGTTGAGATCGGTGTGGAAGAACTTGACTGGCCTGCACAGAGCCCTGACTTCAACACCTTTGGGATTAATTGAAACGCCAACTGCCAACCAGGCCTATTCGCCCAACATCAGTGCGCAACCTCACTAATGCTCTTGTGGCTGAATGGAAGCAAGTCCCCGCAGCAATATTCCAAAATCTAGTGGAACACCTTCCCAGAAGAGTGGAGGCTGTTATAGCAGCAAAGGGGGACCAACTCCATATGAATGCCCACGACTTTGGAATGAGGTGTTCGATGAGCAGGTGTCCACATACTTTTGGTCATTTAGTATATGTAGAATGGATGGAACTCTGCCTCCTACTGCAGCTTAGCCAGCTATTTAACCTGGTTTGTCTCTGGTTTCAAGGGATAACATGAGAAAGGGTAAGCTTTAAAAAATACATGCATTCTAGGGTAGTCTGTTGTTCCAATACCAAATTACCCCTATAGTTTTGCTCTTGTGCAAACCTCAAATGTGAATATCATTGGAAGTATTGAAAAAAATGTAAATGTACATTCTAAAATGTTCCTGTAATGAATTCCATAACAACAATTTCATTTTATAGAACTCATAATAAGACACTGACACATACACTTTCAAGGGAAAGGTGGGAGAGTTCTTCTCTAGGAGAGAAGGGGAGTGTTTTCCTCTCTAGGAGAGAAGGGGGAGTGTTCCTCTCTAGGAGAGAAGGGGAAGTGTTCTTCTCTAGGAGAGAAGGGGGAGTGTTCCTCTCTAGGATAGAAGGGGGAGTGTTCCTCTCTAGGAGAGAACGGGGAGTGTTCCTCTCTAGGAGAGAAGGGGGAGTGTTCCTCTAGGTTTGAGGCCCTCAGTATTTATTGTTGGCCAAGCCTCCTGCCGGCCCAGAGAAGATGCTGGGTCAGATTATTACAAATCAACATGGCTGCTCTCTGCTTTTGAACCGGACCATGTGTGAATTAGATGGGGGGGACCCTGCCCTCCTGTGCTAAGCCCTTTAAGTCACGTGCGGTTTGTCAAGCTTTGTCAGGAATAGAGAAGAAGCTGAAAGTTGAGGGGATGTGTGTTGCAAAGTGGCTCTGTCTCCATGGTGATGATGCTAGTTAGGCAGAGAGGGCCTTGAGAGACATGACAATACAAGGACTGAGCTGTGTGTTTGTGTGTGTGTGTGTGTGTGTGTGTGTGTGTGTGTGTGTGTGTGTGTGTGTGTGTGTGTATGTGTGACAATACAAGGACTGAGCTGTGTGTGTGTGTGTGTGTGTGTGTGTGCATCCGAGCATGCGTGCAGCGTGCGTGTGTGTGTGACAATACAAGGACGTAAAAGCTCAACTGAGGAGGATGAATTAATGAGATATTTCACAGTTATTATTCCCGGCCTAGTGCGGTGAGCGCACACACGTAGGAGGGTACAGAGTTGTGTTGGTAGGGGGGAGCAGGGAGGGAAGGAAGGGGGAGGAAGGACGGAGAGTAGTAACGGGGAGGGAATGAACAATACAGTTAAATCACATCCACAACAACAGCTCTAACTGGAGGCTTAGAACTAAGGGTCTTCATCTGTCTGGATCTTTGCTTATTTGTTTGCTTATGAAGTGTGTGTGTGTGTGTGTGTGTGTGTGTGTGTGTGTGTGTGTGTGTGTGTGTGTGTGTGTGTGTGTGTGTGTGTGTGTGTGTGTGTGTGTGTGTGTGTGTGTGTGTGTGTGTGTGTGTGTGTGTGTGTGTGTGTGCACCGCACTGGGCCAGGTATAATAACTGTGAAACATCTCATTAATTCATCCTCCTCACCCTCTCCATCCTTGACACACACACAGACACACCCACAGACACACACACATACACTTCATAAACAAACAAATAAACAAAGACACAGACAGATGATTCCCCCCCCAAACCCTGACTATACCCTCCCACCTCCTCCCAGCTCCATCCATTTTCATCAGTACATTCCTTGTGAAACGGGGAATTGGGGTTCATTAGGCCTCTCTGACACCCCATGATCCCTGGAGGCTAGAGAGGGCAAAGGGTACGACCCCTGTCACCGTGGCAATATTGTTCCCAGGGAGAATATTCCCACAGAGCTGCTGTGTGTTCAGGTGCTTGATCTAAACCTGAAACATGGATCCCACTTTAAACCAACTCCAACTTAGAAAGGCTTGATAAAGCACACAAAATCTTCCTAAGCGCTAGATAGTTTCTTCACAAGTCATTTATAAGCTGATGTCATACTCTATAATAGGGCTGTTCATTGTCGATCCTGGAGAGATGATACACTTCTGGTTTTCATCCTCTCCTTCTAATAAGGGATTAATTCAGACCTGGGACACCAGGTGAGTGCAATTAACTACTAGTTAAAACCAGAAACCAGAAGGGTTTCGGCCCTCCAGTCCTGTGTCATGTACAAATCTTCTCCATCTATAAAGTGTGACATAACGGCTCCCTCCATTGGGTGTACAGTATTGCGTGGTCGTCAGGTGGTCGGGGGGGACTCTATCATCATGTCCCTGTTTGATGATATAACACATTTCCGGGAATAGTCACAGCCAATCAGTTACCAGCAGTAACAGACACACTGTACTGTGATGAACGATCTTCTTTCATGTCAGCCATTAGAACAAAGCTATCCACTCTAAGAAAAGTAATTACGCATTTTTCCTCTGAAGAAAGAGCCAAGCAAATATTGAAATCCGATTTCAGTCTAACTATTAATGCTGTATAGGGCTAAAGCAACACATGTAACAATCCCTTTCTCCTCCTGCTGCTCCTCCTTCTTCTGATCATTTTCCCCCACCTCTTCCTCTTCCTCCTCTTCCCCCACCTCCTACCTTCCTCCTCTTCCCCCACCTTCCTCCTCTTCCCCCACCTTCCTCCGCTTCCCCCACCTTCCTCCTCCCCTCAGCACTTGGGTCTGGAGTCAGGGGAACAGATGGACCCACAGGGAGAGAAAATTGTCTCACGACAGTCCCGTTGCGCTCCCTCTCTCTCCTCTCCTCCCTCAGCCCAGACAGGGAGCCACAGCGTGCCTCAGACATAGTACAGACATGTTAGACACACAGAGGTGAAATAGAGGTGAACCCTGACTCAACTGTACAGAGACAGAGAAGCAGAGAGAAACCTAAAACCCAACACTGTTGAAACAACAGGTCAAACCAGAGGAGAATGAGAGGAGAGCATGTGGTTCTGTGTCTGAAGCTCCTTACGCTGTAAATTCTAGAGACTAGAATAGAGCAAATGAGGTGGTTACACTGTCAACTGGGATTGATCATGTTTGTTCTGACTCATCAGGAGCTGAGTGGAGTCAGAGAAAGCAGTCCAGTAGGGATACAGTATGGCTCTTAGTGGAGGAGGTTAAGAGAAGCACCAGCAGGACTGCCACCGGCACCAGCACACCCCGATCACTGATAAAGACTGATGCAACCCAGCACTTAGAGGGCAGAGGGATCTGGCTCCAGCACAATGAATCACAGCTCCAACAGAACTGCCCTGGATCCTTTGTGCTCTCTTAAAGAAGTACAGACTGGGACTCTGAATTCAGTTGTCAATGATTATGCCTGTTTGCTTGTCCATGTCCCATGATGCATTGTGAGATTCCTTCCACAGATAACCCTCCTTTCTTTCTTTCTTTCTTTCTTTCTTTCTTTCTTTCTTTCTTTCTTTCTTTCTTTCTTTCTTTCTTTCTTTCTTTCTTTCTTTCTTTCTTTCTTTCGTTCTTGTTTTTTATCTCATCCCAGGTCAGAGGAGGAATGTAGACGAGTTATGGTAACAGTGTGGGTTGTGTAAATCTGTTTACGTTTCCTATCCGGTATGATCTGTAGTGAAGTGATCTGTGGAGTGATCTGCTGCTGATAACAATGATTGAATAATTGCATTGAGAGTGCCGTCAAGGAGTATTATATTGTCATTCAGATTAGTGGTGTGTGTCTGCTGCCTGGTACATGAAATGATATATCCTGTTGGTTTGTCTCTGGCAGGCAGGAAGCAGCTCTGATGGGTTGTTCCAGCAGCAGTGGCAGCAGCAGCAGCATCACATTGCTCTGAGTGTCTCCTCTCCTCCATCCATCAGAAAGTATTAGATTTTCATCAGTTCCTCAGTCTCTAGTCCGCAGGCTACAGCACTGCTACATTACTGCCGAGGAAGATCAGATTTGACAAGAGCAGCAGCAGTAATGCAAAATGAGATTCATCATTCTGAACTTTCGGTTTCTAAGGCTGCAGTTTGAGTTGATAGTTCTGCCAAAGCTTAAAATCTGGGGAAGAAAATACCTCCGGGACCTGAAGGTTTGGTAATAAATGGATGGGGATGAAGCAGGGGTGGTTTAAAGACTGTGAAGAGACATTCATAATCACTGTTTAGTGATAAAAGTGTGCTCTGTCAGGGCTGATGCCAGTAACCTCTAACCCAGTTTTTTTTTAAACCCTAATGACCTTACTACCGCAGGACAAGAGGAACAACACACAGACACACATCTTCTGTCCCCAAACGGAGCCGCCGTCGTATCATTCTGTCTACAAGGCTGTTCTTATCTTGCTGTTCAGAAGGGAGGAATGGAACTGAATGGTTTAGCTGTGGGTGTGAGTTTGGGGTGGGTGTGTGTTGAATGGAACTGAATGGTTTAGCCGTGGGTGTGAGTTTGGGGTGGGTGTGTGTTGAATGGAACTGAATGGTTTAGCTGTGGGTGTGAGTTTGGGGTGGGTGTGTGTTGAATGGAACTAAATGGTTTAGCTGTGGGTGTGAGTTTGGGGTGGGTGTGTGTTGAATGGAACTAAATGGTTTAGCTGTGGGTGTGAGTTTGGGGTGGGTGTGTGTTGAATGGAACTGAATGGTTTAGCTGTGGGTGTGAGTTTGGGGTGGGTGGGTGTTGAATGGAACTGAATGGTTTAGCTGTGGGTGTGAGTTTGGGGTGGGTGTGTGTTGAATGGAACTGAATGGTTTAGCTGTGGGTGTGAGTTTGGGGTGGGTGTGTGTTGAATGGAACTGAATGGTTTAGCTGTGGGTGTGAGTTTGGGGTGGGTGTGTGTTGAATGGAACTAAATGGTTTAGCTGTGGGTGTGAGTTTGGGGTGGGTGTGTGTTGAATGGAACTGAATGGTTTAGCTGTGGGTGTGAGTTTGGGGTGGGTGTGTGTTGAATGGAACTGAATGGTTTAGCTGTGGGTGTGAGTTTGGGGTGGGTGTGTGTTGAATGGAACTGAATGGTTTAGCTGTGGGTGTGAGTTTGGGGTGGGTGGGTGTTGAATGGAACTGAATGGTTTAGCTGTGGGTGTGAGTTTGGGGTGGGTGGGTGTTGAATGGAACTGAATGGTTTAGCTGTGGGTGTGAGTTTGGGGTGGGTGTGTGTGGAATGGAACTAAATGGTTTAGCTGTGGGTGTGAGTTTGGGGTGGGTGTGTGTGGAATGGAACTAAATGGTTTAGCTGTGGGTGTGAGTTTGGGGTGGGTGTGGAATGGAACTAAATGGTTTAGCTGTGGGTGTGAGTTTGGGGTGGGTGTGTGTTGAATGGAACTAAATGGTTTAGCTAATAACCCTGATAACATCTCCAAGGTATTCACAGCCAGGAGGATGTCACGCCCTGGCCTTAGTATTCTTTGTTTTCTTAATTATTTTAGTTAGGTCAGGGTGTGACATGGGGAATGTATGTGTTTTTTGTAGTGTCTAGGGTGGTTGTAAGGTTTAGGGGGTTTATTAGAGTAGTTGGGTTTATGTTTAGTATAGAAGTCTAGCTGTGTCTATGGTTGAGTGTATGTTTCTAGGTATGTCTATGGTTGCCTGAGTGGCTCTCAATCAGAGACAGATGTCTTTCATTTGTCTCTGATTGGGAGCCATATTTAAGGCAGCCATAGGCATCATGCATTTGTGGGTAATTGTCTATGTTATACGTCTGTAGCCTGTGTGTGCACTACGTTCATAGCTTCACGGTCGTTTGTTTGTTTTGTTAGTTTTTTTGTAAGAGTGTTTCTTTTCGTGTTACGTCTTCGTCATCAATATTAAAAGGAAGATGTATTTCTCACACGCTGCGCCTTGGTCCAATCTCTCTTATCAAGACGATCGTGACAGAGGAGAAGATGCTGCATTAGTTCTATCTCTGCAGTGATGAGTGAAATAGAACTCTGTGGTTGACAGCCAGTCTGCTTCCTCTCTCAGGTATCTACCTACACCAGGGCTCTCCAACCCTGGTCCTGGAGAGCTCCCGTCCTGTAGCTGTTGGCCCCAACCCCAATCTAGCCATCTGAGTCTAAGGATTAGCTGGTTGATAAGCTGGATCAGGTTCATTACAACTGGGGTTGGAGTGAAAACTTACAGGAGGGTATCTCTCCAGGAACAGGGTTGGAGAGCCCTGATGCATCTGATGTCATCCACCCATCAGACACCAACATGCCTAGTGTACATTCCTTTAGACAGAGACCCTGGTAAGATGCTAACCACACTCTGCACCCATCCTGCCCAGCAACCAACACACAGAAACCATCTGATAAATGTGTGGAATATTCTGAAGGAGGTTAAATGAACAAATTCATATCTGGGAAATAAGAAATGATGTTGCTAATTTATGCACATTTCAATAGATGCCGCACTTAGGCGGGAAAAAAAATTATTACATGTGTTGTAACTGTATAATAGGTGGAGGTGGAGGAATAATCAGTCCATTTGAGGTGCAGCTCTTTAAGGTGCATCTGAAAGGTGATAGATTTTATCGTGGTTACAGGGGCCAGACAGACACACAGCAGAAGGAACCTGTGATCAATGTTTGCCTCCCAGCCAGCCAGGCTGTAGGTATTAATTAACAGATTCATCTCCATCCTGAACCAAATGAACTCTACTCTAATACAGATGAATGGAGCTGGATGGAAAACTAGAAACAGACAGAAAGAAACAGAGAGTTGAGAAAGGGCAAAGCTCACCCAGAACCCACAAAATGGCCCCCTGTTTCTATGCACTATTTTTCCATGAAGATAAAAAATATATTTAAAAAACGTTAACAGGTTTAAAGATTTGAAATAACATTGACCGTTGTCCTTCTAAGTGTTTGGTGTGGCTGGGAATTGTGTTTGAAGTTTTTAATCCAGACAGAGTATATGGGAACAAAAGCATGTGTTTTTACAGAGGTAGAGTCTTTTCTCAGCAAGTCATTGCCTGCTCTGCACTGACAGATAAAGGTATTTCTTTCATGACTGTTGCAGGTTTAGGTCTCTGGATAATACTGGTGTGTCTTGTTGTTGTTGTTACACAGGGTGCTTACATGGCACTGTGATCAGTCGCACGTGTGTGTGTGTTGTATTGTGGCACCGTGGTGGTTTGACATATATTTTCCAGAGCAATCACAAACACAGGAAGTGAGATGAGCAGTCTGTGTGTTTAACCTGTTCTACAAAACCCTTCACCACTACAGTATCTATAGTATGGTTTACTTAAGTGATAATGCCCGAGATGCTGGTGTTTGGAGGATATATTGGCACAGCTGGTCATTCGTTCTATCGGTTCGGTTGCTAGAGACGTGACCCAGTCGTTCAGTCTTTTTGTTCTGTATCTATGGATGTGACCCAGTCGTTCAGTCTTTTTGTTCTGTATCTATGGATGTGACTCAGTCGTTCAGTCTTTTTGTTCTGTATCTATGGATGTGACCCAGTCGTTCAGTCTTTTTGTTCTGTATCTATGGATGTGACCCAGTCGTTCAGTCTTTTTGTTCTGTATCTATGGATACGACCCAGTCATACGTTCTAAATGTTCCATTGCCATACTGGCTGGCAACGTTCTTATCCCTTGCTTGCTAGCTAGCCAACTACGGCTAACTTACAGTTACATCAAAGAGTGCAGCCAGAATAGCAGCAAAGTAGCTGCATTTGCATTTGTTTAAGCTGTTTTCTAGTGACATTTATTTGGACACATCCATAACAGTGAGCTAATGAGGCGCGATATAGCCTAGCATAGCAAATGTGTTCACTCGTTAGGACACTGTTGTTCAGAGGAGCTAGCCAACGACACAGCTAACACAATCACTTCAAACTGAAGCTGGAAAGACTGCAAACTAGCTGCACTTTGTTTCATTTGGTCTTTTTTCAATTGACATTTCTTTGTATATATCCATAAAAATGATGCCAGCTGATTCATGATTTTGACTGGCTGAGAAACTCTGCCAGCCTGTCTGTTTCATCCCGACTCCCGACACGTTCATTACTATGGGACAGTTGGAGAAAATATTGAAACAATGTTGCAAATGTCGGAGAGACATTGTTGAAAATGAAATGTTGGTGTAAAAGAAATGCGAAATAATGTCTAGATGCTTTTTATAGTTGAGATCAAGTTTATACGTTTCTTGGCTGGGCTGATGAGACATTTGATTGCTCAATCAGACGGAACAGATTAAATAGACATTTTAACGTCATAGATTTAGCCGGTGGTAACTTGTGGAATAGACACCGGCTGGAATGTGGTTTAAACCAATCAGCATTCAGGATTAGACCCACCCGTTGTATAATGATCTATATAAATCACACATATCCCAGACAGACTAAAAAAAAACACTACAGTATCTATAGTATAGTTTACTTATGTATCTATATAAATCACACATATCCCAGACAGACTAAAAAAAAAAACTACAGTATCTATAGTATGGTTTACTTATGTATCTATATAAATCACACATATCCCAGACAGACTAACTAACTAAAAAACCCTTCACCACTACAGTATCTATAGTATGGTTTACTTATGTATCTATATAAATCACACATATCCCAGACTATGGATGAAGAGGATGAATAGGTGCCCTTGGAAGAACAGAAAGCTGAGAGAGTTTTTATGGGACCGAATGACTTACGTTAATACCATAATAACGTATTAATTCCATTAAATAGTGTCTACCAGATCAACTGAGGGTATTAAGGATAAGCAATAGAATCCCACAACCTAAACTGTTGTCTTACTCTGTATGAAATGGGCTAATATAATGGACATACACTCATCAGTTTGGCCTGCTAACCACACCTTTCTTTGTTGTAACGACATAAGCATTAAATTGACAAAAAATGTGTGCCTTTAAGATGTGATCGTTTGTGTGTGTGTGTGTGTGTGTGTGTGTGTGTGTGTGTGTGTGTGTGTGTGTGTGTGTGTGTGTGTGTGTGTGTGTGTGTGTGTGTGTGTGTGTGTGTGTGTGTGTGTGTGTGTGTGTGTGTGTGTGTGTGTGTGTGTGTGTGTTCTAGACAAAGCAGTATCGGTGTAGCAGAGAGAGGTAGAGAACAGAGGGAAACCTCACTCACTGTCTGTCTGCATCTATCGTTTACCTTGTAGTGGGCCGCTCTCAACAGTGTCTTAAACACACACACGTGAAAACGTAAAGCCTCAGAAGCACCCACATCCTGAGGCTGGGTGGGAGGTGGGCTGGTCTACAGAGGCTGTGTGAATGTCAGGCGTAGGAAGTCACTGTGGTGTGTGCACGTGTGTGTGTGCATGTGTGCGTATGTGCGTGTGTGTGCGTGCACGCGTGTGTGTCTGCGTGTGAAAACTGAGCCTCACAGAGACAGAGTGGCTGTAAGCTTCAAAGGTTGTTTGTGGACCAGCACAGGGCTGCAGACAGAGACAACCAGAGAGGAGGCAGATACACAGAGCAGAGCCAGTGAGAAGGCTGGACCTCACAATCAACATCCCAACCAGACAACATCCTGTTGACACTAACAAACCTCTGTACAGTTAAAGACTGAAACCAGCAAACTAAACCTATAGACTTCACCTCTCTACAGTAAAGGACTGAAACCAGCAAACTAAACCTATAGACTTCACCTCTCTACAGTAAAGGACTGAAACCAGCAAACTAAACCTATAGACTTCACCTCTCTACAGTAAAGGACTGAAACCAGCAAACTAAACCTATAGACTTCACCTCTCTACAGTAAAGGACTGAAACCAGCAAACTAAACCTATAGACTTCACCTCTCTACAGTAAAGGACTGAAACCAGCAAACTAAACCTATAGACTTCACCTCTCTACAGTAAAGGACTGAAACCAGCAAACTAAACCTATAGACTTCACCTCTCTACAGTAAAGGACTGAAACCAGCAAACTAAACCTATAGACTTCACCTCTCTACAGTAAAGGACTGAAACCAGCAAACTAAACCTATAGACTTCACCTCTCTACAGTAAAGGACTGAAACCAGCAAACTAAACCTACAGTATAGCCTTCCTATAAGAGCAGCGTTCTCTATCACCTGTGCATACAGCTATCTCTCTTTACTGTACAGGAGCGCCATACTCATCTAGGCTGGCGCTGGTCCACCTTCGGATGTCCCTGGGTGTGATGAAGCCATTTTGTCATGACTTAAGTCAGGGTAACAGCAGGATAAAACCTTACTAACGACCAATGTCTCCACTGGAACCTACCCTGGACTCAGTCACAGCACTCAATACTGCCTGGATAGCTAATAGCACATGTACAGTATTTCCACAGCACGTTGTCCTGCCTGTGGTGAATGATCCAGACCAGCAGATGGTGAAATGTACAACTGCAGGAGTCCAGAATAACACATGTCCAGGATCCATACAGTTATATGACAATCCAGGAGCAGGATAGGGCCTGGTATGGAAAGCTGGAGGTGTGGGGCTGGTTGCTGGGGCTAAGGCTGAGGCTGAGGCTTAAGGCTGAGGCTGGGGTTGGGGCTGGGAGGGGTGGGGCTCTGGGGGTCCGGGTTGACTTACTTTATGCTGCTGCTGCTAATGTGAACCAGACCTTCCTCGTCCGTCTTCAACCGCTGACACCTCGTAACACTGGACGGTTTCAGGAGGGGGGATGTGTAAAGAAGTGGAGGTGGTGAGGAGGGAGGAGTGAGGGGGGTGAGGGGCGAGTCCATATGTTCCTGCAGGAGACAGAGGGAAGGTGGGACGAAGGAGAGATGTGTTTTTTTTTGTTGAGTCGGCAGACTCTCCCCTTCCATTGCTGGTCTAAACCCCTGTGCCATATGGACTGTTACTCCAGTGGACCCAGCGGACTGCTCTACAGCCTGACAGAGATGCATAGCCAGGCCTCATACCTCACCTCCATGCAAATATACTGCAGATGGTTTGAATATAATGTATAATCTATCTACTTGAATACTTTATGACAATATTCTATGTTGGGGAGCACTTATATTCATAGCAAAGTTGGGTAACATTTTCAATGAGGTCCTGAAGTGTTAATTCGGGAATAAAAAGGGATTATGTTGTGTTGGAGAGCCCTGTCCCCTGCGGCCCCCTGCCACCAGCTCAGCTCAGCTTTGATGGAGTGTGTGTGTGCGTGCGTGAGTGAGTGCGTGTGTGCAAGTGTGTGATGGAGTGTGTTTGGGCCTGCATAATAAAAGGCAATCAGCCAGCAGCCTTTTTAAATGAAGGCAGCCGCTGCACGGCGAGAGAAAGAAAGGAGAGAGAGGGAGAGAGAGTAGGGGGATAAGAGAAAGAGAGGGAGGAGGAGGGGGAAAAGCAGCAGAAGAAATGGGGACATGTTTACCTCTGTTCTCCAGAGGCCACTGCTCCGTGTCCTTACTTGGTGGGGGTGAGGGGGGATGAGAGGCGGGTGAGAAGGGGTGAGGGGACTTTCAGGGGGTTTACTCCTCTACTTCTCCACTCCTCCACTGCTCTTTCAGCTCCTCTCCCCAGGCCTGTAGTGTTCAGCAGGGTTTGCTGTGAAAACACATTAAGAGAAGCCAAGTCATGCCCCACCAGCCTCCCCTTTCACCCCCTTCTACCCCTATCCTCCCCTACACCCCCATTACACACGCACGCACGCACGCACACACCCAAAAACCCCTGCCAACAAAGAGGGATAGGGGGTGGTGAGGGGAGGGGTAACAAAAAAAAAAAAAAAAAAGCAAGAGAGAGAGAGAGGGAGAGAAGGAGAAGAAGGAAAACCTGTGCTTTACTAAGTCCTGCATTCTAGCCTCTGTGGTTCTTTCTCTTTTCTTTGGTTTGGAATAAAAGCAGCATTGTTTCTCTGAGCCTCTGACCTTGACATCCACACACACACACACACACACACACACACACACACACACACACACACACACACACACACACACACACACACACACACACACACACACACACACACACACACACACACACACACACACACACACAGGCACTGAGCTGCTGATCGCAGATTGATGTTGTTTTGGTTCAATCAGGGAGTCCGAGAGCTCCAGCTTGCAAATAAACACTCTACTGGGATCCTGCTGCAGCCTACACACAGCACCCCTTTCTCTCTCTGCCTCTCTCTCTCTCTGCCTCTCGCTCTCTGCCTCTCTCTCTCTGCCTCTCTCTCTCGCTTTCACTCTCTCTCTTACTTTCAGTCCCTCTCCAGCTGACTTTCATGCTATAATCAAATCAAATTGTATTTGTCACATGTGCCGAATACAACAGGTGTAGTAGACCTTACAGTCAAATGCTTACAGTCAAATGCTTAATAAAAGCAGCATTGTTTCTCTGAGCCTCTGACCTTGACATCCACACACACACACACACACACACACACACACACACACACACACACACACACACACACACACACACACACACACACACACACACACACACACACACACACACACACACACACACACACACACAGGCACTGAGCTGCTGATCGCAGATTGATGTTGTTTTGGTTCAATCAGGGAGTCCGAGAGCTCCAGCTTGCAAATAAACACTCTACTGGGATCCTGCTGCAGCCTACACACAGCACCCCTTTCTCTCTCTGCCTCTCTCTCTCTCTGCCTCTCGCTCTCTGCCTCTCTCTCTCTGCCTCTCTCTCTCGCTTTCACTCTCTCTCTTACTTTCAGTCCCTCTCCAGCTGACTTTCATGCTATAATCAAATCAAATTGTATTTGTCACATGTGCCGAATACAACAGGTGTAGTAGACCTTACAGTCAAATGCTTACTAACAAGCCCTTAACCAACAATGCAGTTTTAAGAAAAATAAGTGTTAAGAAAGTAATTACTAAAATAAAATGAAGTAAAAAACTTCAGTTTTTTCAAGAGCAACAATAAAATAACACTAGCGAGGCTATATACAGGGGGTACTGGTACAGAGTCAATATGCGGGGGCACAGATCTCTGTCTAAGCCAAACCCTCCAACCCTCTGTGAGTCTGCCTATCGGCTCTGTCCTTGGTGCAGTAGGCCTGCTGTGAGGCAGGGGTCATATCAACCCCTAACCTTCATATCTTCCACCTCTAACCAAACGAACCAAACTGCTGTCAGTCCCTGTACAGATGACTGAGTTCTATGAAGCCTCTCCACTTAGGGGAGCAGTCTGTTACAGGTTTGGTGTGTGCGTGCATGCGTGCGCGTGTGTGTGTTTATGAAGACAGAGGGTATCTTTTTGTGCAGTACACTGAGTAGATAAGGGGATTTGTTTGTAGCCCCGGAGATGTTTGTCATCATGTTTACCATTACACTCAGCACTGTTTGCTCTGTGAGCCCACACCACCCTGTACAGTGCTGCTCAGACATCTTCCTCTCATCTGTGTCGGCTGTGATGTGCTCAGCAGGGTGGTGTTTGCTCTGCACTGTGTGTCTGCTCCTCTCAGGCTGCACTCGGCGCATTGAATGAGGGCGCCCGCTGAACAAATGAGGCCATAACAATAATGACGATGATTATTATGGGACGCAGAGAGAGAGGACGAGATAGATAACCTAGTTGAAGCAGGCAGGGACCGGGTTCTAGGGTTATAGAGCTGTAGAAGGAGAGGCAGGATCTCCCAGTCTGGTAGTAATTTACAAGAGAGCAGGTAGCAGACAATTAACCTCACTTCCTGATGATGTCACTTCCTGAGTAGGAAGAGTATGAAATGATCAACTTAAAAAACACACCAAGGGGGGGAGAATGGAGTTCCTCTATGCTTTTATACTGCAGCCTTTCAACTCTGCAGTGTGTCGTTAATGTTTAATGCCCACTCTGTTAGCAGACAGACTGCAGAGCTGTGGTCTCCAAGAGATAGACAGAGACAGAGACAGAGACAGAGACAGAGACAGAGACAGAGACAGAGACAGAGACAGACAGAGACAGACAGAGACAGAGACAGAGACAGACAGACAGACAGACAGACAGACAGACAGACAGACAGACAGACAGACAGACAGACAGACAGACAGACAGACAGACAGACAGACAGACAGACAGACAGACAGACAGACAGACAGACAGACAGACAGACAGACAGACAGACAGACAGACAGACAGACAGACAGACAGACAGACAGACAGAGTGGTGCCAGAACCATGGAGTCAGTAACTTCAGAGGGTTTCCATCTAGCGGTGCAGAGAAAGGACGTCTCACGCCACCATGCCTGCTCCCGACCAGGACAGTGGAACCAAAACACAGCAGTATAAAAGTTGATGTTGCAGCAATAGAAATGTGTTGTCAATCACCGCCGGCTCTGGGGGAGGCCGTAAAGTACAGCTTTGCTTACATTGAGCAGCTCCACTCTGTCTCTCCCTCTATGAGATCATGATCATGACTTCTACACAGAGACAGTGTCACGTACGGCAGAACTCCTTAATCAGAGAAACAGAGATTCAGAGGGTAGAGGGATGGAGTGGTAGAGGGGATGATTTGGGAGGTTCCCCCTCCTCCTCCCCCATCGTTCTCATGACTAGCTGGCAGTGGAGTCGTCTAAATACTCTCGATATATTTCCGGATGTTCCTTTGTGATTCAACATGGCCTGATTAGATCTCTTAATCTGCTGGGATTCAGTTTGACCCAGAAGACCACTGTACTCTGACATGTGGTCCAGTAATGGAGAGAAGAAAAGTGGCTTTAAGACTCAGATTGCTGTCTGCCTTCAGGGGCTGTGTCTTTGTGTAACACCGAAACCAGTTAGAGGAAAGAAGAAGAAGAACAATGATCCTCTTCTAGGGAGTAAAAGGGAAAGTTACTGTACTGCTTTCAGGGAACTCAGATCCATTCTTTCCTGCAGCAGGACTGGCCTCCAGCTCCAGTAGCAGGATATGATGTGTTTAGTCTTGGCCAGAACATTGTTGTTTTCTCTGCCTCAGTAAACAGACAGCTGGATGATGTATTACATGTTTACTGTGTAATATTGGGTTTATCTGTTATCAGTTAGGGCACCTACAGAGCAAATAAATAATGTTGTTTAATAATGTACTCATGTAATAATGTAGGCTGGTCCTGTAATATGTGATTGTGATTGTAAACATCTCAGGGCGATGCTACTTCTCTCTTTATTTCTCTCTCTCTCTCTCTTCCCATCCCTCCCTCACTCTACCTCCCTCCCTCCCTCAGTCTCTCTCAACATCACTGTGTTTCTCTGCCTCTCTCCCATGAATGTAAACATTGTTAGGGCTACTGAATTCTAGTGTCAAGGAGAGAGAAGAGAAGTTTTTACACTAATATTGTCCTGTCAGACAGTAAAACACTCTCAGCAGCTACTACAGTCATAGCAACATTCTCAGAACCAGAGAATACTATCTTTTAGTTTTGACCGTTTGACCCAGCAGATGCGTGTGCATCCAGACACTCTTTAAATTAGTCTGATTCCCTGATGAGCTCAGTCTATTTATGTTTCTTAGCTGGGAAATATAATTTGATAAAAACAGATGTTTTGTTTGATTTTACTCCCTTTAACCTTCAGTGAACTCTCTGATGATGTTATTGGAGCCTAATCAGGACTGGGCCAGCATGCTTTGTGATGAATTAATAAACTGAAACGGAGTATTTCCATGGTCTGTTCTGTATGCAGACCAGCCTTCATGTCTTATATAGTTGTAGTGACCTCTGCTGGCCATGTGATATATTGTAATTAGGTTTCATTTTGAAAGGTGCAACAAAAACTACTACAACAAACAGCTATACCTAGCTTTAGTCAATTGATTTAATGTATTTTTTAATGCAACAGGGCAGACGTGTGTGGAGCTGTAAGACCGACCAAGAGAGTGCACAGACAGAGCGGGCTTAATGCAGAAGAAATAGTGGAATTAAATACTCACCCGTCATCTTTACTGTTTAGTTTTGTGTCTAGCAGTTGTGTAAAACACTTAAGTAAAAATACTTGAAAGTATCTGTACTTCACAATTACATTTTTGAAAATGTTTACTTTTACTTCACTACATTCCTAAAGAAAATAATGTACTTTTTACTACATACATTTTCCCTTACGCCCAAAAGTACTCGTTACATTTTGAATGCTTATCAAGAGAACATCCCTGGTCATCCCTACTGCCTCTGATCTGGCGGACTCACTAAACACTTGCTTTATTTGTAAATGATATCTGAGTGTTGAATCGTGCCCCTGGCTATCCATAAATGTAAAAAAGAATAATTATAATGGTGCCGTCTGGTTTGCTTAATATAAACTATTTATACTTTTAATACTTAAGTATATTGTAGCAATTACATTTACTGTTGATACATAAATATATTTAAAACCAAATACTTTTAGACTTTTACTTAAGTAATATGTTACTGGGTGACTTTCACTTTTACCTAAATCATTTTCTACTAAGGTATCTTTACTTTTACTCAAGTATGACAATTGGCTCCTTTTTCCACCACTGGTGTCTAGATACATGCTCTGGGTGAGTAGGCGTAGATTTACTTTGGATTAGAATATCACATTCGTTCAGATACGTCTAGCTAAGGTGTGCCACATTAGTTGTTTTGCAATACTTCAAACCTTCCTGATGCCATACCTGGGCGTTTGTTTTCCACTGCCACCAAGCTCTAATATTTATTCATCATCTACCAGGCACTATTTTTGGACTGCATGGCTGTACTGATACTGGGTGAGGTTCCCTAAAACATAAATATCATCTTTACCCAAATTATAAAATGAGACCATCTGTGCTGCATTCTGTATCAATGTCTGGGCTGGGGCTTCCTATGCCAACCTATTAAAACTGTGGTGCACATGTGCAATGACCTCAGAAGACACACGCCCCTGCGTATTTACTTAGACAGTGAAGCTGAAACTTTTCATTTGACTCTATACTCCAGCATTTTGGATTTGAAATCAAATGTTTTATATGAGGCAACAGTACAGTGTCACCTATTATTTGAGTGTATTTTCATACATATCTGTTTTACCGTTTTGAAATGAAAGCACTTGATGTATCTAGTCCCCCATATGAAGGTGTTATAAGTATTTGGACCAATTCACTTATTTGCGTATTCAAGTAGTCAAAGGTTTGGTATTTGGTCCCGTTTCCTAGCACGCAATGACTACTCTATATCAAGCTTGTGACTTTGCAATCCTGCCTGGATCCATTTGTAGTTTGTTTTTGTTGTGTTTTAGATTATATTGTGCCAATAGAAATAAATGGTAAATAATGTATTGTGTCATTTTGGAGTAACTTCTACAGTAATGTGGATGCTACCATGATTCTGGATAATCATGAATGAATTGTGAATAATGATAAGTGAGAACGTTACAGAGACAAAAAGATCAAACCCCCAAGGCATGCTAACCTCTCACGATTACCAATAATAGGGGAGGTTAGCATTTTTGGGGGGGGGGGTGCATTTGTCCACATTTAGAAACTGTCAGAAGGTGAGTGTAGCTGGTGCATGAAGTCAGGCGCAGGAGAGCAACATGAATGAGCAACTTACTTTACTCAAAAATAAAGTCACAAGGTAAACAAATACACTTGACCAAATACAAACGGTAAATAATACACACGGGGGGAAACAGCACCCGTCGAAAAACCAGCCATCATGAACCGAAATGAACAATGAAACAATCACGCACAAAAACATGGGGGAAACAGAGGGTTAAATACATGAACATGAAATTGGGGATTGAAACCAGGTGTGTAGAAAACAAAGACAAAACAAATGGAAAATGAAAGGTGGATCAGCGATGGCTAGAAGACCGGTGACGTCGACCGCGGAACGCCACCCGAACAAGGAGAGGGACCGACTTCGGCGGAAGTCGTGACAGAAACATATTCTATTCTTATTTACAATAAATTGACTCCAAAATGACACAATACATTATTTACCATTCATTTCTATTGGGCTAAAAATCATCGGAAACAACCAAAACAAACAGAAAATGCACCCAAAATGTTTGTAAAGTCACAACCTTGATGTAGTCATTGTGAGCTATGAATATGGGACCAAATACTTAACTTTTTACTACTTGAATACTTTATTTGAATTTGAATTTGTCCCAATACTTTTGGTCCCCTCAAATGGGGGGACTATGTACAAAAGTGCTGTAATTTCTAAACAGTTCACCCATGTGAAAGATACACATATGCTTAAAGGGTAAATCTGTTACAAAACAGACTGTAATAGTATTTTTTATATAAGGAAAACAAAAAACACACACACACAAAATATACATTTGTACTTTTTTTAAAGGAAAGAAAAATTGAAATAGAGAAGCGAAAATAGTAGATAAGAGTGGGAATAAATTGTTCAGGTAATCTCACTAGTCACATTAGAAGGAATCGTTTGTTATCTATTCCATAGAGGCAGTCTAGGTCAACATCATGAAACATATGAGACTCAAATCATAAAGGAGCTAGCTAAATGTAATTGCCTATAGTCTACTAATTTAAGTGTGGCAGTTTTTCAATCAATAGGAAGAGAAGAGAAGAGAGATCCTCAAAGTATGAGATAAAGGGTTGCCAAAGTGAGTAGAACCTGTCTGTTGATCCTCTCAAGGTGAATTTGATATTTTCTAATTTAAGAAAAAATATAATGTATTTGAACCACACAGGGAGAGGGAGGGACTGAGGATTTCCAACTCAGCAGAAGTCTGTGAAAAGAAAGAAGAGTTGTGAAAATCAATAATATCTGTGTTTGGATGATATAAGCGTGGGGTCTTCTACAGTTCCAAAAATAGTAACATGGAGTGATGGTTGAAGTTGAATAGTTCTGACCTGTGACAACATTTCAAAGACGGAAGTCCAGAAGCTTATCAGTTAGAATCAAAACCAGAATGTGTGTGAGGTTAGCAGGAGAATGTGAGCAATGTTCACACTTGTCTAAATCAGGGTATATCTCTGCTAGTCTGGCCTTGCTCATATGAACTGATGGAGGACCTTAAACTGGATGATTCCAAGTCAAGCACAGGAAGAAGACAAGTTTACTCGTTTTTATAGCGCTTTTCCCCCAGTCCTCCGCAAGTTCAACTCAGCTTCCCACCTCTCCCTAGTTCTGTTAAAGGAGTGTTATGGAAACCCAGAAGACATGAGTATGAGATTAACTTCTGGCCAGGTAGATTTTTAAGCTGTTTGTTCCATGACAATGCCACCGGCAGGTTGGGAAAAGAAGGATATTTTTTATTTAACCTTTATTTAACTAGGCAAGTCAGTTACGAACAAATTCTTATTTACAATGACAGCCTACCCCGGCCAAACCCTAACGACGCGGGGCCAATTGTGCGCTGCACTATGGGATTCCCAATCACGGCCGGTTGTGATACAGCCTGGAATCTAACCAGGGTCTGTAGTGACGCCTCTAGCACTGAGACGCAGTGCCTTATACCGCTGCTCCACTTGTGAGCCTCAAAATGAGTATGAATGCAGTGCCTGACTTGAAAGTAGCAAAAGAGGTTGTTTTAAGTGACAAACCATGTTTGGAACAAAGATCTTTAAAACTGCAGAGGTCTTTGAAGCTTATCAAGCCTTTATTTTTCCAGATAGAAAAGGCAGAATCCAAAGTAGTCTGACATGATAATCTGAGTCTATTCATATTTCTGGGCTGGAAATTAGGATTTTATGAAACAGTAGTTTTGCTTTACTCACTTTAACGTTCAGTGAACTCTCCATGATGGTGTTATTAGAACTTAATCAGGACTGAGCCAGCACGCTTTGTGATGAATCAAAAAAGGTTGCTGGACTAAACTGTAACTGGGTATTTCCTTGGCCTGTTCTGTGTTGAGACCAGCTTTCATGCCTAAATATCTGTGGTTATAGTGATCTCTGCTGGCCATGTGATATATTGTAGTTATGTTTCTATTTTGAAAAGGAACAACAACAACACCAACAATAGCAACAAACTACTGTACCTAAATTACATAAAAAATTAAAGCTAACACTTGCAACGATTTAGTCTCAGAGTTAAGAAGTAGTCTTAAAGATAATATTCAGTTTGTCAAATCTCTTTATTTATTTTTTAGATACATCTGGGTTAACATCTGGAGGCATGAGTTTGGCATGTTCTCAAAGCAGAGCTAAAACCATTGTTTTATTTGATCTGGACAGACTGGTCAAAATCACCCTTCTGCAAGAACAGAGTTGATATTATTCATCAACAATCAATACACATAAGTACTTTACATTTTTGCTCATAAAATGTTCTGGTATCCACTGCCTCTGAATATCACTGGTGAATTGACAAAAAACGTATCCTGCAGATCATTCTGATATCATTTCATTTAAAGGTGCGCTATGCAGAAATTGCTCCTCCATTTCCCGTCTTTTATTTTCGGTTTTGTACATCAGCTTCAAACAGCAGAAAACAAAATGTTTTGAGATATTTCACAGCGGTTTCAACGGTTTTTAATCACATTAATGGAAATTAGGCAAACTCTTAGAACTTTTGCAACCAGGAAATGGTGGAGTGATTTCTGCATTTCTGCTGTACAGGCTGCATAGTGTACTGGCCACGCAAACTAGTCTAATACTGCAGTAAACAGTGGAGTGACTCACATAAATTGATAAGGCATTTGGAGATCACAAACACAACTGCAACTACAGAAAACCTTGCCCCAAGTCCAAAGAGATCAAGGAATGAAATGCTTAAAGTTACTCCTGCCACAACAAGAGAGTAACCGTTGGGTCCATTGATGCAAACGTTGTCAATTTTTCTGGGGAGAAAGAATACAGATTTAACTTTTGATTTCGTAAGCACTTTCCTTTAGTAAGCTATCAGACAGCTATCATGTTCAGATATGTAGATGGGCAGGCAGACAAGCAATTAGGCAGAGTTTATTTTGATTGATCAATAGATAAACAGGAGAGCAGAGGTCTTTTAAAGGAGAGTAAAATGAAAAGATCTTACATGTTTTGTTCTATGAGATAATCTTCATCAGCTAATGTCATTTTTTGTGAATTTTGAAGAATTGATGTAACAAAAAAAGCACATATAGGCTTCATAATTCATGAAGGTCATGTTAACTGCATGCTATTATTAGACCACTGGGAATGGCTTTGATCACATAAATAAACTCTCTGAAAGGTATTGGAAACTCATTCAATGTTATAAATTGTTCATATGTAAGAATATTACCCCTGTTGTCAAAAACATCAAGAACAAAGTCAACATTCCTCTCATGCCAGCTGGGGTAGAACAATGAATTTTTCCTTACAGTTATGTCTGAATTTTTCCACAAAAGAGCATTATATGTGTGTGTGAACACAGGCTGCTATATGTGTGTGTGTAAATGTGACTGCAAAGTGCTTCCTGTTTCAGCCTGTCATTGCTGCACAGGAAATGTAGTCCGAAGCTGATTCTTCTCAACAAACTATAGGACCGAGGCAAGTAGTACTGATGTGACCTCGGGTCCACATCAGGGCTATGTGCCACATCTTAGACAATGTATACTAAGAAAAGTAAAACAGATCTAGACACTATTTTTAGGAAGTAGCGCTAAGTCTGAGCTATCACCAAGAACACGTATCCAGACATAAAACTACACTAAACTAAACTAAACTAAAGATGAATGCATGTACTGTATGGTGACGTATTGCAGACAAAATATTTTCTCTATTACTATTACGAGATAAGATTGTGTTATTAAGAAATGATTCAATAACTCGTTATAACGAGAAAGATCTCATTATTCCAAAAAATATCACGTTACAACGAGAAAGATGTCGTTATTACGAAATAATCCAGTTGCATGTTATTATGAAAACTAGCCTTTATTATGCTGAAATGTTAGCATAGGCTACTCTGCAATCTTGGCATCCTCTCGTGCACAGGTTGGCATTATGGCCGGTTTGCTTTGAGTTGATCAACTTTTATTTTCTCCTCAGTTTGAGGCATTGGTAGATATTACTGTCATTGAGAAATATAGATGGTGTTGTCATTAGTTTACTTACATTGCTTACATTACTAGATACCTTACCTTTACTACCAAGAGGGCAAAGAGGAACAGCTTGAGTAAGTGTCCTTTTTGATTTCACATTTGGAAGGTGCACTGAAACAATTAGCTAGCACAGTGCTGCGAACTTCCAAAGATAGTTTGGAGTGAGATTTTCTACCATAAATGTCATTGCTCCACCCCTGGCCATGAACTGGCCATGACTGACCCAGCAGATCCGGGCCAGCTGCGCGACTCCATCTCCTCCCAAGGAGCCACCATCGGGAGACACGAGGAACTGCTTCGTGGCCTTATGGAGGGGGTACAAACATTGGCTGAACGCCATGACCAGGCATTGGACGGTTTGCTGGAGCAATTCTACTGGTTGTCTGGGAGGCAGCCCACCACGGTGGTAACCCCACAGCCCCTCAGTAACCCAGCGAGAGTCGAGCACCTATATAGCACCTGTCGGGCACCTGTGGAGAGTCGAGCACCTGTCGGGCATTTCTAGCTCAGTGCGCCCTCATTTTGAAGCTTCAGCCCTCCTCCTTCCCCTCCGATCGCTCCAAGATAGCCTATCTCATCATGCTGATGTCCAGGAGGGCTCTCACCTGGGATACTGCTGTATGGGAACAGCAGCCGGCCATATGCGTTAGTCTGGAGGGATTGGTGGCAGAGGTGAGGAAGGTTTTTTACACCCCATTCTCCAGGAGAGAAGCTGCCCGGAGGCCAATTCAGCTTCGGCAGGGCTCCTGCAGTGTGGCTGACTATGCAGTGGATTTCCACATGTTGACAGCGGAGGGTGCTTGGAACCACGAAGCACTGTTCAATATGTTCCTGCACAGCGTCTCGGAGGAGGTCAAGGACGAGCTTGCTGTGGGGATACCAGTCCAAATCTCTCTGGGTTCTCATTGACTCTGGGGCAGAAAATCGTTTTTTGGATGCTACACTGGCGTTCGAGCTGAACATCCCCACAAAAGCCCCTCTCCATTCCTATGGACGTTAGAGCGCCCGACGGGAACTCTATAGGCCGATTCACCCACAACACCATTCCCATCCACCTACTGGTGTCAGGGAACCACAGCGAGGCTATGCAGTTCCTGCTCATCAAGTTCCCTCTGATTCCCGTGGTATTGTGATTCTCCTGGCTCCAATGACACAATCCCCTCATTAACTGGTCTACTGGTGCCATCATGGGCTGGAGCCCATTCTGCCACGCACAACCTGCCCCGGGGCTTCTTCCTGGGGGCTAGGATGGTGCCCCAGACCTCTGCGCCTGCTAGCTAAGATTTTGAAAGTATGATGTTGACATGATCAGTCCAATCAAAGCTACTGTACAAATAACGTAATTTGTAATTTTATCTGTGGCCAATGACCTTGAGCCTTCTTGGATGTGTACTTCTATGGCAGCAGCCGAAGGGCTATAATTTTCAATGTCTCCTCATACACTTGGCAGTGACGTAAAGTCCTCATGAGTGACAGAACACTGAGCCAATCACAGCGCAAAGTTCCATATTTTCTGCTGGCTTGCCCCACCACCACAGAAAGCACTGAGCTAGGCTGAAACACCTGTATTTTGGACCTGCCTTACTCAAGTAAACAAAAAAAAGAGACCATGTTTGTATACGGCTTTATTAACTCAATGATAAATTGAGCTCAAAAAAATAAAGGTAACACTTAAACAACACAATGCCAGTTTGTAGTCCTAAAACCCGGAAATTAGTTATCTCTGGTTTGTTCAACCATCCCTATGGGAAAAATTTATGAGGGAAGAATAGGATTTTGGAATAAACACAGAAAATAAGGTCTGTATCATGACACAAGGCGAGACCCAGATGCAGATACAGGAGGCAGATGGTTGGAGTCTTACAATATTTATTAATTCAATAGGGTAAGGCAAGAGAATGGTTGTGGACAGGCAAAAGGGTCAAAACCAGTTCAGTCCAAAAGGTACCGAAGGGCAGGCAGAATCAAGGTCAGGGCAGGCAGGATGATCAGGCAGGCAGGAAAGTAGTCCAGAGTCAGGCAGGGGTCAAAACCGGGAAGACTATCAAAAGAGAATAGCAAAAGGAGTACGGGAAAAACACGCTGGTTGACTTGACTAACATACAAGACCAACTGGCACAGAGAGACAAGAAACACAGGGATAAACACTGGGGAAAATAAGCGACACCTGGAGGGGGTGGAGACAATCACAGGAACAGGTGAAACAGATCAAGGCGTGACAGTCTGAGGTTAACACAGTCTTAGGATATCTTATATGTTTTGTTATATGAGATAATAGCAGTCAGTTAGCATGACCTTTATGAATTATGAAGCCTTTGTGCTTTTTTTCCAAACATTCTTACAAATTCACAAAAGTGACATTCGCTGATGATGATTATCTCATAGAACAAAACACATAAGATCTCCTAAGCCTGTGTTTCCCACAAACATTATTTTTGGCGCTTATCTGAAAACCCTCCAAATATGCCATTCACTTTCCCCATAGGCTTTGTCCAACGAACAATGGCAGAGTTAATGCGTACAAACAGACGCCATTACAATTTCTCTCTAAAAATGTATCTAAAGGAAAGTGAAACAGAGCTCAACACTTTTTATTTTTTAGGACCTATCACCAGAATGCTTAACTAGCCACAAGGCTAAACTAAACTCAAACTAAACTAAAGGAAGGGTGAGTATTTTGTTCCATTATTTTTGCTGCAATTGATTAATTTGTCTGTGAACGTATTATTTTACAGTGAGTGCAATGATATAACCTTGCCTCTCAGGACCAGCACTTCCCTTGTTAATAAAAAAAATAAATACAAAAATGACAAAATGCTTTTCTGTATGCCCATCTACATATCTGAACACAATAGCTGACTGAAAGCTTTCTAAGAGAACGTGCTCAACTGAATCAAAAGTTAAATCTATATTCTTCCTCCCCAGAAAAATTGACAAAGTTTGCATCAATGGGACTCCCGAGTGGCGCAGAGGGGTTCAACTACAGCCTGGGGTTCAACCCAGCTATGACTGGGAGTCCCATAGGGCGGCGCACATGTGGCCCAGCGTCGTACGGATTAGGGGAGGGTTTGGTCGAAGGGTTTTCCTTGGCTCATCGCACTCTAGCGACTCCTTGTGGCAGGTTGGGCGCCTGCAAGCTGACTTCAGTCCTCAGTTGACCAGTGTTTCCGGGTAAAGCGAGCAGGCGTTAAAAAGCAGCGCGTCTTTTTCCGTTCATGTTTCGGAGGACACATGACTCGACCTTCGCCTCTCCCGAGCCCGTTGCGGAGTTGGAACGATGAGACAAGATTGTAACTACCAATTGGATATCAACAAAAGGGGGTAAAATTACAACAAAAACAAAAGTTTGCATCAATGGATCCAAAGGTTATTCTCTTGATGTGGCAGAAGTAGCTTTCACCATTACAGTCCTCAGTCTCTTTGGACTTGGAGCTGGGCTATCTGCAAGTGCAGCTGTGTGTGTGATCTACAAACGCCTTATCAATGTATGTCAGTCACTCCACTGTTTACTGCAGTATTAAATTAGTTTGCATAGCCAGTACACTATGCAGCCTATACTATATAGCAAAAATGCAGAAATGCAGAAATCGCTTTCCTGGTTGCAAAAATTCTAATAGTTTGCCTAATTTCCATTTATGTGATGAAAACAAGAAATGTATAGTGTAGATAATCATTCTACCATCTAAACCGCTGTGAAATGTATTTTCAATACCCCAAAATATTGTATTTTCTGCTGTTTGAAGCTGTTGAACAAAACCCGAAGTAAAAGACAGGAAATAGCAGAGCGATTTCTGCATAGTGAACCTTTACTTATATTAATTATTTTTGTCAATTCACCAGTGATATTCAGAAGCAGTGGACACCAGACCATTTTATGAGCAAAAACTGAAAGTACTTATGTGTATTGATTGTTGATGAATGATATCAACTCTGTTCTTGCAGAAGGGTGATTTTGACCAGTCTGTCCAGATCAAATAAAACAATGGTTTTAGCTCTGCTTTGAGAACTTGCCAAACTCACGCCTCCAGATGTTTACCCAGATGTATCTAAAAAAAAAAAAAAGAGATTTGACAAATTGAATATTATCTTTAAGACTACTTCTTAACTCTAAGACTGAATTGTCTTAAGTGTAAGATTTCATTTTTTAAATGTAATTTGGTACAGCAGTTTGTTTCTATTGTTGTTGTTGTTGTTGTTTTTCAAAATGAAAAGGATTCAAGGTCTTACAAAAACAGAAACATAACTACAATACATCACATGGCCAGCAGAGATCACTATAACCACAGTTGCTACTTCCAAGTCAGGCACTACATTCGTACTCTATATCCTTCCTTTACCAACCTGCCATTGGCATTGACATGGGACAAACTGGTTAAAAATCTACCTGGCCAGAAGGGGTTAATCTCATACTCGTGTTTAATGGGTCTCGATAACACTCCTTTAACAGAACTAGGGAGAGGTGGGAAGCTGAGTTCAACATAGAACTTGCGGAGGACTGGTGGGGAAGCGCTATAAAAAAAGTAAACTCGTCTTCTTCCTGTGCTTGACTTGGAATCATCCAGTTTAAGGTCCTCCATCAGTTCATATGAGCAAGGCCAGACTAGCAGAGACATACCCTGATTTAGACAAGTGTGAACATTGCTCACATTCTCCTGCTAACCTCACACACATTCTGGTTTTGATTCTAACTGATAAGCTTCTGGACTTCCGTCTTTGAAATGTTGTCACAGGTCAGAACTATTCAACTTCAACCATCACTCCATGTTACTATTTTTGGAACTGTAGAAGACCCCACGCTTATATCATCCAAACACAGATATTATTGATTTTCACAACTCTTCTTTCTTTTCACAGACTTCTGCTGAGTTGGAAATCCTCAGTCCCTCCCTCTCCCTGTGTGGTTCAAATACATTATATTTTTTCTTAAATTAGAAAATATCAAATTCACCTTGAGAGGATCAACAGACAGGTTCTACTCACTTTGGCAACCCTTTATCTCATACTTTGAGGATCTCTCTTCTCTTCTCTTCCTATTGATTGAAAAACTGCCACACTTAAATTAGTAGACTATAGGCAATTACATTTAGCTAGCTCCTTTATGATTTGATTCCCATATGTTTCATGATGTTGACCTAGACTGCCTCTATGGAATAGATAACAAACGATTCCTTCTAATGTGACTAGTGAGATTACCTGAACAATTTATTCCCACTCTTATCTACTATTTTCGCTTCTCTATTTCAATTTTTCCTTCCTTTAAAAAACGTTTTTTTTTTTTTACTTTTCCTAATATAAAAAATAATATTACAGTCTGTTTAATAAAAACATTCCCTTTATGCATATATGTATTTTTTACATGGGTGACCGTTTAGAAGTTACAGCACCTTTTGTACATAGTCCCCAAAAGTATTGGGACAAGTATGTTTGTATTAAAGTAGTAAAAAGTTAAGTATTTGGTCCCATATTCATATCAAATCAAATCAAATCAAATGTATTTATAAAGCCCTTCTTACATCAGCTGATGTCACAACGTGCTGTACAGAAACCCAGCCTAAAACCCCAAACAGCAAGCAATGTAGGTGTAGAAGCACGGTGGCTAGGAAAAACTCCATAGAAAGGCCAGAACCTAGGAAGAAACCTAGAAAGGAACCAGGCTATGAGGGGTGGCCAGTCCTCTTCTGGCTGTGCCGGGTGGAGATTATAACAGAACATGGCCAAGATGTTCAAATGTTCATAAATGACCAGCAGGGTCAAATAATAATAATCACAGTGGTTGTCGAGGGTGCAACAGGTCAGCACCTCAGGAGTAAATGTCAGTTGGCTTTTCATAGCCGATCATTCAGAGTATCTCTGTTCATCCTGCTGTCTCCAGAGAGTTGAAAACAGCAGGTCTGGGACAGGTATCACGTCCGGTGAACAGGTCAGGGTCCCATAGCCGCAGGCAGAACAGTTGAAACTGGAGCAGCAGCACGGCCAGGTGGACTTGGGACAGCATGAAGTCATCAAGCCAGGTAGTCCTGAGGAATGGTCCTAGGGCTCAGGTCCTCCGAGAGAGAGAAAGAAAGAAGGAGAGAAAGGGAGAAAGAGAGAAAGAAAGAGAGAAAAAGAGAGAGAGAATTAGAGAGAGCATACTTAAATTCACACAGGACACCGGAGAAGACAGGA
Organism: Salvelinus namaycush; assembly: GCF_016432855.1. Taxonomy (NCBI): domain Eukaryota; kingdom Metazoa; phylum Chordata; class Actinopteri; order Salmoniformes; family Salmonidae; genus Salvelinus; species Salvelinus namaycush. The sequence goes on along the minus strand of NC_052333.1, from coordinate 23,388,034 downwards.
GAAATACTCCAGATATAACAAACTGACCCTAGCCCCCCCGACACATAAACTACTGCAGCATAAATACTGGAGGCTGAGACAGGAGGGGTCGGGAGACACCGTGGCCCCATCCGACGATACCCCTGGACAGGGCCAAACAGGCAGGATACAACCCCACCCACTTTGTCAAAGCACAGCCCCCACACCACTAGAGGGATATCTTCAACCACCAACTTACCATCCTGAGACAATGCCGAGTATAGCCCACAAAGATCTCCGCCACGGCACAACCCAAGGGGGGCGCCAACCCAGACAGGAAGATCACGTCAGTGACTCAACCCACTCAGTGACACACCCCTCCTAGGGATGGCATGGAAGAGCACCAGTAAGCCAGTGACTCAGCCCCTGTAATAGGGTTAGAGGCAGAGAATCCCAGTGGAGAGAGGGGAACCGGCCAGGCAGAGACAGCAAGGGCGGTTCGTTGCTCCAGTGCCTTTCCGTTCACCTTCACACTCCTGGGCCAGACTACACTCAATCATAGGACCTACTGAAGAGATGAGTCTTCAATAAAGACTTAAAGTTTGAGACCAAGTCTGCGTCTCTCACATGGGTAGGCAGACCATTCCATAAAAATGGAGCCTATAGGAGAAAAGTCCAGCTGTTTGCTTAGAAATTCTAGGGACAGTAAGGAGGCCTGCGTCTTGTGACCGTAGCGTACGTGTAGGTATGTACGGCAGGACTAAATCGTAAAGATAGGTAGGAGCAAGCCCATGTAATGCTTTGTAGATTAGCAGTAAAACCTTGAAATCAGCCCTTGCCATAACAGGAAGCCAGTGTAGAGAGGCTTGCACTGGAGTAATATGATCAAATATTTTGGTTCTAGTCAAGATTCTAGCAGCCGTGTTTAGCACTAACTGAAGTTTATTTAGTGCTTTATCCGGGTAGCCGGAAAGTAGAGCATTGCAGTAGTCTAACCTAGAAGTGACAAAAGCATGGATACATTTTTCTGCATCATTTTTGGACAGAAAGTTTCAGATTTTTGCAATGTTATGTAGATGGAAAAAAGCTGTCCTTGAAACAGTCTTGATATGTTCGTCAAAATAGAGATCAGGGTCCAGAGTAACGCCGAGGTCCTTCACAGTTTTCTTTGAGACGACTGTACAACCATCAAGATTAATTGTCAGATTCAACAGAAGATCTCGTTGTTTCTTGGGACCTAGAACAAGCATCTCTGGTTTGTCCGGGTTTAAAAGCAGAACATTTGCAGCCATCCACTTCCTTATGTCTGAAACACAGTCTTCCAGGGAGGGCAATTTTGGGGCTTCACCATGTTTCCTAGCACGCAATGACAACATCAAGGTTGGGACTTGTTGGATGCATTTGCTGTTTGTTTTGGTTGTGTTTCAGATTATTTGTGACCAATAGAAATGAATGGTAAAAAATGTTTTGTGTAACTTTGGAGTCACTTTTATTTTAAATAGACGCCAATAACACCATCAGAGAGTTCACTGAAGGTTAAAGGGAGTAAAACAAAACAAAACATCTGTTTTTATCAAATTATATTTCCCAGCCAAGAAACATAAATAGACTGAGCTCATCAGGGAAGTCAGACTAATTTAAAGAGTGTCTGGATGCACACGCATCTGCTGGGTCAAACGGTCAAAACTAAAAGATAGTATTCTCTGGTTCTGAGAATGTTGCTATGACTGTAGTAGCTGCTGCGAGTGTTTTACTGTCTGACAGGACAATATTAGTGTAAAAACTCTCTTCTCTCTCCTTGACACTAGAAATCAGTAGCCCTAACAATGTTTACATTCATGGGAGAGAGGCAGAGAAACACAGTGATGTTGAGAGAGAGTGAGGGAGGGAGGGAGGTAGAGTGAGGGAGGGATGGAGAGAGCGAGAGAGCGAGAGAGAGACCTATCAACGCCCTGAGGTGTTTACAATCACAATCACATATTACAGGACTAGCCTACATTATTACATGAGTACATTATTAAACAACATTATTTATTTGCTCTGTAGGTGCCCTAACCGATAACAGATAAACACAATATTACACAGTAAACATACATCATCCACATTATCCAGCTGTCTGTTTACTGAGGCAGAGAAAACAACAATGTTCTGGCCAAGACTAAACACATCATTTCCTGCTACTGGAGCTGGAGGCCAGTCCTGCTGCAGGAAAGAATGGATCTGAGTTCCCTGGAAGCAGTACACTAACTTTCCCTTTTACTCCCTAGAAGAGGATCATTGTTCTTCTTCTTCTTTCCTCTAACTGGTTTCAGTGTTACACAAAGACACAGCCCCTGAAGGCAGACAGCAATCTGAGTCTTAAAGCCACTTTTCTTCTCTCCATTACTGGACCACATGTCAGAGTACAGTGGTCCTCTGGGTGAAACTGGATCCCAGCAGATTAAGAGATCTAATCAGGCCATGTTGAATCACAAAGGAACATCCGGAAATATATAGAGAGAATTTAGACAACTCCACTGTCAGGTAGTCATGAGAACGAGGGGGAGAGGAGGAGGGGGAACCTCCCAAATCATCCCCTCTACCACTCCATCCCTCTACCCTCTGTAGTGGTGTAAAGTACTTAATTAAGTAGTACTTGAAAGTATTTTTACTTAAGTCGTTTTTTTGTATCTGTACTTTCCTTTCTATTTCTGACTACTTTTACTTTTACTTCACTACATTCCTTAAGAAAATAATGTACTTTTTACTCCATTCAGTTTCCCTGACACCCAAAAGTACTTGTTACATTTTGAATGCTTAGCAGGACAGGAAAATGGTCCAATTCGCACACTTATCAAGAGAACATCCCTGGTCATACCTACTACCTGATCTGGCACACTCACTAAACACAAATGCTTCATTTGTAAATGATGTCTGAATGTTGGAGTGTGCCACTAGCTATCCGTAAATTAAAAAAAACAGAAGATGGTGCTGTCTGGCTTGCTTAATATAAGGAATTTGAAATTATCTATACTTTTACTTTTGATACTTAAGTACATTTTAGCAATTACATTTACTTTTGATACTTAAGTATTTTTAAAATCAAATACTTTTAGACTTTTACTCAAGTAGTATTCTTAGTGACTTTCACTATTACTTGAGTCATTTTCTATTAAGGTATCTTTACTTTTACTCAAGTATGACAATTGTGTACTTTATCCACCACTGACCCTCTGAATCTGTTTCTATGATTAAGGAGTTCTGTCGTATGTGACACTGTCTCTGTGTGGAAATCATGATGATTAGCTGGAGAGGAGAAGGAGAGACAGTAGAGTGGAGCTGCTCAATGTAAGCAAAGCTGTACTTTACGGCCTCCCTCAGAGCTGGCGGTGATTGACAACAATTTTCTATTGCTGCACCGCCACCTTTTAAACTGCTGTGTTATGGTTCCAGTGTCCTGGTCAGGATGGAGATGAAATGCGAGCAGGCATGGTGGCGTGAGATGTCCTCTCTCTGCGCCATTGGATGGATACCCTCTGAAGTTACTGACTTCATGGTTCTGGCACCACTCTGGGGTGGTGCCAGAATGTTGCTGAACAGAATGTTGCTGCACAGCTATTTTCAGGTCCCACTAGAGACGTTCAATCGGGTTCAAGTCCGGGATCTGGCTGGGCCACTCAAGGACATTCAGAGACTAGTCCCGAAGTCACTCCTGCATTGTCTTGGCTGTGTGCTTAGGGTCGTTGTCTGTTGGGAGGTGAACCTTCGCACCAGTCTGAGGTCCTGAGCGCTCTGGAGCAGGTTTTCATCAAGGATCTCTCTGTACTTTGCTCTGTTCATCTTTGCCTTGATCCTGAATAATCTCCCAGTCCCTGCCGCTGAAAAACATCCCCACCGCATGATGCTGCCACCACCATGCTTCATCGTAGGGATGGTGTCAGGATTCCTCCAGACGTGACACTTCGCATTCAGGCCAAAGAGTTCAATCTTGGTTTCATCAGACCAGACAATCTTGTTTCTCATGGTCTGAGAGTCTTTAGGTGCCTTCTGGCAAACTCCAAGCGGACTGTCGTGTGCCTTTTACTGAGGAGTGACTTCCGTCTGGCCACTCTACTGTAAAGGCCTGATTGTTGGAATGCTGCAGAGATGGTTGTCCTTCTGGAAGGTTCTCCCATCTCCACAGAAGAACTCTGGAGCTCTGTCAGAGTGACCATTGGGTTCTTGGTCACCTCCCTGACCAAGGCCCTTTTATTTTTTTTATTTTTTAACCTTTATTTAACTAGGCAAGTCAGTTAAGAACAAATTCTTATTTACAATGATGGCCTACCCTTCTATCTCGATTGCTCAGTTTGGCCGGGCGGCCAGCTCTCAGAAGAGTCTTGGTGGTTCCAAACTTCTTCCATTTAAGAATGATGGAGGCCACTGTGTTCTTTGGAACTTTCAATGCTGGTACCCTTCCCCAGATCTGTGCCTCGACAGTAACCTATCTCTGAGCTCTATAGACAATTCCTTTGACTCATGGCTTAGTTTTTTGTTCTGACATGCACTGCCAACTGTGGGACCTTATATAGACAGGGGTATGTCTTTCCATGTCCAATCATTTGAATTTACCACAGGTAAACTCCAATCAAGTTGTAGAAATATCTCATTGATGATCAATGGAAACAGGATGCACCTGAGCTCAATTTTTGAGTCTCTGGAGAGACCTGAAAATAGCTGTGCAGCAATACTCCTCACCCAACCTGACAGAGCTTGAGAGGATCTGCAGAGAAGAATGGGAGAAAGTCCCCAAATACTGGTGTGCCAAGCTTGTAGCGTCATACCCAAGAAGACTCGAGGCTGAAATCATAGCCAAAGGTGCTTCAACAAAGTACTGAGTAACGGGTCTGAATACTTATGTAAATGTGATATTTCAGTTTTTTTGTTAAAAAATTTGCAAAAAATTCTAAAAACCTGTTTTTGCTTTGTCATTATGGGGTATCGTGTGTAGATTGATGAGTAAAAAATAACAATCAATTTTAGAACAAGGCTGTAATGTAAAAAATTTGGAAAAAGTGAAGTGGTCTGAATACTTTCCAAATGCCCTGTACTACCATACCCCGTTCAAAGGCACTTACATTTTTTGTCTTGTCCATTCACCCGCTGATAAATCATTATTTAATCTGTCTGCTATCCTTCATCTACACTGATTGAAGTGGATTTAACAAGTACCATCCATAAGGGACCAAGCTTTCACATGGATTCACCTGGTCAGTCTATGTCATGGAAAGAGCAGGTGTTCTTAATGTTTTGTATACTCAGTGTACAGTAGCCTACACAGTACAGCATTTAAATATTTTAGAATCTCCCACAGGTTGGGTTTTTCAATATATTTGTGATAGTGATATTCAGAGGCAGTGGATACAGGGACTGTCACGCCCTGACCGTAGATTGCTTTGTATGTTTCTATTTTTTGTTTGGTCAGGGTATGATGTGGGTGGGCATTCTATGTTTGTATGTCTATGTTTTGTATTTCTATGTTTTGGCCTGGTATGGTTCCCAATCAGAGGCAGCTGTCTATCGTTGTCTCTGATTGAGAACCATACTTAGGTATCCTGTTTTCCCACTGTTAGTTGTGGGTGGTTGTTTTCTGTTTTGTGTGTATACCTTGCAGAACTGTTCGTTTGTCGTTTTGTTGGTTTTTGTTCAAGTGTTTCGTATTTATTAAAAGTAATATGGACACTTACCACGCTGCACCTTGGTCTTCTTCTCCTTCTCCCGACAATGTTCGTTACAGAACTACCCACCACCAAAGGACCAAGCAGCGTGGAAGGATGGACTCCTGGACATGGGAGGAAATTTTGGACGGCAAGGGACCCTGGGCACAGCCGGGAGAGTATCGCCGTCCGAAAGAGGAGCTGGAGGCAGCTAGAGCGGAGTGGCGACACTACGAGGAATTGGCTCGAGGTAACGTGAGCGAGAGGCAGCCCCAGAATTTTTTGGGGGGAGGCACACGGGGAGATTGGCGGAGTCAGGTAGGAGACCTGAGCCAACTCCCCGTGCTTACCGTGGCGAGAGAGTGACCGGGCAGGCACCGTGTTATGCGGTGAAGAGCACGGTGTACCCAGTGCGCACGCATAGCCCATGGCACGAAGCTCCTCGAATCGGCCGGGCTAGAGTGGGCATCGAGCCAGGAGGGATGATGCCAGCTCAGCGCATCTGGCCTCCAGTACGTCTCCTCGGCCAGGGTTATACGGCACCAGCCCTACGCACGGTGTCCCCGGTTCGCCAGCACAGTCCAGTGCGCCTCCACGGCCCAGTGCATCCGGTGCCTCGGCCAAGGACAAGGCCTCCTGCATGTCTCCCCAGCCTGGTGAGTTCTGTGCCTGTGCTAAGCCCTAACCCTCCTGCATGTTTCCCCAGCCTGGTGAGTCCTGTGCCTTCTCCCAGAGCCAGGCCTCCTGTGTGTCTCTCCACTCCAGTGATGATCCATGGTACGAAGCCTCCAGTGATGATCCATGGCAAGAAGCCTCCAGTGGGGATCCATGGCACGAAGCCTCCAGTGATGATCCATGGCAAGAAGCCTCCAGTGATGATCCATCGCACGAAGCCTCCAGTGATGATCCATGGCAAGAAGCCTCCAGTGGTGATCCATGGCATGAAGCCTCCAGTGATGATCCATGGCAAGAAGTCTCCAGTGATGATCCATGGCACGAAGCCTCCAGTGATGATCCATGGCACGAAGCCTCCAGTGATGATCCATGGCACGAAGCCTCCAGTGATGATCCATGGCAAGAAGCCTCCAGTGAGGATCCATAGCACGAAGCCTCCAGTGATGATCCATGGCACGAAGCCTCCAGTGATGATCCATGGCACGAAGCCTCCAGTGTTGATCTATGGTACAAAGCCTCCAGTGAGGATCCATGGCACGAAGCCTCCAGTGATGATCCATGGCAAGAAGCCTCCAGTGAGGATCCATGGCAAGAAGCCTCCAGTGATGATCCATGGCAAGAAGCCTCCAGTGAGGATCCATAGCACGAAGCCTCCAGTGATGATCCATGGCACGAAGCCTCCAGTGATGATCCATGGCACGAAGCCTCCAGTGTTGATCTATGGTACAAAGCCTCCAGTGAGGATCCATGGCACGAAACCTCCTGTGAGGAGTTATGGCACGAGGCCTCCAACGAAGGCCGTCAGTCCGGAGCCTCCAGCAACGCCCTCTAGTCCGGAGCCTCCAGCGACGCCCTCTAGTCCGGAGCCTCCAGCGTCGCCCTCCTGTCCGGAGCAGCCAGAGTCTCCCTCCTGTCCGGAGCAGCCAGAGTCTCCCTCCTGTCCGGAGCAGCCAGAGCCGCCCGTCAGTCCGGAGCTGCCAGAGCCGCCCGTCAGTCCGGAGCTGCCAGAGCCGCCCGTCAGTCCGGAGCTGCCAGATTCGCCCGTCAGTCCGGAGCTGCCAGAGCCGCCCGTCAGTCCGGAGCTGCCAGAGCCGCCCGTCAGTCCGGAGCTGCCAGAGCCGCCCGTCAGTCCGGAGCTGCCAGAGCCGCCCGTCAGTCCAGAGGCGCCAGAGCCGCCCGTCAGTCCAGAGGCGCCACTCACTCTGAAGTGGGCCGAGCCAGAAGTGGAGCGGGGTCCACGTCCCTCTCCAGAACCGCCACCGCGGAGTAATGCCACCCAGACCCTCCCCTATAGGTTCAGGTTTTGAGGCCGGAGTCCGCACCTTTGGGGGGGGGGGGGGGGGGGGGGGGGTACTGTCATGCCCTGACCGTAGATTGCTTTGTATGTTTCTATTTTTTGTTTGGTCAGGGTGTGATGTGGGTGGGCATTCTATGTTTGTATGTCTAGGTTTTGTATTTCTATGTTTTGGCCTGGTATGGTTCCCAATCAGAGGCAGCTGTCTATCGTTGTCTCTGATTGAGAACCATACTTAGGTAGCCTTTTTTCCCACTGTTAGTTGTGGGTGGTTATTTTCTGTTTAGTGTTTGTATCACCTGTCAGAACTGTTTCGGTTATTCCTTTTGTTATTTTGTATTTAGTGTTCGGTTTCGAATAAATAATATGAACACGTATCACGCTGCACCTTGGTCCTCACCTTCTTCTTCTGAATGCCGTTACAGGGACATATTATGAGCAACAATACACAGTACAATTGATTGATTGTTTACTAATAATATCAACTCCATTGTTGCAGAAGCAGAAATAAATGGAAAAAGCATACTGGTCATTCCATACAATGACTTCCAAGACCAGCCTATCGAAGTCATGATAGAATTAGCCCATTCCAATGAGATACATGGACACTGAAAACACATATTATAAAAAAGAAAATATATTAATAGTATGTCAGTCAATGATTGTCAATAATGGTTCTATGGATGTGTGTGTGTGGGTGGGCGAGAGGGTGTGAATGGGTGTGTGAAGGCGTGGGGTGTGAATGAAGGAGGATGGATGAGTGGGTGGATGTGTAGAGGGGTGTAGAGGTGTATGAGAAGAGGGGAGTGAGGAAAAGACAGAGGTTGGGATGAACTGGGCCTGGGTGGGTAAGGGAGGGCAAGGACTGAAGGTGGTGATAAGCTTGGGGCAGGGCAAGGGTGGGTAAGGATGGGAGAGTAGGATAAGCTTGACTTGGGGGGTAAGGGGGAGTTAGGATGGGAGGTGGGGATAAGCTTGGCTAGAATGGGGTGGGGGGGGGGCGGAGAGGGGGGGGTGGAGATGGATGGATTTGATTGGGGAGAGAGAGAGAAGGAAAGACTTCATTATAAATGAGTGAGAGTGCTGGCCAGCTTAAGAAAGGATGTCAAATCATTATTGTTTTTTGTTTGTCATTGCTAGGATTTGATGGTGGTTGTTGGTGAGAGTGGAGAGGATCTGTGTCCGGGGGGATTGCGAGGAGGTGACTGGTAGTGCATTTAAGGTTTATTTTAGATTTTTGTTTTTTCAGTAGTGGGATCAGTGAGCGTAGCATCTATTGTTGATCGCTAGGTCTGTGCATGTATTATGAATTTACCTTTCATTATTGATAATCTTGTTTTATGTTGGACATGCTTGGACAATCTAATTGTTATTTGTCCAATGATTTATTCTGCCTAATTGCTTGAACATATAATACAACAATTGATTTTTATGCTCTGTGGCTCAATGATTTCACTCGCCGTCATTAGTTACTGTAAAGGATCGGAGTTGGGCTGCCTGTATAAACGCTGTCAAACTGTCCTGTGACTAGGGCCCTGTATTGTGGTTGATCTTGTCTAGGGCCAGTTGGTTCGATAAGTGTGCGGCAGGTAGCCAATGTGCCCTTCAGCAAAGCACTTAACCCTAATTGCTCCTGTAAGTCGCTCTGGATAAGACTGTCTGCTGAATGACTAAAATGTAATTAGTCCTGTAATATATGTCCATTATATTAACCCATTTCATACAGAGTGAGACAACAGTTTAGGTTGTGGCATTCTATTGTTTATCCCTAATACCCTCAGTTGATCTGGTAGCCTGGCTGGCTGGGAGACAAACATTGATCACTGGTTCCTTCTGCTGTGTGTCTGTCTGGCCCCTGTAACCACGATAAAATCTATCACCTTTAAGATGCACCTTAAATAGCTGCACCTCAAATAGACAGATTATTCCTCCACCTCCTATAATTATTATAGTTACAACACATTTTATATTTTTCTTTCCCTCCCTGAGCGCGACATCTGTTGAAATTTGCATAAATTAGCAACATAATTTCCTATTTCCCAGATATTAATTTGTACATTTAACCCCTATTAGAATATTCCACACATTTATCAGATGGTTTCTGCGTGTTGGTTGCTGGGCAGAATGGGTGCAGAGTGTGGTTAGCATCTTACCAGGGTCTCTGTCTAAAGAAATGTACACTAGGTATGTTGGTGTCTGATGGGTGGATGACATCAGATGCATCAGGGCTCTCCAACCCTGTTCCTGGAGAGATACCCTCCTGTAAGTTTTCACTCCAACCCCAGTTGTAATGAACCTGATCCAGCTTGTCAACCAGCTATTTCTTAGAATCAGATGGCTAGATTGGGGTTGGAGCCAACAGCTACAGGACGGGAGCTCTCCAGGAACAGGGTTGGAGAGCCCTGGTGTAGGTAGATACCTGAGAGAGGAAGCAGACTGGCTGTCAACCACAGAGTTCTATTTCACTCATCACTGCAGAGATAGAACTAATGCAGCATCTTCTCCTCCTGGCTGTGAATACCTTGGAGATGTTATCAGGGTTATTAGCTAAACCATTTAGTTCCATTCAACACACACCCACCCCAAACTCACACCCACAGCTAAACCATTTAGTTCCATTCAACACACACACACACCCCCCAAACTCACACCCACAGCTAAACCATTCAGTTCCATTCCACACACACCCACCCCAAACTCACACCCACAACTAAACCATTCAGTTCCATTCCACACACACCCACCCCAAACTCACACCCACGGCTAAACCACTCAGTTCCATTCCACACACACCCACCCCAAACTCACACCCATAGCTAAACCATTCAGTTCCATTCAACACACACCCACCCCAAACTCACACCCACAGCTAAACCATTCAGTTCCATTCAACACACACCCACCCCAAACTCACACCCACAGCTAAACCATTCAGTTCCATTCAACACACACCCACCCCAAACTCACACCCACAGCTAAACCATTCAGTTCCATTCAACACACACCCACCCCAAACTCACACCCACAGCTAAACCATTCAGTTCCATTCAACACACACCCACCCCAAACTCACACCCACAGCTAAACCATTCAGTTCCATTCAACACACACCCACCCCAAACTCACACCCACAGCTAAACCATTCAGTTCCATTCAACACACACCCACCCCAAACTCACACCCACAGCTAAACCATTCAGTTCCATTCCTTCCTTCTGAACAGCAAGATAAGAACAGCCTTGTAGACAGAATGATACGACGGCGGCTCCGTTTGGGGACAGAAGATGTGTGTCTGTGTGTTGTTCCGGATTCCATTTATTACCAAACCTTCAGGTCCCAGAGGTATTTTCTTCCACAGATTTTAAGCTTTGGCAGAACTATCAACACAAACTGCAGCCTGAGAAACCGAAAGTTCAGAATGATGAATCTCATTTTGCATTACTGCTGCTGTTGCCACTGCTGCTGGAACAACCCATCAGAGCTGCTTCCTGCCTGCCAGAGACAAACCAACAGGATATATCATTCCATGTACCAGGCAGCAGTCACAGCAGACACACACCACTAATCTGAATGACAATATAATACTCCTTGACGGCACTCTCAATGCAATTATTCAATCATTGTTATCAGCAGCAGATCACTCCACAGATCACTTCACTACAGATCATACCGGATAGGAAACGTAAACAGATTTACACAACCCACACTGTTACCATAACCCTTCTACATTCCTCCTCTGACCTGGGATGAGATAAAAAAAACAAGAAAGAAAGAAAGAAAGAAAGAAAGAAAGAAAGAAAGAAAGAAAGAAAGAAAGAAAGAAAGAAAGAAAGAAAGAAAGAAAGAAAGAAAGAAAGAAAGAAAGAAAGAAAGAAAGAAAGAAAGAAAGAAAGAAAGAAAGAAAGAAAGAAAGAAAGAAAGAAAGGAGGGTTATCTGTGGAAGAAATCTCACAATTCATCATGGTACGTGGACAAGCACACAGGCATAATGATTGACAACTGAATTCAGAGTCACAGTCTGTCTGTTTCAAAGAGCACAAAGGATCCAGGGCAGTTCTGTTGGAGCTGTGATTCGTTGTGCTGGAGCCAGATCCCTCTGCTGTTACGCTCGTCGTTTGAATGAGGAGACCAAGGTGCAGCGTGGTAATCGTACATCATTTTATTTGATGAACGCGAAAAAAAAACAATAAACTACAACCGAACGTGAAGCTACCAGCAGTGCAGAACGCAACTACACACAAACAAGATCCCACAAACTAAAGGTGGTAAAAGGCTGCCTAAGTATGATCCCCAATCAAAGACAACGATAGACAGCTGCCTCTGATTGGGAACCATACCCGGCCAACAAAGAAATAGAAAAACTAGAATGCCCACCCAAATCACACCCTGACCTAACCAAATAGAGAAATAAAAAGGCTCTCTAAGGTCAGGGCGTGACATTTGCCCTCTAAGTGCTGGGTTGCATCAGTCTTTATCAGTGATCGCGGTGTGCTGGTGCCGGTGGCAGTCCTGCTGGTGCTTCTCTTAACCTCCTCCACTAAGAGCCATACTGTATCCCTACTGGACTGCTTTCTCTGACTCCACTCAGCTCCTGATGAGACAGAACAAACATGATCAATCCCAGTTGACAGTGTAACCACCTCATTTGCTCTATTCTAGCCTCTATAATTTACAGCGTAAGGAGCTTCAGACACAGAACCACATCCCCTCCTCTCATTCTCCTCTGGTTTGACCTGTTGTTTCAACAGTGTTGGGTTTTAGGTTTCTCTCTGCTTCTCTGTCTCTGTACAGTTGAGTCAGGGTTCACCTCTATTTCACCTCTGTGTGTCTAACATGTCTGTACTATGTCTGAGGCACGCTGTGGCTCCCTGTCTGGGCTGAGGGAGTAGAGGAGAGAGAGGGAGCGCAACGGGACTGTCGTGAGACAATTTTCTCTCCCTCTGGGTCCACCTGTCCCCTTCACTCCAGACCCAAGTGCTGAGGGGAGGAAGAGGGGGAGAAGGTGGGGCAAGAGGAGGAGGTGGGGGAATAGGAGCAGGAGCAGGAGGGGGAGCAGCAGGAGGAGATTGTTAAATGTGTTGCTTTAGCCCTATACAGCATTTATAGTGAGACCAAAATGGGATATCAATATTTGCTTGGCTCTTACTCCAGAAGAAATAAAAAACTCTTAGAGTTGATACCTTTGTTCAAAAGTCTGACATGAAAGAAGATCGTTCATCACAGTACAGTGTGTCTGTTACTGCTGGCAACTGATTGGTTGTGACAGGTTCCGGAGATATGTTACATCATCAAACAGGGACGTGATGCTAGAGAGAGTCTCCTGATTACTGCTTTACACCCTATGGAGGGAACTGTTGTCACACTTTTTAGAGCAGGGCTGTTCAAGTCCAGGCCTGAGCGCACGCACGCACGCACGCACGCACGCACGCACGCACGCACGCACACACACACACACACACACACAGACACAGACACAGACACAGACAGATGAAGACCCTTAGTTCTAAGCCTCCAGTTAGAGCTGTTGTTGTGGATGTGATTTAACTGTATTGTTCATTCCCTCCCCGTTACTACTCCCCGTCCTTCCTCCCCCTTCCTTCCCTCCCTGCTCCCCCCTACCAACACAACCCTGTACCCTAAATACACCTCTGTTGTCTTCAACCAGGATCTCAGCGATCACTGCCTCATTGCCTGCGTCCGTAATGGGTCTGCAGTCAAACAACCACCCGTCATCACTGTCAAACGCTCCCTAAAACACTTCAGCGAGCAGGCCTTTCTAATCGACCTGGCCCGGGTATCCTGGAAGGATATTGACCTCATCCCGTCAGTAGAGGATGCCTGTTTGCTCTTTAAAAGTGCTTTCCTCACCATCTTAAATATGCATGCCCCTTTCAAAAAATGTAGAACTAAGAACAGATTTAGCCCTTGGTTCACCCCAGACTTGAATGCCCTTGACCAGCACAAAAACATCCTGTGGCGTTCTGCATTAGCATCGAATAGCCCCCGCGATATGCAACTTTTCAGGGAAGTCAGGAACCAATATACACAGTCAGTTAGGAAAGCTAAGGCTAGCTTATCCAAACAGAAATTTGCATCCTGTAGCACTAATTCCAAAAAGTTTTGGGACACCATAAAGTCCATGGAGAATAAGAGCATCTCCTCCCAGCTGCCCACTAGACTGAGTTTAGGAAACACAGTCACCACAGATAAATCAACAATAATCGATCATTTCAATAAGCATTTTTCTACGGCTGCCCATGCTTTCCACCTGGCTACCCCTACCCCGGCCAACAGCTTTGCACCCCCTGCAGCAACTTGCCCAAGCCCCCCCCCGCTTCTCCTTCACCCAAATCCAGGCAGCTGATGTTCTGAAAGAACTGCAAAATCTGGATCCCTACAAATCAGCTGGGCTTGACAATCTGGACCCTCTCTTTCTAAAATTATCAGTCGAAATTGTTGCAACCCTTATTACTAGCCTGTTCAATCTCTCTTTCGTATCATCTGAGATCCTCAAAGTGTCACGAATCCCGCTTCCTGAGTCTGGGTTTGCCTGTGTGTCTGTCCTGGAGTGTGTTTCAGGTGTCCTGGAACGCACCCTGTCTGGTTGCCGGGCGAATTAGCTCGTTGGGAGATTGATGTTCACCCGCACCTGTTTCCCATCAGTAATCTGCACACCTGTCCTGATCATCATCTCTTCCCTTCAAAGGCTCTGACCTGACTTCCATTCCCTGCCGGATCGTTAGCCATGAACAGTATGTTGTGCCTGAGTACCAGACTCCAGTTGGATAGTATTTGTTTTGTTGTTTTCATTTACGTATTGCTTGCCTTGAACTTACCTCCGTTTGTTTTGCCTTCAGTTACTCACCTGGATCATTCACTCCATTCCCGCCTGGTTGACAGAGGATTCTACTACTACATTGGATTCACCTATTTCCCCTCATCTATTCACCACCGCTGCCCGCTACGCCATCTGGATATATCTACCTTTTCACATTTAATTGTAAATAAATACTCACCTTCTTCCTACGCTCCTTGTCCTGGTCTGCTTCTGGGTTCGATCTTGAAAGATCGTGACACAAAGATTGGAAAGCTGCCACGGTCATCCCCCTCTTCAAAGGGGGAGACACTCTAGACCCAAACTGTTATAGACCTATATCCATCCTGCCCTGCCTTTCTAAAATCTTCAAAAGCCAAGTTAACAAACAGATCACCGACCATTTCAAATCCCACCGTACCTTCTCCACTATGCAATCTGGTTTACAAGCTGGTCATGGGTGCACCTCAGACACGCACAAGGTCCTAAACGATATCATAACCGCCATCGTTAAAAGACAATACTGTGCAGCCGTCTTCATCGACCTGGCCAAGGCTTTCAACTCTGTCAATCACCACATTCTTATTGGCAGACTCAATAGCCTTGGTTTCTCAAATGACTGCCTCGCCTGGTTCACCAACTACTTCTCAGATAGAGTTCAGTGTGTCAAATCGGAGGGCCTGTTGTTCGGACCTCTGGCAGTCTCTATGGGAGTGCCACAGGGTTCAATTCTTGGGCCGACTCTTTTCTCTGTATATATCAATGATGTCGCTCTTGCTGCTGGTGATTCTCTGATCCACCTCTTTGCAGACGACACCATTCTGTATACATCTGGCCATTCTTTGGACACTGTGTTAACAAACCTCCAAACGAGCTTCAATGCCATACAACACTCCTTCCGTGGCCTCCAACTGCTTTTAAATGCTAGTAAAACTAAATGCATGCTCTTCAACCGATCGCTGCCCGCTCCTGCTCACCCGACTAGCATCACTACTCTGGACGGTTCAAACTTAGAATATGTGGACAACTACACATACCTAGGACTCTGGTTAGACTGTAAACTCTCCTTCCAGATTCACATTAAGCATCTCCAATCCAAAATTAAATCTAGAATTGGCTTCCTATTTTGCAAAAAAGCCTCCTTCACTCATGCTGCCAAACATACCCTCGTAAAACTGACTATCCTACCGATCCTTGACTTTGGCAATGTCATTTACAAAATAGCCTCCAACACTCTACTCAGCAAACTGGATGCAGTCTATCACAGTGCCATCCAATTTGTCACCAAAGTCCCATATACTACCCACCACTGCGACCTGTATGCTCTCATTGGCTGGCCCTCTCTACATATCTGTCGCCAAACCCACTGGCTTCAGGTCATCTATAAGTCTTTGCTAGGTAAATCTCCGCCTTCTCTCAGCTCACTGGTCATCATAGCAACACCCAGCCGTAGCACTCGCTCCAGCAGGTATATCTCACTGGTCATCCCCAAAGCCAACACTCCTTTGGCTGCCTTTCCTTCCAGTTCTCTGCTGCCAATGACTGGAACGAACTGCAAAAATCACTGAAACTGGAGACTTATATCTCTCTCTCTAACTTTAAGCATCAGCTGTCAGAGCAGCTTACCGATCACTGTACCTGTACTCAACCAATCTGTAAATAGCACACCCAACTACCTCATCCCCATATTGTTATTTATCTTCTTGCTCTTTTGCACCCCCGTATGTCTACTTGTACATCTATCCCTCCAGTAGTAATGCTAATGTCACGTCCTGATCTGTTTCACCTGTCCTTGTGATTGTCTCCAGCCCCTCCAGGTGTCTCTTATTTTCCCCAGTGTTTTTATCCCTGTGTTTCCTGTCTCTCTGTGCCAGTTCGTCTTGTATGTTTCCAAGTCAACCAGCGTTTTTCCTGTTCTCCTGCTTTTTGCATTCCCCTTTTTCTAGTCCTCCCGGTTTTGACCCATGCCTGTTTCTGGACTTTGAACCCGCTTGCCTGACCATTCCGCCTGCCTTGACCACGAGCCTGTCCGCCACTCTGTACCTCCTGGACTCTGATCTGGTTTTCACCTTTTGCCTGTCCACAACCATTCTCTTACCTACTCCTTTGGATTAATAAACATTGTAAGACTCCAACCATCTGCCTCCTGTGTCTGCATTTGTGTCTCGCCTTGTGCCTTGATAGCTAAATTGTAGTTATTTCGTCTCTATGGCATATTTATTGCCTTACCTCCCATATCTTCTACATTTGCACACACTGTACATAGACTTTTCTATTGTGTTATTGGCTGTACATTTGTTTATGTGTAACTCTGTGTTGTTGTTTTTGTCACACTGCTTTGCTTTATCTTGGCCAGGTCGCAGTTGTAAATGAGAACTTGTTCTCAACTAGCCTACCTGGTTAAATAAAGGTGAAATAAAATAAAATAGATGTTGTACACATGAAATGTTATGCACTGTGGCTTAAGGACTTCACTTGTCATTGTTAGTTACTGTAGGAAGAAAAGCATTCCTACACTACACTTCAATTAGCCCTGTAAGATACACTCACCACCCTGTTCACGAAAATGGATCACTCTTACAGACAGTGAGTGAGTCACGTGGCCATGGCTTACTATATAAAGCACACACACACATACACACATACAGCTCAGTCCTTGTATTGTCACGTCTCTCAAGGCTCTCTCTGCCTAACTAACATCATCACCATGGAGACAGAGACGCTATTTAACATACCCCCCGTCAACTTCACACATGGTACGGTTGTAATAATATTTTTTAAATAATTTGTAAGCATCTTCTCTGGACTGGTAGGAGGCTTGGCCAACAACACATAGAAAAAAATACTGAGGGGCCTCAAACCTAGAGGAACACTCTCCCTTCTATCCTATAGAGGAACACTCCCGATTCTCTCCTAGAGAGGAACACTCTCCCTTCTCTCCTAGAGAGGAACACTCCCCCTTCTCTCCTAGAGAGGAACACTCTCCCTTCTCTCCTAGAGAGGAACACTCCCCTTCTCTCCTAGAGAAGAACACTCCCCCTTCTCTCCTAAAGAGGAACACTCCCCTTCTCTTCTAGAGAGGAACACTCCCCTTCTCTCCTAGAGAAGAACACTCCCCCCTCTCTCCTAGAGAGGAACACTCCCCTTCTCTCCTAGAGAAGAACACTCCCCCCTCTCTCCTAGAGAGGAACACCCCCTTCTCTCCTAGAGAGGAACACCCCCCTTCTCTCCTAGAGAAGAACACTCCCCCCTCTCTCCTAGAGAGGAACACCCCCTTCTCTCCTAGAGAGGAACACCCCCTTCTCTCCTAGAGAGGAACACTCCCCTTCTCTCCTAGAGAAGAACACTCCCCCTTCTCTCCTAAAGAGGAACACTCCCCTTCTCTTCTAGAGAGGAACACTCCCCTTCTCTCCTAGAGAAGAACACTCCCCCCTCTCTCCTAGAGAGGAACACTCCCCTTCTCTCCTAGAGAAGAACACTCCCCCCTCTCTCCTAGAGAGGAACACCCCATTCTCTCCTAGAGAGGAACACTCCCCTTCTCTTCTAGAAAGGAACACTCCCCTTCTCTCCTAGAAAGGAACACTCCCCTTCTCTCCTAGAGAAGAACACTCCCCCCTCTCTCCAAGAGAGGAACACTCCCCCTTCTCTCCTAGAGAGGAACACTCCCCTTCTCTCCTAGAGAGGAACACTCCCCTTCTCTCATAGAGAGGAACACTTCCCCTTCTCTTCTATAGAGGAACACTCCCCTTCTCTCCTAGAGAGGAACACTCCTCTTCTCTCCTAGAGAGGAACACTTCCCCTTCTCTCCTAGAGAGGAACACTATATCTCTCTATAAATGGAATAGATCTGTTTTCTATGTATATGTGGTAATTGAAATTATTACAGGAAAATTGTTGAATTTTTATTTTCCTTTCTTCAATACTTCCAATGATATTCAAATTTGGGGTTTGCACAAGAGCAAAACTAAAGAGGTAATTTGGTATTGGAACAACATCATACCCTAGAATGCCTTCTTTTTTAAACCAGTGTTTTATCCATTCTACAGATGTGCAGAACAATCTTCCACTACTAAATATATATACTCCTTTAGGCATATGTAGGTCATTTAGTACTATATATATTACTCCTTTATCCATCTGAAGGTGATTTAAAATATCAAAGTGTTTTCACAGATAATGAATTTGTATCAACATTAATTAATTGTCATTAACCCCAGGCTGTTCAGACCCTATTACTAATCAGTCTGCACTTAACACACTGACATAACCATACCGTGTGTGTGTGTCTGTGTGTGTGTGTGTGTGTGTGTGTGTGTGTGTGTGTGTGTGTGTGTGTGTGTGTGTGTGTGTGTGTGTGTGTGTGTGTGTGTGTGTGTGTGTGTGTGTGTGTGTGTGTGTGTGTGTGTGTGTGTGTGTGTGTCTTGCTTGTGCAGAAATGCATCATTGTAAATCATTCGAAGAAATTCACAACACTTCCTCTTTGAAATGCAAATAAACATTTACTATTAGAGAAAGAGAGACGTGGAGGGAGGGAGGGAGGTAGGGAGGGAGGGAGGGAGGGAAAGAGAAGATAATTAACCTTTTAGACATACAGTAACTAATTATATCTGTCCATGGCTAAATGAAGTGTCAGACCTGCCGCTGTATCCATGTGTGAGAACTAATGTAATATTTATGTTGCCCTAGATTACTAAATGTAGAACAGCAGTCAGTGCTTTATGTAATGACACGTGTAATCTTTATTAAACCTAATATACCCTACAGACCTACACCCTACAGGCCTCTCCCAGTCCTAACCAGAGCTTCCTGAACCTGAAAGCCTACAGCTCAACCCAGATCAACACAGCCTCTTTACCCAGGTGGAAGCCCATATAGCCCTAACCCTATATCTCAGCCGTGTTCACTTGCTATTTAAAAGGTTTGCATTGGTATTAATGATGTAGGTATTCAGCCCTGGATCTGTCAAGTGTGGTTTGACTGCTTATCTAAATATAATCTTTACAGCAATGTAAACCTTAATCCAAATTTAGTCAGCTAATGCACAAGTCCTAGTGGTTAAATGAGTAACATTAATTGGGACATAATTCAAGACCTAAATCAACAGAATAAGCAGAACCATATAAAGTCCCCCTATACTCCTCCCTCATCTTCCTCCTCCTCCTCCTCCCAGCTCTCCTCCTCCTCCTCCTCCTCCTCCTCCTCCTCCTCAGCCTCCCCCTCCTCCTCCTCCCCATCATCCTCTTCCTCCTCCTCAACGTCCTCCACCTCCCACCACTCCTTCTCCTCCCACCCCTCCTCCTTCTCCTCCCCCTAATCCTCCTCCCTCCCCCTCGTCCCCCTCCTCCTCCTCTCCTCCTCCTCCCACTCCTCTCTGTTGCTTTCTCTCTGACTTCACCCCCCTCTTCCATGTGTGGAACATTCCAGCGAGCGACATGGAATTCAGATGAGGCTCCTCAAAGAGCGTATCCGATAGATATGCTGGCTGTACTCTACTCAAATGAATTGTTTGAGCATTCCTGAGGTTTAGCGCTACGCCCACTGATGTAATAAAATAGCAGCCATGCTTTGTGTGTGTGTGTGTGTGTGTGTGTGTGTGTGTGTGTGTGTGTGTGTGTGTGTGTGTGTGTGTGTGTGTGTGTGTGTGTGTGTGTGTGTGTGTGTGTGTGTGTGTGTGTGTGTGTGTGTGTGTGTGTGTGTGTGTGTGTGTGGTCTGTAAGAAGCGCCTGGTATGAATGCATCGTACTGACTCTTTACTACCCTGAGCAGTTGGAAGGCAACTCTGCTCTTCTCATTTTTTTACACAGCTTTTATCTTGATCAGCCGCTCCTGATGTGCTATGTGGTCCGTGGGCTGCGGGTCTGATGACACAGTATGATACAAGTCTGTACAACACTGAACCATGTCTAAGTTGCCTGCAAAACTGACAGCAAGAAAAAACATTTCCCTCCATGTGCTTCTGCAGAAAACAAGGACATCTAGATTAGGAAGTGAGTACTACAGGTCATTCATTACAAGGTCACTACATGGTCCTCTCTAATGTCATTATGTCTGACAGTTCTATACTGTTTCAAGTCTCTCTCCCCACCTTCTACCTCTCCATCTTCCTCTCTTTTTCACTTTCTCTTGTTCCCTCACCCTGAAGATTGAATGTGGAGCACACATAAGTCATCCCGAGTCACATCTTGAGTTGTTGACCACCCAGAAGGAGGGGAAACCACAGAAAGCAGGCAGAAGGCCTGGATGGGCTCAGGCTGGGGTGGGCTGGGTACCAGTGCTGGCGGGCTGGGTGGCCGGTAGGCTGGAGGTTTGTGGGCTGAGAGGTCTGGGTGTGTGGGACAAATAGCAACACATCCAACATCTAACTGGAGCGTGGCCTTGTGGGGTAAGCATTTTGCTTCAGTGCCAGTTGTGTTTTCCACAGAGCAGGAGGGGTCTATTACCAGCCCCAGTCCCAGCCCAAGCCCCGGCCCCAACCCAGTCTTAGTTCTATTCCTAATCCTAGCCCAAGCCCACCCAGCCCAGTCCGAGCTCCAGCCCCAACACAGCCTTGCCCATGGGGAGTCCTGTGGTCCTAAGAGCAGAGTTGTTAAAGCCATGCATTCATCATGGTCAATGCTATTCACTGATGACATTTTGAAGGTTCGCACACATCACACTGAATGTGGATTGAGCGTTTTATACTGTATGACATGATGTCTGTTTGAATCTTTTTTTGTGTATTTTAAAATAATACGGAGCCACCCAGACCAGAAACAGACACAGATATCTGAGCTAGGAGAGAGAGACAGAGCGAGGGATGGAGAGAGAGATGGAGAGAGATAAGGTGAGCCAGCAATGCCTCCTGAAACTGGGCAGACCTTACAGTAGGCCACCCTGCCAGACACAGAGGCTGGCATCATGTACAATCATTCATCTGCCAACACAAATGAGAGAAATATCTTTACCCAGATAAAACAGGAGTGATATCCTCGACACCGCGACACCTCAACACTGCTAAGATTTCATGTTACACCCAGCCTTGGTATAAACTGGAATATAATTAAATAAAATTATTGAAATGTTTGTCGAAACACTCTAGAATGGATCATTTTAACCCAAATGAATCTCTGTTTACTCTTTACTCCTATTGAATTATCTCGATGCAGAGACACACGTTGGGTTTTGTTCCGGCAACACTGAACTGTAATTAGTTTTAACGGTATTATATATTTAGGAGCTTCTGCCTGCCTGGCTGGCTCAGAATGACTTCAGCTCCCTTTGATGCTGCAGCATCAAATGTATATAACTGAGGTATTATGTTGCTGTCTGACTGACTGTCAGCAGATACATAACAACACGAATGTGTCCACAATAAAACGATACACTATCCTTTAAACCCCCTAGAGTCGATGTCCTCGCCCCCACAAAAATCAAATTAGCATAATAAAAACATTCCCATAGGGAGCAAGAAAGGGAAAGAAAGAGAGAGAGAGAGATTAAGGGAGAAAGAAAGGCTGCTGTGTTTTTTATAAAATCATGGGCATTAATATGGAGTTGGTCCCCCCTTTGCTGCTATAACTGTCTCCACTCTTCTAGGAAGGCTTTACACTAGATGTTGGAACATTGCTGAGGGGACTTCCTTCCATTCAGCCACAAGAGCATGATGGATGTCGGGCACTGATGTCGGGCGACTAGGCCTGGCTCGCAGTCGGCTTTGTGCACAGGGGCAGTGTCATGCTGAAACAGGAAAGGGCATTCCCAAAACTGTTGCCACAAAGTTGGAAGCACAGAATCATCTAGAATGTCATTGTATGCTGTAGCATTATGATTTCACTTCACTGGAACTAAACGGCCTGAACCATGAAAAACAGCCCCAGACCATTATTCCTCCTCCACCAAACTTTATAGTTGACACTATGCATTCGGTCAGATAGCGTTCTCCTGGCATCCGCCAAACCCAGATTCGTCCATTGGACTGCCAGATGGTGAAGCGTGATTCATCACTTCAGAGAACGTGTTTCCACTGATCCAGAATCAAATAGTGGCGAGCATTACACCACTCCATCCGACGCTTGGCATTGCGCATGGTGATCTTAGGCTTGTGTGTGGCTGCTCAGCCATGGAAACCCATTTCATGATGCTCATAACGAACATTTCTTGTGCTGACGTTGCTTCCAAAAGCAGTTTGGAACTCGGTAGTGAGTGTTGCAACAGAAGATTTTTATGTGCTTCAGTACTCTGCGGTCCCGTTCTGTGAGCTTGTGTAGCCTACCACTTCTGGGCTGAGACGTTGTTGCTCCAAGATGTTTCCACTTCACAATAACAGCACTGGCAGTTGATTGGGCCAGCACTAGCAGGGCAGAAATTTAAAGAACTGACTTTTGGGGAAGGTGGCATCCTAATGATGGTGCCACGATTAAGTCACTGAGCTCTTCAATACGGGCCATTCTACTGCCAGTGTTTGTCTATGGAGATTGCATGTCTGTGTGCTCGATTGTATACACTTGTCAGCAACGGGTATGACTGAATTGGCCAAATACACTAATTTCAAGGGGTGTCCACATACTTTTGTAGTGTTGCTCTCAAAGGGGGTTGGCCACCTCTTACAAATACCGGGGGTTTGAATATGTTCATGTTACATTTGATTCCCACAAATTATTTCACATTCAAGATAAATCTAATGAATATCAGTCGTCAGTTGATTGAGGCTGATTTGCAAAACCTTTTCATCATCTTACTCTACACAAAGGCAACATCTTTTGCGACTTGAGAAAAAACACTTGCCTCTAGACTTCGAGTTGAGCATCTATGACTCGTGACTTAACTTGGACTTGAGCTGTATGACTCAGGAGACTCTATTTGTAATCTTGTGCACTATGCAAGCCTACCTGTCCTTTATATCGGAGTGCTGCAGGTCCTGTGTGTTCTGTGTGTTCTGTTCTGTGTCTTGACCAACCAGATTCACGTAAATCACTGGTTGAGCAGGTCAGGCACAAAGCACATTATCTAGCAAAGTGCGCACCGCTCCACTGTCCTCCGGTATTTATTTAGCAAACGTGATAACACATCATGCCCAACATACACAAGCAAGAACTCTTCACAGAAATGTTGCAGCAGCCTACACCTAAACTGTATGTGAAGAAAACGAAATGATTTCTTTCTGATCAACTAGACTACTGATAACAACTACAGCCAGCAGCTGCATAGCCTACAGACAATGCACACTGTCCCCTCTTGCCCTCTTGCCAGGGTTATGTAGCCTATTTATAGCCAAATTATTTGTGTTATGAAAAAAATGTGAATATGATCAAATTGGATTTTGGCTATATTCAGATGTGAGCTGGCTAGCTAGGCTACCTTGACCTTTTCAATCCATAATTCTTAACTGATATGAATGAAACAACACAATACTGATTGTGGCGGCAGGTATCCTAGTGGTTAGAGCATCGGGCCAGTAATCGAAAGGTTGCTGAATCGAATCCCTGAGCTGATGAGGTAAAAATCTGTAGTTCTTGCAGTTGCATAGGCCTATGTGCTGAAAGTTCAGCCCTGTGAGTTATTTTGTCCAATTGCAGTGTCTGTGTAAAGTCTCATTTTAAAACATAATTCATAATAACAAGTACAAGGTTGCTGGAGTTTGACAGGGTTTTCATCCTCCCTAAAACCATGTGACCTGTTTAGAAAATATCTGTATACCTAGGCGGCAGGAAGTGAAAGGTCATGGGTTCAAATCCCTGAACTGACTAGGTGAAAATGTATCGGTGTGCCCTTGAGCAAGGATCTTAATCCTAATTGCTCTGGATAGGAGAGTCTGGTTAAATTACCATAAAGTAAATTTGGTTGCATTGCCCATACAACTACTTAATCACATTCAGACCCTACGGGGTTATGATTTATACCTGGTTAGGTTACTAGAATAGGAAAAGCTCCGGGCCCAAGGGGAAACAATTTGCCCCACCACTCTAGGGCCTGTAGTGCCACCTCCGCATATGGGCATCATCAGTTCCCAAAATTGTTGCATTCGGTTTCAAAGACTATGTGGTAGTGGGGGAAAGGGATGCAGTTTGTAAAACCTGTGGGTCCAAAATCACTGATGCATTGCAATTGCAAAACACTTAACCTTTGACTTGAGGATTCGAAATCCAAAATTAGGGACTTGTGACTTGACTCGACCTGAGCTGTGGAACTTGGGATTTTCTCCGGTGAGAGCGTTTCAGCAGAGGACGAGGCTAATCGAGAGGGCTCACTCGCCAAAACCTGTCCAGAATAAGCCCAATGCGTTTCCATGGGCATAATATCCAGCCATAAACTTGTCGCCTGCCTTCCCGCCTTATGGGACACGCTATTGTTAGGGTGGAGACATGAGCATCTCATCATTATATACAAATATCTGGTTTCAGCCTCTTGCGAATTGGAAAGGAAAGTTGGTGGGGTTTGCAATGCACTGTTATCATGCTGGCTTCCCATAAAGTAAATGTAAGTTTTGCCCAAATTATATAAATGCTCCTGTCTAAATAAAAACAAAAAATATATACTTCACCAGAGAACATGACTTAGCCAGAGAGGATCGTTAGCTTTTTTTGTGTTGCTGTGGATTGTTTCAAATCACAATTGTGTAGGCCTTTGCCTATTTGGGAAGGCCACAATTTGGGCAGCGTGGGTTGAACCGTTTTGTAATTACAGCACTTTTTGTACACAGTCCCCCCATTTTAGGGGACCAAAAGCATTGGGACAAATACATGTGTATTAAAGTTGCAAAAAGTGAAGAATTTGGTCCAGTATTCATAGTACGCAATGACTACATCAAGGTTGTGACGCTACAAATATGTTGGATGCATTTTGTTTGTATCTGTTGTGTTTTAGATTATTTTGTACCCAATATAAATTAATGTTAAATAATGTATTGTGTAATTTTGGAGTCACTTATTGTGATTAGGCTCCAATAACACCATCATAGAGAGTTCACTGAAGGTTAAAGGGAGTAAAATCAAACAAAACATCTGTTTTCATCAAATTATATTTCCCAGCCAAGAAACATAAATAGACTGAGCTCATCAGGGAAGTCAGACTAATTTAAAGAGTGTCTGGATGCACACGCATCTGCTGGGTCAAACGGTCAAAACTAAAAGATAATATTCTCTGGTTCTGAGAATGTTGCAATGGCTGTAGTAGCTGCTGTCATGACGTTGGGTTGGGGGTAGGTTTATGACAGTCATAAATACCTCTTTCCCCCTTTTTCTCTCTCCCTACTATAACTGATGTGACATAAGAAAACCCCTTGGTTAACATAGAGATTCTGGGAACATCAGAAGTGGGGGGAAATGAACTATATTCTGGTAATCCGACCAACTGAACATATGCGGTGGTACTTAAGGTATATTATGTCAGTTCGGTTGCCCTCTGACACATTCTCATCAATGATAGAATGACATAAACTCTACTGTGGAAAGTCTAAACGTCAGAGGTATCGGATTCACATGGAATTGTTGTTTAATTCAAATGTTTGAATATGACATTATTTGTGAAGAGGTGAAATGTAATTTTAGCTTCCAAATGAGAGATCTGGGCTTTCATAAGTTTTCCTCTGCTCACAGTGGCCCGCCCCTGTGAAGAGGCATGGGTTATAAACTTTTCAGACACACCCCTCTCCCTCCACTATAAAAGCCATTGACAAGAATATAACTTCCTGTTCCGGGCACACCAGGATGACGATCCGGTGTCAGAATGGTTCAGATAATAACTACAGAACTAAGCCAACAGCAGCATGGACTTTGATTGTGAATGGTATGAACTTTGAACTCGTATTCACTACAGAAGTGATATCTCCTAGCCGTTGAGTTAGCAACAGTTGCTACAAAGGCAGGTTAGGAAGGACAGTCCGAGTATCCCGTCTACTACACACAACGTTACTCCAACGTATCCAGTGACTACCAGAGACATTCTTCAAAGGACAGAGGAATCGGGTTGGCGACACGGTCCATCTACCACCAACCTACTGAAGCGCAGCTCAGAGTAAATATTTATTGCATTTTCCTTTTCAAATGGGCGGTAATTTAGAATGCATAAGATACTGTATTTACGATAGCACAGCTTCGCCTCTGTTCCAGTCTCCCGCTCTTTCACTAAGATCCCGGCCCTTTTCTTTGTGTAACAAGCTGTCATGTCGATTCCGCCCGCTAGGGACGTTTTTCTGTATGACGTAATTTGTGATCAAGTTATGATTTCATTGTGTATGTGTGATTCTGTGTGATTAGTTAGGTATTTAGTAAATAAATAATTAAACCCAATTTTGTATTGCTGATTCAACTTGTTGGCCAGGATTCTTGCAGATAATCAAGGATTTACAACTTTCAGATGAGACTGAATAAAATGACGATTAATGTGACTGTTATGGATGTAAAATCTTACTAAATCTTCAAGAGTTTATTCGAAAGATAACAGCTCTATAAATATTCTTTCGTGGTGTCCCTCTCTAGTTAATTAACATTTACATGATTAGTTCAATCAGGTAATATTAATTACGGAGAAATTATTTTATAGAATAGCATGTCATAGCAATTAATCTGGCATAGTCAAAGACACGACACTGCTGAGAGTGTTTTACTGTCTGACAGGACAATATTAGTGTAAAAACTCTCTTCTCTGTCCCTGACACTAGAAATCAGTAGCCCTAACAATGTTTACATTTATGGGAGTGAGGCTGAGAAACACAGAGATGTTGAGAGAGAGTGAGGGAGACTGAGGGAGGGATGGAGAGAGAAAGAGAGAGAATGACAATGCCCTGAGGTGTTTACAATCACAATCACATATTACAGGACTAGCCTACAATATTACATGAGTACATTATTAAACTATATTATTTATTTGCTCTGTAGGTACCCTAACTGATAACAGATAAATCCAATATTACACAGTAAACATGTAATACATCATCCACATTATCCAGCTGTCTGTTTACTGAGGCAGAGAAAACAACAATGTTTTGGCCAAGACTAAACACATCATGTCCTGCTACTGGAGCTGGAGGCCAGTCCTGCTGCAGGAAAGAATGGATCTGAGTTCCCTGAAAGCAGTACACTAACTTTCCCTTTTACTCCCTAGAAGAGGATCATTGTTCTTCTTCTTCTTTCCTCTAACTGGTTTCGGTGTTACACAAAGACACAGCCCCTGAAGGCAGACAGCAATCTGAGTCTTAAAGCCACTTTTCTTCTCTCCATTTCTGGCCCACATGTCAGAGTACAGTGGTCTTCTGGGTCAAACTGAATCCCAAACAGATTAAACTGATCTGAAGAGATCTGATCCAGCCATGTTGAATCTGTAAATACGAATAAAATTGTTAAATTATGAGCCTAATTGGTTAAGCCACAGAAAAAGCCAGAAACCTTCCCACTAGCCATGATTGGCTGAGATAATGAGTGGGCTGGACATGTTGAGAGTGGAGTTCAGATTGGTCTGCCATATAGAAGGCTTCTGTCTATTTGAGCTGGTCAGTCTGTGTTGGTAATCCTGTCGAACGCTGCTTTTTCAAAAAATGTATTGTGTAGTGGAGCTGCATAAGTGTTGATCTCCACTTTCTGGAGGATCGATTTTGGAAATCAGTGGAATTAGAGTATGATAGCTAAAGAGATGGAGAAAACACCTGTCTCCGGATTTCATCTTCAAACTAAGGGCAACCATGGCATGGCATCGTGACATGATGCTGTATACGGGTAAGATAGTCTAGCTAGCTAAATTTTCAGATATTACACATTTCTAATATTGACAGAAAGTGTTTCATTTCAAGCTAAAGTGTACTGTTAGCTAGCTAGCTGATTTTAGCTGGCTGGCTCCTTAGCTAACGTTACGTGTATGATGTTATTATTCATATCTCAGAGCCGTTTGCTTTGCTAGTTAGTGCCTAATGTTAGCTAGCTAACATTGAACCTGGGTAGATAGCTACCACTACCAGTAGATTCATGCAAGGCATGGTAACAATATGATTTGGCACTATGTTCATTGTTGTTTAACTAGCTAACGTTAGCTGGCTGGCTTGCTACCTAACGTGACGTGTATGATCTTACACGTTGTTTACCTAGCTAGGTACATTGTTTACCTAGTTAGCAAGATACATGTCTTAACAAAAGACTCCACTATGCAAGTAATCATTTCGGGTGCGTTCGTAAATTCAGTCTGAGTATGCAAGAGCGCAGAATAACTGATGAATTTACGAACGCACAACACCCGTTGAATATGGCCGGTGTCAGTAAACGTCGGCAAAAAAGCGTAATGAAATTGTTTCCTGCAAAGCTGGTTATGCTGTTTTCATTGCATCCAGAGGTAAACAAATCATCGGCCAGAGCATCAAGTGTGCGCTCGGAACACTCCGAGAGTGAAATGAGATGGGTGGGGCTAAAGCTTAAGAGGGTGTGAACGATACTGAATGGGTGTAGACAAAGAAGAGCTCTTCACTAGGTACCAAAACATTCAAAGGCCATTTACTCAAAAGTGATTTTACAAGTTGATCAACATTCAAAGCAGAATTACTTTCCCGTTGTTCCTCAAAAATGCAGTGTATGATATACCATTCTGTTGCTCTGAGTCTCTACTTATATCCAATCTAAAAAACACAATTTCAAATGTTGCTACATAAGACGGATTTGAACCGGTCGGTCACATATGTGGGAACTCCTTAGAAAAGCATTCCAGGTGTAGCTGGTTGAGAGAATGCCAAGAGTGTGCAAAGCTGTCATCAAGGCTAAGTGTGGCTACACTTTTTTGGTTACTACATGATTCCATATGTGTTATTTCATACATGAAGGGAACATTTTGGCATTTGCTGTATGGTTGATGAGAAACTCCATATTGCAAATGTACGGTCCCTTACTTGACGTCCGCGAATGTTTGTAAAATTTGCGGACGATGGCGGGCCGTGCACCGGGGCCAGATCTCCCGGGAAGTCATCGAACGAAGTCTCTTGGACATTCGGTTTCCGTTTTATAAAATTTTAAAATGTTGGTAATTTTTCCGCTATCCCGGTAAATACCACCAGAGGGCGAATGGAATCTTATTGCAAATGTACAAAACATCACCAATCACGACGTGGCCATTTCTCTTAAACGGAAAATACTTCGAAGACGAAACTTGGTGAGCATAGGTTTGGCATAATGGGCAGTTGGCCCCGAACAAGATGGCGTCGAGGCCTCAATGCTTTTTGAGTTAAGGCCATTTTTCTGGGATTAAAGGTCAAAAACGAGGCACCTAATCTAATCAGTAACTAATCATAAACTTGACTAAAAAATACAGGTTGGACAGCAAATGAAAGATACATTAGTTCTTAATGCAATCGCTGTGTTAGATTTTTAAAATTAACGTTACTACGACATACAGCGTGCGTTAAAGCGAGACCGCACCGAAATTAATGGCGGAATATGAGTTTTACATTTTTCAACAGAACAACGAATTAACATCATAAATAGTTCTTACTTTTTGATGAGCTCCCATCAGAATCTTGGGCAAGTTGTCCTTTGTCCAAAAGAATCGTTGCTCGGTTGTAGATTGTCGCCTTCAACTTTGGAATTAGCAGTAAACATTAGCCATGTGGCCCAGACGTGCCCAACTCACCAGAACGCAGCACAAATAAATACCCGAAAATCGCAATATACTGATATAAACTGATATAACTCGGTTTAAAATAACAACATTATGATGTCTTTAACACCTATATCGAATAAAATCAGAGCCGGATATATCTAAGGGCTATAACGGGAGCTTTCTAGAACGCCATCCTGAGGTCTGTCTTGCGTCATGGCGAACGAAGGAAAGAGAGGACCCCACGTTGCCAGCCCATTTATAAGGCCTCAGATCTGCCTAGCAACTCCATTCCAATTCTCACTATTTGCTGACATCCAGGGGAAGGCGTATGCAGTGCATCTCAACCAATAGAAGACATGCAAATTAATAAACTGACCTCAGAACAGCCTGCAGATTTCAGATTTCTCACTTCCTCATAGGAAAATTGCTCCAACTTGAGTTCTGTTTTACTCACAGATATAATTCAAACGGTTTTAGAAACTAGAGAGTGTTTTCTATCCAATAGTAATAATAATATGCATATTGTACGAGCAAGAATTGAGTACGAGGCAGTTTAATTTGGGAACGAAATTTTTACAAAGTGCAAACAGCACCCCCTATTGAGAAAAGGTTTTAAAGCAGTCTTATGATGGCTTGGGGGTAGAAGCTGTTAAGGAACCTTTTGGACCTAGACTTGACGCTCCAGTACTGCAGAGAGAACAGTCTATGACTTGGGTGACTGGAGTCCTTGACAATTTTTTGGGACTTCCTCTGACAGTGCCTAGCACATAGGACCTGGATGGCAAGAAGTGATGTACTGGGCCATACGCACTATCCTCTGTAGCGCCTTACAGTCTGATGCCGAGCAGTTGCCATACAAGGCGTTGATGCAACAGGTCAAGATGCTCTCGATGGTGCAGCTGTCGAACATTTTGAGGATCTGGGGACCCATGCCAAATCTTTCAGTCTCCCGGGGGGGAGGGAATGTGTTTTCGTGCCCTCTTCACAACTGTCTTGGTGTGTTTGGACCATGATAGTTTGTTGGTGATGTGGACAGCAAGGAACTTGAAACTCTCAACCCTCTCCCTCAGGTATCTGTCACCTTTACAACCCCTGCTCTAGTGGGACTAGGAGCAGCGGCTGCGGTAGGATCAATTGGGTACAATATTGTAAACAAACCTGCCCCTAGCCCTAACAGTAAGTCACACCACAGACTTTTTACTACAGTATTGAATTACTTAACGTAGCATATACAGTATGTGCCCCATAGTTTTAGTAGGTTGGCAAAGGAAGTCCTAGCACTGCCATCTATACACAGTACAGTGAGTATGTATACAGATTTGGGATGAGTTTCCCAAAAACATAAAGATCATATTTAGCAGTGAGGTAATGGATGAACAATGATCTGCTAAAGATGATCTTTATGTTTTTGGGAAACACCCAGTATCAATACAGCAATGCAGTCTAAATCAAGTGTTTCGTAGATAGTTGATCATCACCCAATATAAGAGCTTGGTGGCAGTGGTAAGAATACACCCAGGTATGGCGTCTGGAATGTATAAAGGTATGCAACACAACTAGATTTTCCAGGTGTGTTCTTGTAAATGTTCCACAATTTCGAATTTATATTAGAACGAATGTGAAAGAGACTTTTCAGGTATAAACACTACTGGAGGCAGCATCCTAGTCTGATTACCCACAACACATATCCAGAAACAAAACATAACTAAACTAAAGATGGACTTGTGAGTATTTTGTTCCATTATTTCTACTGCATGAAGCCTACTCTGTCTGTGAACTTGATATACCCTTTTCTGTCAGGACCAGCATTTCCTTTGTTACTTTAAAAAAATATATCTCTTAAATTCCAAATTGACAACCAGACCTGTAATAATTTATACTGGCTGAAAACAACATTTTAAAAACGAATAAACTTTGTATTTTTATCTCTTGTTCTGTCTTTTCTATTTCCCTAGATTTCTACTTCTGCTTTATCTACTCTTCTTAGCTGATCTCTCCTGGTTATCTATTGATCAATCAAACAAACAAGCTGCCTGTTTGTCCATCTACATATCTGAACATGATAGCTGTCTGATTGCTTACTAAGGGAAAGTGCTCAACTGAATCAACAGTTACATCTGTATTCTTTCTCCCCAGAAAATGTGAAAAAGCTCATATCAAGGGACCGAACGGTTACTCTCTTGTTGTGGCAGGAGTAACTTTAAGCTTTTCATTGCTTGGTGTCATTGGACTTGGAGCAGGTTTTTCTGTAGGTGCAGCTGTGTTTGTGATCGCCAAATGCCTTCTCAAATGTTGTGAGTCACTTCACTGTTTACTGCAGTATTAAACTAGTTTGCGTAGCCAGTACACTATGCAGCCTATACTGTACAGCAGAAATGCAGAAATCGCTCCACCATTTCCTGGTTGCTAGAAATCTAATAATTTGCCTAATTTCCATTTATGTGATGAAAATAAGAAATGTATGATGTAGAGAATCATTGTACCATTTAAACCTCTTTGAAATATCTCAAAATATTGTATTTTCTGTGGTTTGAAGCTGGTGTACAAAACCGAAAGTAAAAGACGGGAAATGGCAGAACTATTTCTGCATAGTGCGCCTTTAAATGAAATGATATCAGAATGATCTGCAGAATACTTGTTTTGTCAATTCACCAGTGATATTCAGAGGCAGTGGATACCAGAACATTTTATGATAAAAAATTGAAAGTACTTATGTGTATTGATTGTTGATGAATATCATCTCTGTTCTTGCAGAAGGGGGATTTTGACCAGTCTGGTCTGCATGGGGATGAAGCCAGATCAACTAAAACAATGTTTTCAGCTCCACTTTGAGAACATGCCAAACTCACACCTACACACCTACACCCAGATGCATCTAAAAATAAATAATTAGAATTGACAAATTGAATATAATATTCAAGACTACTTCTTAACTCTGAGAATAAATCGTCTCAAGTGTTAGCTTTTGTTTTTTTATGTAATTAAGTTACAGTATTTTATTGCTATTGTTGGTGATGGTGTTGTTGTTTTTCCTTTTCAAAACGAAAAAGATTTACAGTCCTACAAAAAGAGAAACATATACAAAACTACAATATTTCACATGGCCAGCAGAGGTACTATAACCACAGGTAATGAGACATGACAGCTGGTCTCAACACAGAACAGGCCAAGGAAATACCCAGTTACAGTTTAGTCCAGCAACCTTTTTTGATTCATCACAAAGCGTGCTGGCACAGTCCTGATTAAGTTCTAATAACACCATCATGGAGAGTTCACTGAACGTTAAAGTGAGTAAAGCAAAACTACTGTTTCATAAAATCCTATTTTCCAGCCCAGAAACATAAATAGACTCAGATTATCATGTCAGACTACTTTGGATTCTGCCTTTTCTATCTGGAAAAATAAAGGCTTGATAAGCTTCAAAGACCTCTGCAGTTTTAAAGATCTTTGTTCCAAATATGGTTTGCCACTTAACAACCTCTTATTATTTAGCTTTCTCCTTCATGATTTGACTCCCATACCATTTCATGATGTTGACCTAGACTGCCTCTATGGCAGTAGATAACAAACGATTCCTTCTAATATGACTAGTGAGATTACCTGAACAACTAATTCCCACTCCTATATACTACTTTCTCTTCTCTCTTTCAATTTTTCTTTCCTTTAAAAATCCAAAGGGTTGGATGGGTGGGATGGGATGGGGTATGTTTCATATATGGCTTATTTTCATTTTTCATTTTTTTGTTCTTTGTTGCTTGCTAGGTCTGTGCATATATTATAAATGTACGTGCTCTGACAATCTAATTGTTATTTGTCCAATGATTTGTTCTGCCTATTGCTTGAACATATAATACAACAATTGATCTAAAAACATATTTTTATGCTCTGTGGCTCAATGATTTCTCTTGCCGTCATTAGTTACTGTAAAGGATCGGAGTTGGGCTGCCTGTATAAACACAGCCATATTGTCCTGGGACTAGGGCCCTGTATTGTGGTTGATCTTGTCTAGAGCCAGTTGGTTCGGTAAGTGGGCGGCAGGTAGCCCAGCAGTTAGGAGTGTTGGGTCAGTATCCAAAAGGTTGCTGGTTCTGTCAATGTGCCCTTCAGCAAGGCACTTAACCCTAGTTTCTCTGGATAAGAGTGTCTGCTAAATGACTCAAATGTAATTAGCCCTGTAATATATGTCCATTATATTAGCCCATTTCATACAGAGTAAGACAACAGTTTAGGTTGTGGGATTCTATTGCTTATCCTTAATACCCTCAGTTGATCTGGTAGACACTATGTAATGGAATTAATAGGTTATTATGGTATTAACGTAAGTCATTCGGTCCCATAAAAACTCTCTCAGCTTTCTGTTCTTCCAAGGACACCTATTCATCCTCTTCATCCATAGTCTGGGATATGTGTGATTTATATAGATACATAAGTAAACCATACTATAGATACTGTAGTGGTGAAGGGTTTTTTAGAACAGTTTAAACACACAGACTGCTCATCTCACTTCCTGTGTTTGTGATTGCTCTGGATTGCTCTCTATGTCAATCCACCGCAGCTCCTCAATAAAACACACACACACGTGCGACTGATCACAGTGCCATGTAATTACCCTGCGTAACAACAACAACACCAGTATTATCCAGAGACCTAAACCTGCAACAGTCATGAAAGAAACACTGTCAATGCAGAGCAGGCAATGACTTGCTGAGAAAAGACTCTACCTCTGCAAGAACATATGCTGCTGTGTGTCTGTCTGGCCCCTGCAACCACACAAAAATCTATCACCTTTCAGATGCTCCTTTAAGACATATTATTCCTCCACCTCCTATAATTATTATACAGTTACAACAGATTTAATATTTTTCTTTCCCTCCCTAAGTGCGACATCTGTTGAAATTTGCATAAATTAGCAACATCGTTTCCTATTTCCCAGATATTAATTTGTTCATTTAACCTCCTTCAGAATATTCCACACATTTATCAGATGGTTTCTGCGTGTTGGTTGCTGGGCAGGATGGGTGCAGAGTGTGGTTAGCATCTGTCACGTTCCTGACCTGTTTTCTGTTGTTTGGTATGTGTTTAATTGGTCAGGGCGTGAGTTTTGGGTGGGTAGTCTATGTTATGTGTTTTCTATGTTGGGTTAATGGGTTGCCTGGTATGGCTCTCAATTAGAGGCAGGTGTTTGGCGTTTCCTCTGATTGAGAGTCATATTAAGGTAGGTTGTTTCACATTGTTTGTTGTGGGTGGGTGTCTTCCGTGTCAGTACATGTTACCACACGGGACTGTTTCGGTTTGTCTGTTCCTGTTCGTGTGTTCTTCGTTTCATGTAAGTTCGTAAGTTTAGGTCTGTTTAGTTCGTTTTGTTATTTTGTATTTCTAAAGTGTTATTTCGTGTTTCGTCGTTTTTGTCTAATAAATCATTATGTCAACATACCTCGCTGCGTGTTGGTCTGATCCATGCTCCTCCTCATCCGAGGAGGAGGAATATGACGACGAGCGTTACAGAACCACCCACCAAACCCAGATCAAGCAGCGGGTTAACGGACAGCAACGACAGCAGCAGTGGGTCAAGGAGGATTGGACATGGGAAGAGATTCTGGACGGAGAAGGACCCTGGGCAGAGCCAGAGGAGTGTCGCCGTCCCAAGGCGGAGCTGGAGGCATCTAAAGCGGAGAGGCGACGATATGAGGAGGCAGCACGGAAGCAAGGCTGGAAGCCCGCAAGTACAACCCAAAAATTTCTTGGGGGGGGGGGCTAAAGGGTAGTGTGGCGAAGTCAGGTAGGAGACCTGCGCCAACTTCCCGGGCTTACCGTGGAGAGCGAGAGTACGGGCAGACACCGTGTTACGCAGTAGAGCGCATGGTGTCTCCTGTACGTGTTCATAGCCCGGTGCGGGTTATTCCACCTCCCCGCACTAGCCGGGCTAGAGTGAGCATTGAGCCAAGTGCCATGAAGCCGGCTCAACATATCTGGCCTCCAGTACGTCTCCTCGGGCCGGTGTACATGGCACCAGCCTTACGCATGGTGTCCCCGGTTCGCCAACACAGCCCAGTGCGGGTTATTCCACCTCCCCGCACTGGACGGGCTACGGGGAGCATGCAACCAGGTAAGGTTGGGCAGGCTCAGTGTTCAAAGGAGCCAGTACGCCTGCACGGTCCGGTATATCCGGCGCCACCTTCCCGCCCCAGCTCAGTACCACCAGTGCCTACACCACGCACCAGGCTTCCAGTGCGTCTCCAGAGCCCTGTTCCTCCTCCACGCACTCTCCCTGTGGTGCGTGTCTCAAGCTCAGTGCCTCCAGTTTCGGCACCACGCATCAAGCCTCCTGTGCGTCTCCAGAGCCCTGTACGCACTGTTCCTTCTCCCCGCACTCGCCCTGAGGTGCGTGCCCTCAGCCCGGTACCTCCAGTTCCGGTACCACGCACCAGTCCTATAGTGCGCATCGAGAGTCCAGTGTGCCCTGTTCCTGCTCCCCGCACTAGCCTTGAGGTGCGTGTCTCCAGTCCGGTACCACCAGTTCCGGCACCACGCACCAGGCCTACTGTGCGCCTCAGCAGGTCAGAGTCGGCTGTCTACCCAACGCCGCCTGCACTGCTCGTCTGCCCAGCACCGTCTGAGCCATCTGTCTGCCCAGCACCGTCTGAGCCATCTGTCTGCCCAGCACCGTCTGAGCCATCTGTCTGCCCAGCGCCGTCTGAGCCATCCGTCTGCCCAGCGCCGTCTGAGCCATCCGTCTGTCCAGCGCCGTCTGAGCCATCCGTCTGCCCAGCGCCTTCTGAGCCATCCATCTGCCCAGCGCCTTCTGAGCCATCCGTCTGCCACGAGCCATTAGAGCCGCCCGTCTGTCCCGAGCCATTAGAGCCGTCCGTCAGTCAGGAGCCGCTAGAGCCGTCCGTCAGTCAGGAGCTGCCAGAGCCGCCAGCCAGTCAGGAGCTACCAGAGCCGCCATCCAGTCAGAAGCTGCCAGAGCCGCCAGCCAGTCAGGAGCTGCCAGAGCCGCCAGCCAGTCAGGAGCTGCCAGAGCCGCCAGCCAGTCAGGAGCTGCCAGAACCGCCAGCCAGTCAGGAGCTGCCCTACAGTCATGAGCTGCCCTACAGTCATGAGCTGCCCTACAGTCATGAGCTGCCCTACAGTCATGAGCTGCCCTTCAGTCATGAGCTGCCCTACAGTTATGAGCTGCCCTACAGTTATGAGCTGCCCTCCAGTCATGAGCTGCCCTCCAGTCATGAGCTGCCCTCCAGTCATGAACTGCCCTCCAGTCATGAGCTGCCCTCCAGTCATGAGCTGCCCTCCAGTCATGAGCTGCCCTCCAGTCATGAGCTGCCCTACAGTCATGAGCTGCCCTACAGTCATGAGCTACCCTACAGTCATGAGTTGCCCTCCAGTCATGAGCTGCCCTACAGTCATGAGCTGCCACTCAGTCCGGAGCTGCCACTCAGTCCGGAGCTGCCACTCAGTCCGGAGCTGCCACTCAGTCCGGAGCTGCCACCCAGTCCGGAGCTGCCACCCAGTCCGGAGCTGCCACCCAGTCCGGAGCTGCCACCCAGTCCGGAGCTGCCACTCAGTCCGGAGCTGCCATTAGTACAGAGTTGTCCCTCTGTCCTAAGCTACCTCTCTGTCCGGAGCTACCTCTCTGTCCGGAGCTACCTCTCTGTCCTGAGCTACCTCTCTGTCCTGAGCTACCTCTCTGTCCTGAGCTACCTCTCTGTCCTGAGCTACCTCTCTGTCCTGAGCTGTCTCCTCTATGTAGGAGGGGCCTTAGTGAAGGTTCCTGGACCATGGTCGGGGGCGAGGGTCGCCACTCAAAGGACGCGAAGGAGAGGGACAAAGACAGTGGTGGAGTGGTGTCCTCGTCCACCGCCGAAGCCGCCACCGCGGACAGATGCCCACCCAGACCCTCCCCTTGAGTTGTAGGGGTGCGCCCGGAGTTCGCACCTTGAGGGGAGGGTTCTGTCACGTTCCTGACCTGTTTTCTGTTGTTTGGTATGTGTTTAATTGGTCAGGGCGTGAGTTTTGGGTGGGTAGTCTATGTTATGTGTTTTCTATGTTGGGTTAATGGGTTGCCTGGTATGGCTCTCAATTAGAGGCAGGTGTTTGGCGTTTCCTCTGATTGAGAGTCATATTAAGGTAGGTTGTTTCACATTGTTTGTTGTGGGTGGGTGTCTTCCGTGTCAGTACATGTTACCACACGGGACTGTTTCGGTTTGTCTGTTCCTGTTCGTGTGTTCTTCGTTTCATGTAAGTTCGTAAGTTTAGGTCTGTTTAGTTCGTTTTGTTATTTTGTATTTCTAAAGTGTTATTTCGTGTTTCGTCGTTTTTGTCTAATAAATCATTATGTCAACATACCTCGCTGCGTGTTGGTCTGATCCATGCTCCTCCTCATCCGAGGAGGAGGAATATGACGACGAGCGTTACAGCATCTTACCAGGGTCTCTGTCTAAAGGAATGTACACTAGGTATGTTGGTGTCTGATGGGTGGATGACATCACATGCATCAGGGCTCTCCAACCCTGTTCCTGGAGAGATACCCTCCTGTAAGTTTTCACTCCAACCCCAGTTGTAATGAACCTGATCCAGCTTATCAACCAGCTAATCCTTAGACCCGGGTGGCTAGATTGGGGTTGGAGCCAACAGCTACAGGACGGTATCTCACCGACAAATTTACCTTTTAGACCAGGGGTGGGCAACACCAGTCCTCAAGGTCCTGATTGGTGTTTTCTCCATCCCTAGCAAACACAGCTGATTAATCAAATTGCATTCTAAACTGAAGATCATGATTAGGTGATTATTGGAGTCAGGTGTGTTAGCTGGGGTTGGGGCAAAACTGTGACACCAATCCGGCCCTCGGGGACTGGAATTGCCCAGCCCTGTTTTAGACATACAGTAGCTAATTATATCTGTCCATGGCTAAATTAAGTGTCACACCTGCCGCTGTATCCGTGTGTGAGAACTAATGTAATATTTATGTTGCCCTACATTACTAGATGTAGAATAGCAGTCAGTGCTTTATGTAATGACACGTGTAATCTTTATTAAACCTAATATACCCTACAGACCTACACCCTACAGGCCTCTCCCAGTCCTAACCAGAGCTTCCTGAACCTGAAAGCCTACAGCTCAACCCAGATCAACACAGTCTCTTTACCCAGGTGGAAGCCCATATAGCCCTAACCCTATATCTCAGCCGTGTTCACTTGCTATTTAAAAGGTTTGCATTGGTATTAATGATGTAGGTATTCAGCCCTGGATCTGTCAAGTGTGGTTTGACTGCTTATCTAAATATAATCTTTAAAGCAATGTAAACCTTAATCGAAATTTAGTCAGCTCATGCACAATGTTAGCTGTCCTAGTGGTTAAATGAGTAACAATTAATTGGCACATAATTCAAGATCTAAATCAACAGAATAACCAGAACCATGTAAAGTCCCCCTATATTCCTCCTCCTCTCCTCCCCTCCCCTATGTTTCCTTTCCTCTGACTTCACCCCCCCTCCCCTTACCCAACCCCCTTCCATGTGTGGAACATTCCAGCGAGCGACATGGAATTTGGACGAGGCACTTCAAAGAGAGTCTCCGATAGATCTGCTGGCTGTACTCTACTCAAATGAATTGTTTGAGCATTCCTGAGGTTTAGCGCTATGATTTGAAAAAAAAACATCCTTTAATGTAATAAAATAGCAGCCGTGCTGTGTGTGTGTGTGTGTGTGTGTGTGTGTGTGTGTGTGTGTGTGTGTGTGTGTGTGTGTGTGTGTGTGTGTGTGTGTGTGTGTGTGTGTGTGTGTGTGTGTGTGTGTGTGTGTGTGTGTGTGTGTGTGTGTGTGTGTGTGTGTGTGTGTGTGTGTGTGTAGGAAGCGCCTGGTATGAATGCATCGTACTGACTCTTTACTACCCTGAGCAGTTGGAAGGCAACTCTGCTCTTCTCATTTTTTTACACAGCTTTTATCTTGATCAGCCGCTCCTGATGTGCTATGTGGTCCGCGGGCTGCGGGTCTGATGACACAGTATGATACAAGTCTGTACAACACTGAACCATGTCTAAGTTGCCTACAAAATTTACAGCAAGAAAAAACATTATGTCCCTCTGTGTGTTTCTGCAGGAAACAGAGAAATCTAGATTAGGAAGTGAGTACTACAGATCACACCATGGTCCTCTCTAATGTCATTCTGTCTGACAGTTCTATACTGTTTCAAGTCTCTCTCCCCTCCTTCTGCCTCTACCTCTTTCTCTCTTTTTCTCTTTCTCTTGTTCCCTCGCTCTGAAGACTGAATGTGGAGCACACATGAGTCATCCAGGGTGGCAGGTAGCCTAGTGGTTAGAGCATTGGGCCAGTAACCCGAACGGTTGCTAGAATGAATCCCCGAGCTGACAAAGTAAAAATCTGTTGTTCTGCCCATAAACAAGACAGTTA
This sequence comes from Salvelinus namaycush, assembly GCF_016432855.1. Lineage (NCBI taxonomy): Eukaryota > Metazoa > Chordata > Actinopteri > Salmoniformes > Salmonidae > Salvelinus > Salvelinus namaycush. The sequence continues at coordinate 23,347,661 of NC_052333.1, read as the reverse complement.
ACCCACTGTTCCTAGGCCATCATTGTAAATAAGAATTTGTTCTTAACTGACTTGCCTAGTTAAATAAAGGTTAAAATAAAAATAAAATCCAGAGTCTCATCTTGAGTTTTCGACCACCCAGAAGGAGAGGAAGTTACAGAAGGTGGGCTGGAGGCTTGTGGGCTGAGAGGCCTAGGCATGTGGGACAAATAGCAGCACATTTAAGTGGAGAAATGCCTTGTGGGGTAAGCATTTCACTTCAGTGCCAGTTGTGTTTTCCACAGAGCAGGAGTGGTCTATTACCAGCCCAGAGCCCAGCCCCAGTCCGAGCTCCAGTCCCAACACAGCCTTGCCCATGGAGAGTCATGTGGTCCTAAGAGCAAAGTTGTTACAACCATGCATTCATCATGGTCAATGCTATTCACTGATGACATTTTGAAGGTTTGCACACATCACACTGAATGTGGATTGAGCGTTTTATACTGTATGACATGATGTCTGTTTGAATCTTTGTTTGTGTATTTTAAAAGAATACGGAGCCACCCAGACCAGAAACAGACACAGATATCTGAGCTAGGAGAGAGAGACAGAGTCGAGAGATGGAGAGAGAGATGGAGAGAGATAAGGTGAGCCAGCCTTGCCTCCTGAAACTGGGCAGACCTTACAGTAGGCCACCCTGCCAGACAGAGGGGCTGGCATAATGTACAACCATTCATCTGCCAACACAAATGAGAGAAATGTGTTTACCCAGATAAAACAAGCATGATATCCTCGACAACACCTCAACACTGCCGAGATGTCATGTTCCACCCAGCCTTGGTATAAACTGGAATATAATTAAATAAAATGATGGAAATGTTTGTCGAAAGAATCTAGAATGAATCATTTTAACCCAAATTAATCTCTGTTTACTCTTTACTCCTATGGAATTATCTCGATGCAGAGACACACGTTGGGTTTTGTTCCGGCAACCCTGAACTATAATTAGATTTAACGGTATTATATATTTAGGGGCTTCTGCCTGCCTGGCTGGCTCAGAATGACTTCAGCTCCCTTTGATGCTGCTAGATTAGCAGCATCAAATGTATATAACAGAGGTATTATATTCCTGTCTGACTGACTGTCAGTAGATACCATAACAACACGAATGTGTCCACAATAAAAAAGATGCACTATCCTTAAAACCGATGTCCTCGCCCCTGTCAATTTAAGGAAAGAGAGTTGTAGGGATCAAGGAATGTAGAAAGGGAGAGAAAGAGAGAGAGAGAGATATTAGGGGAGAAAGAAAGGCTGCTGTGTTCTGAGCCCCTCACTAATCCTGCACATTTACAGAGGTGTTTCAGGACTCCGACCCCAGAGGGGACTTCCTCATCACTGAGCCACATGGTTCAAAGGTCATCGTCTGGATATTTTTAACTATTAGAAAAAGTCCCATTTAGCTCTGATTGGTGTTACACCAAGCCCCCCGAGACCTGTGACCCTTAATCCTACTGCAGTCATGTGGCCTTGGGAGAGTTTCTGCTCTCTACCTTTCTACTCCTCTCTCTGCTGTGAGTGCCAGTCAGCCAGCCAGCCAGCTCTGACCAAGCGGTGGTGAGGTGACACTCTATCTACAAGGTTGTGTGTTCATACAGTGTTGTTAATATAATAACACAGTGTTAATAACAGGGTTTATGGAATGTGTACTCTAATTAAATAACGTATGGTAGGGATGACATTGAGGGGACGCTGTTTTTCGCCATGTGGTTATAGATGTGGTCCTGTTGACTACATGGACAGTCTTCAAGATGGACAGGGTGTAATGGTCTACAGATGGCGCTCAGCGGTCGGCTCGGGCCTGCAGACGAGGAGCAGCAGGAGGCCAACTGAAAGCTGCTCCACATTTTACTGACTGAGTCCCATGTTACTGAGCCCCACATCTACATTACTGAGACCGGGGCAATTACTAACTGGAGCCTCACATGGCTGACTGGGGGACCTGACCTGCCACATATCTGAGCCCAGCCTCCACCAGACCTACGCCAGACCCTCGACTCACCTGGGTTCAAACAGTGTTTGACATCTTTCAAATCTAAGAGTGTTTGCTTGAGCCTGCCTGGACTGTCAGCTGAGTGGGGGTTTTGCACTTACGGGACTCTGCCATTGGTTCCATTGCACCACGCAAGCTCAAATAAACACAAATGAAATATTGCAAAGGTTTCAGATACTATTTGAACCCAGGTCTGGCTCGCGCCACCTCTCCAGCCCAGAGCAGACCAAATCAAATCAAATCCAATTTTATTGGTCACATACACATGGTTAGCAGATGTTAATGCAAGTGTAGCGAAATGCTTGTGCTTCTAGTTCCGACTATGCAGTAATATCTAACAAGTCATCTAACAAATTCTTCCTTTTTTTTTGCATCAAAAAAATACTAACTGTTTTTGCTTCATCATTATGTGGTATTGTGTGTAGATTGATTAGGGGGGAAACAATTTAATCCATTTTAGAATAAGGCCGTAAAACGTAACAAAGTGGAGAAAGTTAAGAAATCCGAATACTTTCCGAAGTCACTGTAAATAGAAAAAGGGTGAATATCCACTCACTGTTATACTGCTCCCAAATACTCCTATTGTTTATGAACATAATCATATGAACACATCTCCAGAAGCCACGGACGTTGTCACAATAAAATCAGGAAGGTGAATCATTCTAATAAGTTTGATTGTAATAAAATTAAACGAAAAACAAGCAATCAGTTATTATTTTAAAACAACAACAATAAATAAATGTAAAATGTAATGATATCATAAAATCGCATAATAAAAAAGCCTCCATTATGGTAGGCCTAAGGGAGGGCTTTGGTTTGAACATATCAAACAGAAAATAAGCAATTTTTTACAGGTTACAGATAACTTCTAAATATGAGGTTCACCGGTATTCACCACGGTTCTCATCTTCATGATGTGCATGGACACGTAGCCTATATCATGGAGGGGGTTTCAAGCGCGTCCAAAACGAGACCTGCATGGCTAAAATAATGTGGGCCTGCCTACCTTGCATAGATAAAAAGGGAATGACAGCTCACTATTTTCCTCCTCTCAAACTTGATATTTTAATAAAGCTTTGGTGATTAAGATGTATTTACAAGCGGTCTCAGGAGCCAATCCTTTTACTAACATTCTTGACTACTTTGTGATAGCAATGGGCAGACAAAAAAGCGTTCATTAAGAGGAGGGGAGGCTATGCTTGGTTTTTAATACATCATTAATAAAAAAACATCTGTTGTTTATGTTTCTAAATACAAAGTATACAGGCACCAAAAGCACATTAGGCTACTCTAGGTCCATGAGCATATGGGCAGTGTAAGTCATGGCTGGATAGGCTGCGTTTCCGCTGTCAACATTTGTAACCTCTACGTCATCACCCTCCCGGATCCGGGATCCTCCTCATCAAAAAAGCTGACTAGCATAGCCTAGCCTAACAGGACAGGGATATCATATAATATAATTTTCATGAAATCACAAGTCCAATACAGCAAATGAAAGATAAACATCTTGTGAATCCAGCCATCATTTCCGATTTTTAAAATGTTTTACAGCGAAAACACAATATGTATTTCTATTAGCTAACCACAATAGCCAAACACACAACCGCATATTTTCACCATGTTTCCACCGCATAGGTAGCTTTCACAAAACCGACAAAATAGAGATAAAATTAGTCACTAACCAAGAAACAACTTCATCAGATGACAGTCTTATAACATGTTATACAATACATTTATGTTTTGTTCGAAAATGTGCATATTTGAGGTATAAATCATAGTTTTACATTGCAGCCACCATCAAAAATAGCACCAAAGCAGCCAGAATAATTACAGAGAGCAACGTGAAATACATAAATACTCATCATAAAACATTTATGAAAAATACATGGTGTACAGCAAATGAAAGATAAACATCTTGTGAATCCAGCCAATATTTCCGATTTATTAAGTGTTTTACAGCGAAAACACAATATAGAATTATATTAGCTTACCACAATAGCCAAACACACAACCGCATTTATTCACCGCAAAGGTAGCTTTCGCAAAAAACAGCAATAAATATAAAATTAATCACTAACCTTTGGACAACTTCATCAGATGACAGTCTTATAGCATCATGTTATACAATACATTTATGTTTTGTTCGAAAATGTGCATATTTAGAGCTGCAAATTGTGGTTATACATTGTGAATACGTAGCAACATTTCCCCAGAATGTCCGGAGATATTTTGGACACTCACCTAATCTGACCAAAGAACTCATCATAAACTTTACATAAAAATACTTGTTGTATGGCAAATGAAAGATACACTGGTTCTTAATGCAACCGCTGTGTTAGATTTTTAAAAATAACTTTACCACAACATACAGCTTGGGTTATTGTGAGACAGCGCTCACCAACACGGCGGAGAATAGGCATCAACATATTACACAGAAATACGAAATAACATCATAAATGTTGTCTTACTTTTGCTGAGCTTCCATCAGAATGTTTACAAGGAGTCCTATTTCCAGAATAAATCGTTGTTTGGTTTTAGAATGTCCATTTCTTCTGTCGAATTCGCGCCACAATGCTAGCCAAGGTTGCTAACATTCCCATCCTCTCTTGGCGCAAAGAACGGAAAACTCCAAAAGTCCCAATAAAAGTTGAATAAACTGATAAAACTCGGTTGAAAAAACCTACTTTATGATGTTATTATCATATGTATCAAATAAAATCAGAGCCGGAGATATTCGCCGTGTATACCGAACGCTTTTCAGAAGACAATGTCGAGGTCCCTCGCGCGCCGTCGAAGACAAAGAAAATACCGGACCTGTCACTCTAAAAGCTCTTGTTCGGCCTCAGATCAAGCTAGACACCCCATTCCACTTTCCGCTGCCTGTTGACATCTAGTGGAAGGCGTATGAAGTGCATACATATCGATAAATAAAAGCCAGTTGAATAGGCAGGCCCTGAAACAGAGCCTCGTTTTCAGATTTTTCACTTCCTGTATGGAAGTTTGCTGCCAAATGAGTTCTGTTTTACTCACAGATATAATTCAAACAGTTTTAGAAACTTCAGAGTGTTTTCTATCCAATAGTAATAATAATATGCATATTGTATGATCTAGAACAGAGTACGAGGCCGTTTAAATTGGACACGATTTTTTCCAAAGTGAAAACAGCGCCCCCCTATTGACAAGAAGATAACTAACTGTGTTACCGCTAAAACCAGCTTTTGGTTGGTCTTAAATATCCCTACCAGCACTGTTTGAAATTAGCATTTTGGATCATGTTTTTAAACTTCAAATATTTTTTATGGACAAAAATGTGCTTTACTTTCGAAAGCAAGGACATTTCTAAGTGACCCCAAACTTTTGAACGGTAGTGTCCATATTTCCCTGGTATATGACATAATTTATGCAGCAGCATTGTTGTGCTGTGCTCACTTGAACAGAAAGGTGGCGCAACAGTTGTTCTTGTGGGCAAATTTTGTCATGAAACTTTGTCATCAAAGTCTGGCATTCTCTGGATTTATGGTGCTTTCAAGACAACTGGGTACTCTGGAAAAGAAAAGTTGAATCATGACATCAGTGGTCTTCAGGCCAGAGCTCTAGAAAAAAGCCTGAGTTCCTGACTTGTTGTGTAATGTTTATGGCCGATGAGCACCGATATGTTTTATCTATAACTTCTCTTCATATGACAAGGATTGAAAAGGATTTGCCAGTAGAATGTCGACTCGATTCTTCATGATGACTGCTTGTCTAGCTTGGTAGCTAAGATTTTGAAAGTATGTTGTTGACATGATCAGTCTAATCAAAGCTACGGTAGATATAATGTGATTTGACAATTTTATCTGTGGCCAATGACCTTGAGCCTTCTTGGATGAGCACTTCTAATGTAAATCTACGGCAGCACCCAAAGGGCTTGAATTGTCAAGCTCTTCCTGTAAATTTTGCAGTGATGCAGTGTCCCCATAAGTGACAGAACACTGAGCCAATCAAGGCACAACTAGAGAACATTACCAAGTCCTACACTGTATTTTCCGCTTGCTGCTCCACCACCACAGAAAGCACTGAGCTGGGCTGAAACACCTGCATTTTGGAGCTGCCTTACTTAACAAAGCAAAAAAGAGACCATATTTGTATCCGGCTATATTAACTCAATTATTTTTTACATTGTTTGCAAAACAGGCAACAACAAAAAAATACAACAAAAAAAATTAAGTAATATATATATATATATATATATATATATATATACGCATAAATATGTTTGCTAAACAGGTAAGGCTCAAAACAGGTGGCTGAACACAAATATATTAAGTACTGTTTATTTTTGCTCATAAAATACAATACTGAAACAAATCAACCGTGGATTTACTGCCAGGGGTAGTTTTGTAGATCATAACCCCAATTGCACCTACAGAAACCACTGCTGTAATTGCAACGAGAGCAGGGCCTGTAACAGAGCAAGTCGCGGCTGTAACGGCACCACTAGCGACTGCAACAGACACAAATCTTCTGGAGAAAAACAAATACTTGATTATATTGATTCATTTCAAAACTTTCCATTTGTAACCGATCAGTAAACTGTCAGACGATATTCAGACCTGGAGACAGATGGAAGGCAGCTAAGATTGTACAAATTCACCAATAGACAGAACTGACAGCAGGCAAAGGCATATCATTACAGTGTCACTGTAAAATAATCATTTCAGAGAGAGGATGCTAATGCAGAGTAAATAATGAAACAAATTACTCACATGTAAATCTTTAGTTTAGTTAAGTATAGTTTGGTGTCTCGATAGTTGTTCTTGGTGATAGCTCTGACTTAGTGCATCCCTCCGAACAATTGTGTCTAAATTGGTTTCACTTTCCTATACATTTGTCTATGGTGTGACCTGGTGTTGAACAGAGGTCACATTGGGGCTATGTGACTTGGTCCCATAGTTGGACTGCTGCGGTTGCTGCAGGGAACAGCAGATTGTTGGTTTAAACCCATAAAGGAACAGACCATCTTCCTTGTTACACACTCATACAGGAAAACTCAAAGTATTCCTGCAAATGTATCTTTATAATGTAAATATAATATTAAACTGATACTATCTGACTTTGGCTCAGACTGTTGATCACGCTCTCTGTAGCGGATGTGAGTAAGACCTTTAAACAGGTCGACATCCACAAGGCCACAAAGCCAGACGGGTTACCAGAACGTGTACTCCGAGCATGCGCTGACAAACTAGCAAGTGTCTTCACTGACATTTTCAACCTGTCCCTGACTGAGTCTGTAATACCAACATGTTTCAAGCAGACCACCATAGTCCCTGTGCCCAAGAACACTAAGGTAACTTGCCTAAATAACTACCTACCCGTAGAACTCACGTCTGTAGCCATGAAGTGCTTTGAAAGGCTGGTCATGGCTCACATTAACACCATTATCCCAGAAACCCTAGACCCACTCCAATTTGCATACCACCCCAACAGATCCACAGAAGATGCAATCTCTATTGCACTCAACAATGCCCTTTCCCACCAAGACAAAAGGAAGACCTACATGAGAATGCTATTCATTGACCACAGCTCAGTGTTCAACACCATAGTGCCCTCAAAGCTCATCACTAAGCGAATGACCCTGGGACTAAACACCTCCCTCTGCAACTGGATCCTGGACTTCCTGACGGGCCGCCCCCAGATGGTAAGGGTGGGTAACAACATATCCACCACGCTGATCCTCAACAGGGGGGCTCCTCGGGCGTGCATGCTCAGTGACCTTCTGTACTTCCTGTTCACTCATGACTGCATGGCCAGGCACGACTCCAACACCATCAAGTTTGCCGATGACACAACAGTGGTAGGCCTGATTACCGACAACGATGAGACAGCCTATATGGAGGAGGTCAGACCTGGCAGGATGGTGACAGAATAACAACCTATCCCTCAACGTGATCAAGACAAAGGAGGTGATTGTGGACTACAGGAAAAAGAGGACCGAGCACGCCCCCAGTCTCATTGACAGGGCTATAGTGGAGCAGGTTGAGAGCTTGAAGTTCCTTGGTGTCCACGTCACCAACAAACTATCTTGATCCAAACACACCAAGACAGTCGTGAAGAAGGTACGACAACGCCTATTCCCCATCAGGAGACTGAAAAGATTTGGCATGGGTCCTCAGATCCTCAAAAGGTTCGACAGGTGCACCATCGAGAGCAACCTGACTGGTTTTATCACTGCCTGGTATGGCAACTGCTCGGCCTCAAGCTTACTGCCATCCAGGACCTCTATGCCAGGTGTTGTCAGAGGAAGGCTCTAAAAATGGTCAAACTCCAGCCACCCTAGTCATAGACTGTTCCGGAGGGCCAAATCTAGGTCCAAAAGGCTTCTTATTAGCTTCTACCCCCAATCCATAAGACTCCTGAACAGCTAATCAAAGGGCTAGCCAGACCCCTCTCTTACGCTGCAGCTACGCTGTTTATTATCTATGCATAGTCACTTTAACTTCACCTACTTGAACATATTGCTATTGTTATTTTACTGCTGCTGTTAAATTATTTCACTTATAATTCACTGTATCACAATTCCAGTGGGTCAGAAGATTTCATACACTAAGTTGACTGTGCCTTTAAAGAGCTTGGAAAATTACAGAAAATTATGTCATGGCTTTAGAAGCTTCTGATTAGCTAATTGACATCATTTGAGTCAATTGAGTCAATACATTCACAGGTTTGACTCAAACAATTGCAGGTTTGAGTCAAACCTGTGAATGTATTTCAAGGCCTACCTTCAAACTCAGTGCCTCTTTGCTTGGCATCATGGGAAAATCAAAAGAAATCAGCAAAGACCTCAGAAAAAAATTGTAGTCCTCCACAAGTCTGGTTCATCCTTGGGAGCAATTTCCTATTGTGCAAACAATAGTGTGCAAGTATAAACACCATGGGACCACGCAGCCATCATACCGCTCAGGAAGGAGACGCGTTCTGTCTCCTAGAGATGAACGTACTTTGGTGCGAAAAGAGCAAATCAATCTCAGAACAACAGCAAAGGACCCTGTGAAGATGCTGGAGGAAACCGGTACAAAAATATCTATATCCAAAGTCAAACAAGTCCTATATCGACATAACCTGAAAGGCCGCTCAGCAAGGAAGAAGCCACTGCTCCAAAACCACAATAAAAAAGCCAGACTACGGTTTGCAACTGCACATGGGGACAAAGATCATACTTTTGGGAGAAATGTCCTCTGGTCTGATGAAACAAAAATAGAACTGTTTAGCCATAATGACCATCGTTATGTTTGGAGGAAAAGGGGGAGGCTTGCAAGCCGAAGAACACCATCCCAACCGTGAAGCACGGGGGTGGCAGCATCATGTTGTGGGGGTGCTTTGCTGCAGGAGGGACTGGTGCACTTCACAAAATAGATGGCATCATGAGGAGGGGGAAATTATGTGATATTTTGAAGCAACATCTCAAGACATCAGTCAGGAAGTTGAATCTTGGTCGCAAATGGGTCTTCCAAATGAACAATGACCCCAAGCATACTTCCAACGTTGTGGAAAAATGGCTTAAGGATAACAAAGTCAAGGTATTGGAGTGGCCATCTCAAAGCCCTGACCTCAATCCTATAGAAAATGTGTGGGCAGAACTGAAAAAGCATGTGCGAGCAAGGAGGCCTACAAATCTGACTCAGTTACACCAGCTGTGTCAGGAGGAATGGGCCAAAATTCACCCAACTTATTGTGGGAAGCTTGTGGAAGGCTACCCAAAATGTTTGACCCAGGTTATTAAACAATTTAAAGGAAATTATACCAAAAACGAATTGAGTGTATGTAAACTTCTGAAATAAATCATTCTCTCTACTATTATTCTGACATTTCACACTCTTAAAATAAAGTGGTGATCCTAACTGACCTATGACAGGGAATTTTTACTAGGATTAAATGTCAGGGATTGTGAAAAACTGAGTTTAAATGTATTTGGCTAAGGTGTATGTAAACTTCCGACTTCAACTGTAAGTAAGCATTTCAGTGTAAGGTCTACACAGGTTGAATTAGGCCCATGTAACAAATAACATTTGATTTGATTTGACTGTCCGTTGAGTGATCAGTTTTTTTCTATTTTTAAGGACTGTATATTTTGTTATGTTAATTATGTAATAATGTAGGCTACTCCTGTAGTATATTATTGTGATTGTAAACACCTCAAAGCAATGCTGCGTCTCTCTCTTGCTCTCTCGCTCTCTCACTCTCCATCTCTCCCTCACTCTCATGAATGTAAACATTGTTAGGACTACTGATTTCTAGTGTCAGGGGGAGAGAAGAGAGTTTTTACGGTAATATTGTTCTGTCAGACAGTAGAACACTCTCACTGCTGCAGTCACACTAACATTCTCCAAGCAGAGAGAATAGAATCTTTGAGTTTTGACCGTTTTGCCCGGCAGAGACATGCGCCAGAAACTCTTTAAATGAGTCTGACCTAGCTGATGACCTCAGTCTGTTTCTGTGTCTGTACTGGAAAACAAGATTTCATTTTTCTCCTCTTCAACCCTAAGTGTTATTAGAACTTAATCAGGAATTAGACAGCATGCTTTGTGATTAATCAATTAAAAATTGCTGGATTAAACTGTAACTGGTTATTTCCTTGGCCTGTCCCTCATGGTTGTAGTGACCTCTGCTGGCCATGTGATATATTATAGTTATGTCAAATCAAATGTTTTGTGGTTCTATTTCAGAAAACTATTTGTATTTTTAAAGGTGCAATAACAATAACAACAACAACCACAATACACACAAAAAATTACTAGTTTTAGTCCAATCTCTTTATTAATTGTTGAATGCATCAGGGCAAACATGTGGAGCCTTGAGTTTTGCCTGGTCTCAAAGGAGAGCTGGAAACATAATTTCAGTTGATCTGACTTCATCCCCATGCAGGTTAGGCTGTTTAAAATCCCCTTTCTGCAACAACAGGGTTGGTATTATTCATCAGCAATCAATACACATACACAGTGAGGTCCAAAACTATTGGGACAGTGACACATGTTTTGTTGTTTTGTCTCTGTACTCCAACACTGAATTTGAAATGATACAGGTCCGGAACCTCCTGAGACGGTCTACGGTCCGGAAACTCCGGAGACTGTCTACGGTCTGGAAACTCCGGAGACGGTCTACAGTCCGGAACATGCTGAGATGGTCTACAGTCCGGAAACTCCTGAGACGGTCTACAGTCCGGAGCCTCCGGCGACGGTCCCCATTCCGGAGCCTTCGGCGACGGTCCCCAGTCCGGAGCCTCCGGCGACGGTCCGCAATCCGGAGTCTTCGGCGACGAGCCGCAGTCCAGAGCCGCCGGCAACGATCTGCAGTCCGGAGCCTCCAGTGGTGGTTCCCAGTTCAGAGCCTCTGATCCATGGTCTGGCCTCCAGCGACGAAGTCTCCAGCGACGGTTGGCGGTCCAGAGCCTCCAGCGACAGTCGGCGGTACAGAGCCTTCAGCAGGGGTTCTCGGTCCAGAGCCTCCTGCGACGATCTACGCTCCGGTTCCTCCGGCAACGATCCACGGTCCGGAGCCTCCGGCGACGACCCACGATCCGGGGCCTCCAGAGACGACCCACGGCCCGTAGCTTCCGGCGACGATCCACGGTCCGGGGCCTCCAGAGACGACCCACGGTACGTAGCTTCCAGAGCTGTGTCCAGAACCAGAGCCGCCACCAAGGGTAGATGCCCACCCGGACCCTCCCCTATAGGTTCAGGTTTGCGGCCGGGAGTCCGCACCTTTGGGGGGGGGGGGTACTGTCACGCCCTGACCTTAGATATCTCTGTTTTTCTATATATTTTGGTTAGGTCAGGGTGTGACTAGGGTGGGTACGCTAGTTTTGTATGTCTATGGTTTTTGTATGTCTAGAGTTTTTGTATGTCTAGGGTTTTGTATGTCTAGGGTTTTGTATGTCTAGGGGTTTTGTATGTCTATGTTGGCCTGATATGGTTCCCAATCAGAGACAGCTGTTTATCGTTGTCTCTGATTGGGGATCATATTTAGGTAGCCATTTTCCTCGTTTGTGTTGTGGGATCTTGTCTACATTGAGTTGCCTGAGTGCACACCTGTAGCTTCACGTTTCGTTCGTTCGTTCGGTTGGTTGTTTGTTGTTTTGTTAGGTGAGTTTCAGTTGATAAAAAATATGTGGAACTCTACTCACGCTGCGCCTTGGTCTCATCTTTACGACGAACGTGACAGCCTGTCTGTCTCGTCCTGTGTAACGATCGTCGTAATCCTCCTCGTCTGAGGAGGATAAGTTAGAAGGATCGGAGGACCAAAACGCAGCGTGGTATGTATCCATATTTATTCGAACACTTATTCAACACGAACAAAAACAATAAACAAAACGAAACCAACGACGCTACAGTCCTGAACATGTGAACCTATAAAACAAAGAACGCAACGAACAGGAACAATCACCCACAAACAAACAGTGAGAACAGCCTACCTAAATATGGTTCCCAATCAGAGACAACGTAAAACATCTGCTGATTGAGCACCATATCAGGCTAGTTAGACAACCCTAAACCAAACATAGAAACACATAACATAGAATGCCCACCCAGCTCACATCCTGACCAACTAAACAAAGACTGAACAAAGGAAATAAGGTCAGGAACGTGACATCCTGACTCCTGACATGTTCATGTCTTTGAATATTGAAACAATGTTGCAAATTTTCGAGAGACAGAAAGCAAGGTTTATACAAATCTCTGGGGTTGAAAACTAAATGTTAGTCTAAAAGACATGTGAGATAACATCTAGATGCTTTTTTTGTTTATTTTTATTTCACCTTTATTTAACCAAGTAGACCAGTTGAGAAAAGTTCTCATTTACCTGGCCAAGATAAAGCAAAGCAGTACGACAAAAACAACAGCACAGAGTTACACATGGAATAAACAAACATACAGTCAATAACACAATAGAAAAGTCTATATACAGTGTGTGCAAATGAGGTAAGATAAGGGAGGTAAGGAAATAAATAGGCCATAGTGGCGAAATAATTACAATTTAGCAATTAAACACTGGAGTGATAGATGTGCAGAAGATGAATGTGCAAGTAGAGATACTGGGGTGCAAAGGAGCAAAAAAATGAATAACAGTATGGGGATGAGGTAGTTGGATGGGCTATTTACAGATGGGCTATGTACAGGTGCAGTGATCTGTGAGCTGCTCTGACAGCTGGTGCTTAAAGTTAGAGAGGGAGATATGAGTCTCCAGCTTCAGTGATTTTTTATAGTGGAGATCAAGTTTAGAACTTGCCTGGCTGGGCTGATGAGACAGTGGTTTGCTCAGTCAGATGGAACAGAGTAAATAGGCATTTTTATGTCATACATTTAGCCGTTGGTAACTTGTGGAAAAGACACGGGCTGGAATGCAGTTTTAACCAATCAGCATTCAGGATTAAACCCATCCGTTGTATAATGCTTAATTATAAACTGGGTGGTTTGAGCCCTGAATGTTGATTGGCTGACAGGTGTGGTATATCAGACCGTATACCACGGGTATGACAAAACAGTTATTTTTACTGCTTTAATTACGTTGATACATAGTTTATAATAGCAATAAGGCACCTCAGGGTTTGTGATATATGGCCAATATACCACGGCTAAGGGCTGTGTCCAGGCACTCCGGCCCTTGGCCGTGGTATATTGGCCATATGAATCAAATCAAATGTTATTGGTCGCATACACATATTTAGCAGATGTTATTGTAGGTGTAGCAAAATCCTTGTGTTCCTAGCTCCAACAGTGCAGTAGTATCTAACAATTCAGTACAATACAAAAATCTGAAAGTAAAAGAATGGAATTAAGAAATATATAAATATTAGGACGAGCAATGCCGGAGTGGCATTGACTAAAATATAGTAGAATAGAATACAGTATATACATATGAGATGAGTAAAGCAGTATGTAAACATTATTAAAGTGACTAGTGATTCCGTGTCTACAGTATGTACATAGGGCAGCAGCCTCTAAGGTGCAGGGTTGAGTAGCCAGGTGGTAGCCGGCTAGTGATGGCTATTAAACAGTCTCTGATGGCCTTGAGATAGAAGCTGTTTTTCAGTCTCTCGGTCCCAGCTTTGATGCACATGTACTGACCTCGCCTTCTGGATGATAGCAGGGTGAACAGACCCTGGCTCGGGTGGTTGCTTAAATAACCCTTGCCGAAGACCAAAACGAACAAAAACGTCACAAAATGTCATCATTGTCACGCCCTGACCATAGTTTGCTTTGTATGTTTTATGTTTTGTTTGGTCAGGGTGTGATCTGAGTGGGCATTCTATGTTGTATGTCTGGTTTGTCTATTTCTATGTGTTTGGCCTGATATGGTTCTCAATCAGAGGCAGGTGTTTTTCGTTGTCTCTGATTGGGAACCATATTTAGGTAGCCTGTTTGGTCATTGTGGGTTGTGGGTGATTGTCTATGTGTAGTGTTTGTGTCAGCACGATTGTTCATTAGCGTCACGGTTGTCACTTTGTTGTTTTGTAGTGTTCAGTTTTCCATTAAAATGACGAACACTTACCACGCTGCGTATTGGTCTGACATTTCTTACTCCTCAGATGAGGAGGACGAAGACAGCCGAGACAATCATAATATATGCAGGAACTGTTCCAAACTGTTCCGGCTGGAAAGGATGCGAATGCCTAAAACTAGGAGCCGGTATGCCGGCGACAGGCTACTACAGAACACAATTACACCTAGAACAGACACTGCTGTCAAAGTAATACCCCAGAGTCCAGTGGTGAGAGCAACTTTGTTGCATTTTCTTGGGAGAAAGAATACTTTATTTAACTTTTCAGCATTGATTTAGTTGAGCGCTCTCCCTTAGTAAACTATTAGACTATGTTCAGATACACAGACAGATGTAACGGATGTGAAATGGCTAGCTAGTTAGCGGGTACGCGCTACTAGCGTTTCAATCAGTTACGTCACTTGCTCTGAAACCTAGAAGTAGTGTTGCCCCTTGCTCTGCAAGGGCCGCGGCCTTTGTGGAGCGATGGGTAACGATGCTTCGTGGGTGACTGTTGTTGATGTGTGCAGAGGGTCCCTGGTTCACGCCCGTGTCGGGGCGAGGGGACGGTTTAAATTTATACTGTTACATTGATGCTGTTGACCCGGATCACTGGTTGCTGCGGAAAAAGGAGGAGGTCGAAAGGGGGGTGAGTGTAACGGATGTGAAATGGCTAGTTAGTTAGCGGGTACGCGCTAACAGCGTTTCAATCAGTTACGTCACTTGCTCTGAAACCTAGAAGTAGTGTTGCCCCTTGCTCTGCAAGGGCCGCGGTTTTTGTGGAGCGATGGGTAACGACGCTTCGTGGGTGACCGTTGTTGATGTGTGCAGAGGGTCCCTGGTTCGCGCCAGACGTAAAATTAAAACTGTTACACAGACAAGCAATAAGTCAGATTGTTTGTTTGATTGATCAATTGGTAAACTGGAGCAGAGAGGTCAGCTAAACACCAAACAGAAGTAGAAATGAAGGGAAATTGAATTGACAGACCAAGAGATAAAGAGACAAACACTATCAGTTTAGATGATTACAGGTCTGGTCATCAATTTTGAATTTCTTTGTTTTTTCTTTGAAAGGGAAAGGGGGATACCTAGTTAGTTTTACAACTAAATGCATTCAACTGAAATGTGTCTTCCACATTTAACCCAACCCCTCTGAATCAGTAACAAGGGAAGTGCTGGTCCTGACCGATAAGGTTATATCATTACAGTATCACTTTCAAATAATATGTTCATAAACAAAGTAGACTAACGCAGCAGAAATTATGTAACAAAATACTCACACCTCCATCTTTAGTTTAAGTTAAATGTAGTATTGTGCAGTATTGTGTATTGTGCTCTGGAGATAGCTGTGACTTCCTAACAATTTTGTCTAGCTCTTTCACTTTACTTTAGACACATGTATAAAGGGTGTGGCACAGGTAGTCGATGGGGAACAGAAATGGACAGTGTTAGTAATAATCCTTGGAACCCAACATTAGAGTCTGCCCGACTGCAGGTGTTGCTGAGGGGACCAGAAGATTGCTGGTTCGAGCCTATTGAGAGACGGACATAATCTACTCTGTCAAAAACACAAGTAATAAAATATTCCTGCAAATTCATCTTTATACTATATATAGTATCATACTGATACTATCTGTAGACTGTAAGTTAGGCTATTTTATAAACGTCTGTCTAGGTCCTCATGCCGACCGTGCCAACATCCCAAAAATATGGGCACATGTGCAATGACATCCACAGTCCACTGGACTGCAGTCTAAGCTTGGGACAGGTAGTTTTTGACACATAGTCTAGTTTAGTAGAATGTCAACTGGTTCAATACCAGACCAATATGAACTACATTACCTAACATCTGATATATTTATTTCTGGTCAGTCCATAACACTCAATTTGTAACAATGATTAATGTTTTAAATATTACTTTGACAAACATTGTTACTATCAAAGTGACACTTCTGATCTTGACCAAACTGTTATGATCTCAAATAATACAATTATTATAGATCCTACATAACATAGTAATATCTTAAAGTTATGGATATTTTTCAGATGCAACTTTAGGCCTAACTCCCACATTCTGTTTGAGGCCTTAATCAGAATGAAATGATATTCACTTTTGGTTTCTTTATAGTACACACAATAACACAACAGGCCTAGAGTAGAAAAACATTAGTGTTTAGAATGATGTTTACAGTGTGAGGGGAGGAGGTAGCTTCACACACAGAGTCAACAGACACCCAGCAGGTCAAGAGATGCTCCCGTAACCTCGCAGCTTGGAGCAGAGGGCTGGGCTGCAGCTGTTCCGTTCTGCAGGCGTCTCCATGCCGCCAGAATGCAGACAGTAAACCTGCAGACACAGCTTCACACTTACATACGCACACACACACACACGGGCGCGCGCACACACACACACATAAACACACACACCATGACCATGCTGCTTTATACAGTTACAGAATTCTCTATCCTCATGGCTGGCCCTGAATAACTTGGTGTCTCTTGTCTTTCTTGGCACATTATGTGGATCTCTCTACTAAGCCTATAAATTATTTCTGGTGAAAAAATAGGACAAAGGGGTGTAAACCATTTTGTATTATTCAGTGAGCGAATGATGCATGATTTTTAAACTAGGTTATTGTTCTCAGTCAGATTGAATCGTTTCAAAGTGCTTAGGCTATAAAGCAATAATGCCCGAGGGGGTGTGGTATATTTAAGCAATAAGGCCAGAGGAGGTGTGGTATATGGCCAATATACCATGGCTAAGGGCTGTTCTTATGCACGACGCAACGCAGAGTTAGAGCAGTAAAAATACATGTTTTGTCATACCCGTGGTATACGGTCTGGTATACCATGGCTGTCACCCAATCAGCATTCAGGGCTCGAACCACACAGTTTATAATGCTTATTATAAAACAAAAATAATGCTTATTATAAACCAAGTAGTTTGGGTCCTAAGTATTATAAACTGGGTGGTTCGAGCCCTGAATGCTGATTGGGTGACAGCCGTGGTATATCAGACCATATACCACAGGTATGACAAATCATGTATTTTTGCTGCTCTAATTACTTTGGTAACCAGTTTATAATAGCAATACGACACCTCTGGGGTTTGTGGTATATTGCCAATATACCACGGCTAAGGGCTGTATTCAGGCACTCCGCAAGAACAGTCCTTAGTCGTGGTATATTGGCCATGGCATCGCGTCCCCTGGCGTCTTGGAGGACGGTTGTTTTGGGAGGGTTGAAAGCTGAAAACGTTCATACAGGAGCTCGATGATGTCATCTGCGAACTCACTCCCCCAAGTCAGAGGCACCGATTTGTTGTCTTCGTTTTATTTCCCCACTGAAGTTTCTCCAATGCGTCGCGGACCGCAGCACAAACCGAGGAAGTCAGATAACTAAACTTTGCTGTCTAAACGACGTGGGATTTAAGGGATTTAGCGACTGGACATAGACCCGAACAGCCCCTTTTCTGTGGGCGAGCGCGTGAACTTTTACTGGAACCGCAAAAATGAATCGGAGTTTTAATAAATCCCAATCTTCCCTGCAATATTTTGATTGCATCGCGGTTGAAGTGAAAAGCAAGGTAAGCCGACTAGCCTATCGATGGAACACATTTAGACACCATCATGACAATTTTCTTTGAAGTAGGCTAAATAGTTAGCCTAAGCTACTTCACATGCTCTGGAATGGGGTTTCTGGCTAAATAGACTCGGCTGTGGTGGAAGAGGTAGTAGACCGTACTGCTACTTGTCTAGTTTTGACCTGCCACATGCAATGGGAAAACTCACAAACTCTCAACAATTAAGCCACAGTTGGTTAGTTGATGAATTGGTTGTAAACTACTGATGAATTGGTTGTAAACTCAAATTTCTAGTGGAAAACCCGCTGAAGTTTGGGACTATTCATGCGAATCCTGATGCCATGGCAGATGTTCTAGAAAAACTGGTTTTGCATTGAGGAAGGGTCGATTAAATGTGTTAATTATTCTAAAGAAAGTCTCCTGGTAATTCGCAAGAGTAGCGGTCGAGATATGGTTATTTTTTGCAACATTTGTTGCAACTACACTTGATTGTTTTGCTACTAACAGAGTTGACACTGACAGCGTGTTGATTTCAACACAACAATACCCCGACTGACTTCACAAGATTATAGCCGAGCTTTCTCAACCAAATTACATTCCAATAGACCTAACACCGATTTATTTAGTTATTTTAACACAAATATGCTCTCTCATTGTTGCAAAACTAAAATGTAATCGTCTATCGATGTGGGCTAGATACCGAGACATGTTGTATTTTAGTTATTAGGACAAGCAGCTCTTGACCTGCTGGGTGTCTGTCTGTCTCTCTCTCTCTCTCGTGTGTGTGAATCTACCTCCTCCCCTCACACTGTAAACATCACTCCAAGCCTGGAGTGTGTGCCAGTTGCCTACCAACCAACAGACACTGGTGGGTGATAAGACGAAAATGTGCCGTTGAAACCATTAGTGGAATAGATCAGTTCAGACGACTAGATCTCTTCACTACTGTCCCATGTCGTGTCCTTCCTCCATTCTGACATGTCAATATATTGTACTGATAGTATATTCTTCTACTACTATGATATCTGTTGCTCAGGTTATGTTCCTCCATCATTCCTCTCTTTCCTCCTCTCGTACAAGGTTTAGGATGGAGCTGGTGCTGATGTTTACTTCATCCTCAGGTGGATTTCACAGCCTGTACACTTCTTAGGCAGGTTGTATAATCTTTGTGTAGTATTGTGGCTGGCAGTGTTTTGACGGCTCAAGGCTCTCGTTGGTGAAGTGCATCATGGCACCATGCCTGCCCGCCGCAGAGCTGATCCCCTTTATTGTTTCAGAGGGCTGAGTGAGTATTCAGCTCTAATTCAGAGTTAATATTCAGTCTCACTAATTCATACCGGGGCTGGAATGCTGCTGACCCATTGTCTGTCTCTCTGTCTGTGGTGAAAGGAGGTCTTATTTCAGGAGCCCTATCAGAGGGTTAGGGCCCCCTTCTGGCTTATCTCTCCTGGGAACCCCTTAAGGAGCAAGCAGTTTAAAGTTTTGTTTGTGTGTTTAAAAGAACCTCTGACAGGTGGAGAGGAAACTTGTCATCAAGAGCCATATTGGGTTGGGCTAGGTAGGGCAGGACTAAACGTGTCATCACAGAACTAATTGGCTGTTGTAGTGAGTCAACCAGTGTCATCCTCTAGTGACACAACAACCTAACTCACCATCACCACTCTATTCAGGCCTGTTGGAGTGTGACCTCAATCAGGCACCATCTCTCCCCACTGAGGGAGTGAATCGGTATCAGTCTTTTAGTGATGTCATAAAGGACTTTAGTTCCTGTTTATCACTGACCCAGGAGGAAAACCTGTTCTCAGGAGTTGTTCTGATAACACCAGACTAGAACAACGTGGCTTCTCAAAGATGAGCTGTGTTGCAACGGGCTGGTTTGTCTCAGCGCCAGGTGCTCTCTGTAGAGATGTCTTTAGATGGTACTGTAGCATGTCTTCACTCACCCGACAGTATCTACCTCACCCTCTCCCTCCCTCACGCATCATGGTTCATTTCTCAACCACTGGAATTTGCATCTCCATACAAAACTGTCCGTAGGTCGGCTGGGTAGTTTAGATTGTCACACGGGGAAGAAACGTGACAAGACAGAGAAGCCATTAGCAAACTTAGTCTAGCCTCCATCCATGTCAGTCAGTGTGTCGGCCTACTGCTTGAGCAGCTCAGCCTGTCAGTCTGTACCTGTCTGGACCCGTTAACATTCTCCTGTGAAAGAGGAGGAGGTACTCTTTGTTAGTGTGATGTATTATTTTCAGGTTCTGATTCAAATTTAGCTCATGATCTTGTCCAGACTTGTAGCTGGCTGATTCCCTTTAGGCTGTGTTCATGTTTTAAACACAGGCTGGTTTAACAGCTCAGTCACACGGATGACACGGTAACATACTGAAACTGAATAAAATACACTGACCTCTACTTTTCAACAGCTAACATATCTAGCACTTTTAGGATTCTGTTTTTGAATCTATTTTATTTCGTTTTTTTTATCATAAAATCATATCATGACTCAGTGGTTTTCACAAGACCTCATTAGCCCACAAGCAGAGGGAGAACAGTCTGTCACAAACTCATCACTTATTGCTAAATGTAGGTTTCATTTGATGATTTATTTTGGTCTGTCTGTCTGTGTGTGTTTATTCATGTTGTGTTTGGCATCAGTATGAGTTGGATAACACACCTGGCATCACACTGCCTCGCCAACATATTCAGACGATATTTCACGTTGTAATGACAAACTGCATGACAGGCCCAGTCTAACACAAACCTCCCAGCAGTCAAACCTAGGCCTTCCTCTAGGACAGACTGTCATCCGGCCTTCCTCTCTGAGCAGATAATTACCGCACCATAGCATAGTGCAGCACAGTGCGCCACCATCCACAAGTCACTACTGTTGTAATGTGACTGCTATTGTCAGAGACAAAGCCTAGCTTGTGTTATGCAGGCCCAGTGCCCACGCATACAGTGATGGAGTTTCTAATGGCTATGTCAGTTACATGACCAGAGCTGTGACCCCTGGGTCACCCCAGCTGCTCTCCATGGTGGTCCAGTCTCTCTCTCTCTCTCACACACACACACAGACATGCCAGTACAGACAATCACGCCTCTGGGCATCCTGTTTGAGTAAACCATGGTGTGTGTGTGTGCATGCTCAGTCAGTTTGTCCACCCCCATATAATGTTGTTCTGACCCGAACTGTTTTGTCTGTTGGCGTCATGTCATCCAGATAGGCTTGTTTACTGCTGACTCATTCACCTGCATTGTTCCTTTGTCTCATGCGCCTTCCCAAATGGCACCCTACTCCCTATATAGTGCACTACTTTTGACCAGGGTCCTTGATCAACAGTACTGGACTACAGTGAGCTCCAAAAGTATTGGGACCGTGACAATGTTAATGTTGTTTTGGCTCTGTACTCCAGCTCTTTTGATTTGAAATAATACAATGACTATGAGGTTAAAGTGCAGACTGTCAGCTTTAGTTTGAGGGGTATTTTCATCTGTATCAGGTGAACCGTTTAGAAATAAAGCACTTTTTTGTACATAGGTGGCATCCACGTTAACGTAGAAGTGTTTAGAAACATTCTATTCTTATTTACAATAAAAGTGACTCCAAAATGACACTATTTACTATTAATTTCTATTGGACACAAAATAAACTGAAGCACAACCAAAATAAACAGCAAATGCATCCAACAAGTTTGTACAGTAGAGTCACAAGCTTGATGTAATAATTGCGTGCTGGGAATACGGGACCAAATATACTAAACTTTTGACTACTTTAATACACACAAGTGAATTTGTTCCAATAATTTTGGTCCCCTAAAATGTTGGGACTATGTACAAAAAGTGCTGTAGTTTCTAAACGGTTCACCCGATATGGATGAAAATACTCTCACATTAAAGCTAATTAACCTCATGGTCATTGTATCATTTCAAATCCAAAGTTCTGGAGTACAGAGCCCCCCCCCAAAAAAACTATTGTCACTGTTCCAAAACTTTTGGAGCTCACTGTGTATTTAGGGAAAAGGGTGCATTTGGGACAAGCCTAAACCTCCACTTCCCCATTGCTTCAGTAGGATAAATGGAAGACATGGACATAGCAATTACGGCTCTTTTCTTTACCTGTGTCGTGGTTTGTTTTGAGCGTTACGTTGTGTAAATTAGTTTTATTGTGGTTAAGAGAAATCATCTTCTTTAGACGTCCTGAAGGAATATTGTGTCTGTCTGCCGATTCTGTTTTGGCTGAGCATCGTCTAACCTTGGTGGTGGATTAGAGAACAATGTGAAACAGTTGTGACACTGTGATTACTTAGTGTTTTAGGACTCTGTTCCACTGAGGTCTCTTATGTCTTACTATACGTTTATAGGCCAGGTCGATATTGATCGAGATTCAAGTATAAGGTCGGCTCAAATTGTGTTCAGTGCTGTGCTCTGTCACCAAGCAGCTGTCTTGCTAACTCATCCCTCTGTCTTGTCCCTGCAGTACGGAGCAGAGTTCCGTCGGTTCTCCGTGGACCGTTTCAAACCGGGGAAGTTCGAGGAGTTCTATAAGCTCATCATGCACGTTCACCGCATCGCCAACATGGAGGTCATGATTGGCTACGCTGACATCCACGGAGACCTACTGCCAATCAACAATGACGACAACTTCTGCAAGGCGGTGTCTACGGCCCACCCGCTGCTCCGAGTCTTCATACAGAGACAAGGTGAGGATGAGCTAGACTAATATATGGTGTTGCAGTTTGCTCTATCAGAAACAATCGTTTTCTTCTACGTAGTCATTGGTTATGTAATGATTAGGGTCTGTTTTCTCACCTAGCGGTCAGGATCCTTTTGTTTCCCTCACACTGGGGGGGTTACTGACCTGTACTGCTGGTCCTCCATGTGTGTGTGATGGGTCAGTCCTGTGTGCTAACTAAAAGGGAAATGCTTGCAGGCGAAAGCAGCCAATAGAAAGGAGGTCGATGGGAACATCTTCTTTCATGCCAGACATTACTGAGAACTAAAGCCCTGCTTGAATGAGATGCTCCTCACTATGTAGGGCTGAACTGAGCGCTGCTCATCCAAAGGCACCGCTCCTAAACACTGAATGGCAGCCGGCATCCTTCCCCCATATACACAAGGCCTGCGGAGGCCTCTTCCCCTGTATACCAGGCATGGGACCAGGCATGGGGAGCCGACTGCAGCCGGCCCCAGCATACAAATGCATCCATCACCTTTCATGTGGAATGTTCACGTCATTGGCTGTGTTGTGTTTCCTGGTGTACTGTCCCGCTACGAACTGCTACAGTTCGTGTTATGACAATACTCCCAATGATTGTAATACAAGAGGCTGAACAAAGTGGGGTGTTATCATGGCACATTGCTGACACAAAGGATTTGTGTGTTGAAAGGATGCCGCTCCACTAGGAAGGAAGATTATACAATGCCTCTCCTAACAAAGAGTTTTCAGGTGTTTTTTTGTTGTTGAAGAGTTAAGTAATGATAGTGAAGTATTCATATGTGTGCAGCAGGTTAAGGTGAACTTATTGCATTGGAACTCATGGTGTAAGCGTGAGTACTATTTACAGGAATTCACCTTAGTTACTTTGGAGATGAGTCAGCATTCTGGAGCTGTGTATTGAACCTTACTGGAGGCCATTGTTCTAACGTCTGGTCATACTGAGGCCTATTCCTGCCTGTGTATCTGGGAGTAAAAATCCCCTGTGATGAGTAGCGCTGGGTAGTACCAACCTACAAGCACCACAGGCTTCCCGTCAGTCACGCTGTCCAAGCATCTCCTGACCACCATGAGAACAATCCTGGCCTCTGTCAGAGACGGTCAGTAGTTAGAACTACTGCCATCTCTCAGGGCCTCCCACAGAGACATTAGTTTGACTCAGCGTCACGACTCTGTCACTCTGATCACACTGATCCTATTCTAATGCAGTATGGGTCGTCTGGACCCGCAGACTGACTGAACAAGCACTTAACTAGACCCTAACCTCACAGAGACAATACTGCTCATAACGGCAACAGACTTAAACATTGTCCCTCTCTATGTTTTGCGAGAAAGCTGGAAAGGAAATTCTTTATGCAAAACACCCCTCTGAGTGAAATTCTGGAATGGGTTTATAAGACTGAACAGAGCAGGTAAATGTCCCTGACAATGGAGGTCCAAAGCCCAGAACCCCTCACTGTCTGTCAATTTATAGTCTTCTCTCTCCCACCACATGACCTCGGACCCAGCCAATCACAGTAGAGACATAAAGTCAGATGAGGCCCCTGGGGCCAGGGTAGGGTGGTCACTAGATCACCTCCATGGTCCACTGCCATGACAAGGACCCATTTGATGTGCTGCTGCACAGGTGCACTTCTCCCCTCCGCCCGGGACCCACTAAGACCCTCAGATCTCTGGGTAATGACTAATCTGAGTCCAGGGGGGAACTGAACCTGGAAGAGCTCTGCAAAGGGCCCACTTCCTCCTGGTTTAATTTGAACTCACCACCCCACCCCCTACCTTTCCCCAACCCCCTCCCCCGTGTGAGTTTGGAGACCTTGCTGCTGCTTTTACAAGGTTGTCTCTCTCTCTCTGACCGGTAACCAGGCCTGTCGTTAGTTTAGAGGGATCAGTCAGTAGCCACATGCATCATTGCATCTGGCTTTCACCCATCCTGCCTGTGCTCTCCGTTGTTCAGTGAGTTATGAGGTTGTAGGACAATCAACATCAGACTGAGGAAGAGCGGGTTAAGGATCTTTCTCCACCTGCTGTTATACAGTAGTTTCCTGTTAAACGGGGAGATCCAGGGAGATTGGAATCATTTCTTTGCATAATTTACTAATCCTGTTACTGCAAAATCATGATTAATAAAGTGCAGAGATGGGGAAGCTGTGGCCTCGACTAGTAAGCTGGTTACGGAGGGGGAACAGTATTAGGATTGTCCTGTAGACGTATAGAGCAGAGACAGTTGAACTCTGGAACAGTCTATTCTAGTGTATAACTGTTACAGTTTGTGAGCTTTGGAAGATACAGCATGAGTATGAGAACAGAGGGGAAAGGAGTAGTGGAAAGCATGCCTGTATTCAGGCTCCCTGCCTGAGACAATGTGTGGGTGTGATTGTAGCTGTCCAGTCATGTGGAGCCTGCTGGTCACTCACATTAGCTCTGGGTCAGAGAGCTGCAGGGGTGGAGCTTTGTCTGGCCTCCCTTGTTCTGCAGTGGTGTAGCTTTAGTTTGTCTCTGAAATGTCACCATATTCACCATATAATTCACTACTTTTGACCAGGCCCCTATAGGGAATAGGGAGCCATTGTGGAAGCGGCCTTAGTCTGGCCTTCTCTTTTAGACCAGCTCTGGCATGACCACTTCTAATGTAGCTCAAGCTGCTAATTGCTGCATAGGGTTAAGGTTCAACTTGTGAGTTGTAACTTTTAATAAAAAATCTTTGCCACAATGCAAATTGAGTCAAATTGCATTATAAATACAGAATGAAATAGCTGGCGCTCATGGTATGTATCAGGGGTAGGCAAACAGATTCAGTTGTGGGATGATTTTTGTCAGAGTGAAATGTCGTGGGGGCCGGAACATAATTATAATAATTTGTACACTGCAAATTGACCAAAAATAAATTGTATTTGAAAATAACAATTTCATACAGTGCCTTCAGAACGTATTCACAACCCTTTTCCCACATTTTGCTGTGTTACAAAGTGGGATTAAAATGTAATTTTTTTGTAAATGTTATACACAAAATACTCAATGTCAAAGAGGAAGAAAAATTCTAACCTTTTGTAAAAAGAAAATCATTAAAAGTAAAACACTATCTCCATAGATAAGTATTCAACCCTCTCAGTCAATGCAAATTAGAATCACCTTTGACCGTGATTATAGCTGGAGAGTCTTTCTGGGTAAACCCATTTTATTATTTTCAAAAATTTTCATGCTCTGTCAAATTGGTTCTTGATCAATGCTAGACAACCGTTTTCAAGCAGATATAGGTAATCTGTAACTCGGCCACACAGGTGCATTCACTGTCTTGGTAAACAATTCCAGTGTAGATTTGGGCTTGTGTTTTAGGTTATTGTTCTGCTGAAAGGGGAAATCATCTCCCAGTGTCTGGTGGAAAGCAGACAACCAGGTTTTCCTCTAGGATTTTGCCCCTTGGCTTCATTCCGTTGATTTTTTTATCCTGAAAATCATTAAGTAATGGGGAGTTTAACAGGGCCCGGCTGGCGCAGCTGTCTAAGGCACTGCATCGCAATGCTAAAGGCATAACTACAGACCTGAGTTCGATCCTGAGCTGTATCACAACCGGCTGTAATCGGGAGCCCCATAGGGCGATGCACAATTGGCCCAGCGTCGTCCGGGTTAGGGGAGGGTTTGGCTGGGGTAGGACATCATTGTAAATAAGAATTTGGTCTTAACTGACTTGCCTAGTTAAATAACATTTTTTTTATACAATCGTACCCCTAACATGATGCAGCCACCACTATGCCTCAAAATATGGAGAGTGGTACTCAGTAATATGTTTGGGGCAAATCCAATATTAGCACAGTGAATTGCTTTGCAACATTTTTTGCAGTATTACTTTAGTGCCTTGTTGCAAACAGGATGCATGTTTTGGAATATTTTTATTTGCTACAGACTTCCTTCTTTTCACCCTGTCCTTTAGGTTAGTGTTGTGGAATAACTGAGGATGGATCAACAACATTCTAGTTTTCTCCTATCACAGCCTTCCTCTCCGGGAACTGAGTTAGGAAGGACGCCTGTATCTTTGTAGTGACTGGGTGTATTGATACACCATCCAAAGTGTAATTAATAACTTCACCATGCTCAAAGGCATATTCAAAGTCGGCTTTTTTTATACATACACACACATACACAAACAAACAACTTTGGGGGGACAGAAATAAATGACTCGCTGGCTGATTTTTGCGACAAGGGCCACCTGTTGCAATCACTGGTATACATGCAAAGCATAGATTTGGGTTTTATTGTTTTGCATTGGGTCAATTCCACAATAATGGAATTTCAACTTTTAACAAACCATACAACTCTATGCACAAGGACTACTTTTAACAATTTCCACAAAAAAATGTATTAAAAAGAATTTAGTGGAAGAGCTGTGCTGATGTTGTGCTCATCGCTGCAACTCCCGTACGGACTTGGGAGAGGCGAAGGTCGAGAGCCGTGCATCCTCCGAAATACAACCCAGCCAAGCCGCACTGCTTCATGACATAATGCCTGCTTAACCCGGAAGCCAGCCGCACCAATGTGTCGGATGAAACGCAGTACACCTGGCAACCGTGTCAGTGTGCATTGCTCCCGGCCCGCACAGGAGTCACTAGAGCATGATGGGACAAGAACATCCCTGCCAGCCAAACCCTCCCCTAACCCGGACGACGCTGGGCCAATTCTGCGCCGCTCCATGGGTTCTCCCGGTCGTGGCCGGCTGCGACAGAGCCTGGACTCTAACCAGGTTCTCTAGTGGCACAGCTAGCACTGCAATGCAGTGTCTTAGACCACTGTGCCACTCGGGAGGCATCTGCTCTGAATTAACATGACACATAGAAAAAAATCGTTTTTGGTTATTGAACTACAGTAAGTGAAGTGGATTTACACCCAGTAACGGAATTACGGTAATGGAAATGCATCACGGGTCACTGATCTGTACTACACAGAAATGCATAATTATGGATATGAATGAGATTCTCCAAACGTCATGTTTCACAAGTTTGGACAGCGCAGCAGAACAGAGTAGTGTACTGCACTGTACAGAACCATCTAACAGAGTATACTTTACTGTACTCTTTCTTTACTGTATTGGACTGTACTCTGCTCACTGTATTGTACTGTATTGTCCAAACTTGTGAAATAAATGTCTATGATAGGTTCAGATTTGGTCCACTCCGTCTGTGGACTGACCAAATTTCAACTGCTTTTCAACGTCCATGGATGTCCGGTGCTCAGTGGGTGAGGATGCTGGTTACAGTAAATGGAAAGAGAGGGGGGTGGCTCATGGGTAGGTGAGTGAGTGAGATTCTCCAGACTCTTAACACTCTTGGTTTTACCAAAGGACAACAGAGAGAACTGCTATGAGCTGAACATAAGTATGCCAGTGGAAGGGAGGACAGTAGCAGGTGACCCAACTGTGGTTTGTGACAATTATTTCCTATTGTAGCCAATTTACTTGTAGTAATTCTGTTACTCAATCTAATTTATTTATAAAGCCCTTTTTACATCAGCAGATGTCACAAAGTGCTATACAGATCCCAGCCTAAAACCCCAAACAGCAAGCAATGCAGATGTAGAAGCACAGTGGATAGGAAAAACTCCCAAGAAAGGTAGAAACCTAGAGAGGAACCAGACTCTGAGGGGTGGCCAGTCCTCTGCTGGGTGGAGATTATAAGAGTACATGGCCATTAATGCTAGATTGTTCTTCAAGATGTTCAAACGTTCATAGATGACCAGCAAGGTCAAATAATAATCACAGGGGTTGTAGAGGGTGCACCAGGTCAGTACCTCAGGAGTAAATGTCAGTTGGTGTTACTAATGTTTTAAAATTATAGTATTATTATTCTGAATTTTAATCACTTAATAATTAATAAACAAAATTGAAATCAGTTAAATCACTACAAGTAATTGGTAGGTCGACCATTACTTGTTACTTTTGTGAACTTTCATTATCCTCTCTCATGAGGGTGAGAAATTAGAAAATATCTTAAAGATGAGTGGGATTTTGATAATTGAATTACAAGGAAATATTTCTTACATTTACAGAAGCTAAAAAAATTCTAAAAAACTAAATATAAGTGTTGATATTAGTCGGCATGGCTCTTTACGTCAACATGTTTGTGTTTTGATGTATTTCTCATATGGGCATTTCCATGTAAAAAGACCCATGAACACCAACATGTGAAGTTCATAGAAGCATTTCAAATTTGGTGTCAAATAAATGCTAAGAGTCTCTATATTTCAGGGAAATTAGGGCATATATACATTTTTCAACCATTTCCATCCTAAAAATTAGGACTAAGCAAAAGGCTTTGCTTTCTGGTCGAAACGGAAAACATCTTCCAGGAAAAAGTCTTAAAAGGTATTAGAAATACAAAGCACAGTGATGTTGAAGTAAAGACCCCTGCCAACAAATATCAACACTTATATTTCGTTTTGGAGATATTATTCTGCCTGCTTTAATTTTAATAAAAATTGCCTTGTGCCTTGAAATTCCATTACCAAAAACTTTGTCAGGAGATGCTTGGACAAAAACTTACCCAAATCTTTAAAATAAATTATAATTACTCTCCCTTATGGAGGATAATGAAAGTTCACAGAAGTAACAAGTAAAGGTAGACATCAATTACTTAGTGTTTTTACTATCACTTTTGTTTATGAATTAAGTGATTAAATTGAATCCCCAGTCGTTAGCGAATGATTGGAATTCGGAACTTGAGAACTGCGGGCCATTGTCGGAGTACAGTTCAGACGCAACCCCATGTCTTGCGAAGACTGATTTCAGGTAGGTGATTACAGCTTTGCTGGAGGTAGTTGGCAGTGTTGCTACTTCAGGGTAGTTTGAGTAGTAGTCAGTAACAAAAATGTATTTTTTGCCTTTGCAGTCAAAAAGGTAAACTCCAACTTTGTAGTAGGTTTGGTTGGGTCCTGGATGAGGCATTAGCGGTTCTGCTTGCTGCTTTGGCCTGTAGGTCAAACACAGTTCACATGAAGCAGGTGTCTGGCTGATTTCCTGGTTCGTTCTTGGCCAGTACATTACTTCTCATGCTAGTTGTTTGCATTTTACCTCAGCCAAGTAGCCCTTGTGTGTTTTCTGTAGCATTGCTTTGCGTAGTGTCATGGGAATGACAATTTTGTTGCCTTTGAACACTGTCATCCACAACGGTGAGCTCTGCTCTGCACATCCAGCAATCCTGTATTCTCTTTGGACAGTTGTTTTTCTGTGTGGGCCATCCTATCAGTGTTGTTTCTTTCAACTCTGTCATTGTTTGGTCAGCTGCTTTCTCTCTTTTGATCTGCTCCATTATCTCAGAAGACACAGGAAGTGATGCTATGATCATATCGACATAGGCCTGAATCTGATTTAATGTGTGTCGGCGCTCTCTTTCTTGTCAACTACTCGAGAAAGAGTGTCAGAGGCAGACATTTCACTTTCACGGTGTGTGTATCATCTTCACGTCATACTTTTGCAGTCTGATCAACATTCTCTGGATTCTCATTGGACAATCATTCAGTTGCTTAGACATGATTGACACCAGTGGTTTGTGGTCAGTTTCTACTTCAAAGGCTTGTCTGTAGACTTATTGGTGAAACCTTTTGCAAACGTATGTTCGCCAGTAGTTCTTTCTCTATTTGTGCATACCTTGTCTCTGCGCCTGTCAAGGCTCTGGATGCATAAGCAATGGGTTGCCATGTGTCGTCATGCTGTTGCAGAAGAACTGCTCCCAGGCCAAACTGTGACACGAATGCAGAAATCCTTGTGCTTTTCTCTGGATCATATAACCTTAGCACTGGCTCTTCTGTGATTGTCTTCAGGTTGTTTTTGAAGCAGTTTTCCTGCTCATGAGTCCATATCCGTTTGTCTGTTCCAGAAGACATCTGAGTGGTGTGGACTGTGCTAACAGTTGAGGTATGAATTTTGCAAAACTTTTCAGACGCTTCGTGCCCGTGAAGCGTCTGACGTTGTCCTTGTTCTTCGGGTACTCCATATTGTTGGTGGCTGATGTTTTTCCTCGGGTTTGGTTTGACTCGATCCTCTGAAAGTACGTCTCCCACAAAGGTATGTGTTTTCACACCAAACTCGCATTTGTCCTTGTTTAGTTTCAGGTTGACTTTCCGTGTCAGGTCCAGCACTTGTCTCACTCTCACGTCATGTTCTTCTTTTGTGGACCCCCAGACGATGATATTGTCCATCATGGTCTCTAGTCCTGGAATGTGCTCATAGATTGTCTTGTGGTAGGCCTCTGGCGCTGAGAGAATCCCATATGGTAGACAACGAAATCTGTACCTGCCCTCAGGTGTGTTGAATGTGCATAGCCTTGAGCTTGCATCATCTAGCGTCATTTGCCAGAATCCTGATGAGGCATCAAGCTTACTGAACCACTTTGCTCCAGCAAACTGCAACATTACCTCTTCTCTGGTTGGTAACTTGAAATGCTCTCGCTTGATTGCTTTTTTGAGATCTCTCGGGTTTAAACATATCCTGAGATCGCCGTTCTTTTTTATCACAATAACCAGTGAGCTTACCCAATCTGTAGGTTCGTCCATGTTTGTGATGACGTCCATCTTTTCCATGCGTCCAAGTTCCTCCTTGAGCTTTTTTCATGCACAACTGGAGTATTTTTGTCATCAATACATATTTTGTGTTCTCCAGGTTAACATCCGAGACCCTGAAACACGTCCTTGTACTCAGTCAGTAGTGATTCTTGGTCATTTTCAGTCTGTCACTACATACTCTTTTCACCAAATTTAGCTTTTCACAAGCACTAGGATAAGCTGTACACTCTTTTCCACGTTCAGCAGCTGTGCTTTGAAATGTTTTCCTTTGTGCTGTAAAGTTACTATGTAGCTTCCTTTGACTGCTACGTTCTTCCCAGTATAACTAGTAGCCTTGATTTTCATAGGGTGTATTTTGCTCTTCACATTCAGTGTTTTGTAGTCATCCAGCGACAACAGGTTTACCTGTGCTCCAGTATCAAGCTTGAATGGTATTATAGTTTCATTCGCAGTTAATGGCACAATCCATTCAGCTTTTGTTATATAATTTGCCATATGCAGGGCAATTTTTTGGCTTGTGGATAACTCCACATTTTCCACATGTGGTGTTTAGATTTTTCTCTTTTGGTTGTTTTTGTTTTGTGTGTGTGTGTGTGTGTGTGTGTGTGTGTGTGTGTGTGTGTGTGTGTGTGTGTGTGTGTGTGTGTGTGTGGCTCCTCTCTTTGTATTGCATGCACTGACGTCTCATCCCTGCACAGCTCTTTAGCTTGTGCTCTGGTGGTTTCAGCTGCTCGACACATTCACTGCTTTATCCAAAGTCACATCTTGCTCACGCAGCAATCTCTCCTTGAGTCAATTATCAAGTATGGCACAGACAATCCTGTCTTTCACTAGTGAATTTGAAAATCTGAAAGACTCGCATGTTTTGCTCAGTGTGTTCAGCTCAGCCAAGTACTGGTCAACTGACTCCCTGTTTCTGAACTTTTATCTCTCAAACGTGATGTTCTGGCTTGATACAAAGTACTCCTCAAATTTAGCCATGAGCACTGTCAATGTCAAGTTTGCCTCGTCTAGCTGAAAGCTGTTGTAAATGTCCAATGCATCCCCAACAATAACATGCTGAAAAATGGAAGCTTTCAATTTATCTCCCCTTGCTCCACTGGTTGCTATGTAGATATTGGATTTCTGCTTGAAACGTTTCCATTTGTCGGCTAGATTGCCTGTTAACTGCACAGGAGTAGGAGGACTAAGCCTATCCATGACCGGGAAACGGGTACAGTTTCAATATCTCTTCGGTAAGTTGCTCAACTTGCTCATCAACATATTCCAATGCAGTCATTCTTCGTATGATGACAAACCGGAGCGTAGGTTTAACTACTTTTAATAAACAGATACTTCAGCTAGAAATGTCCTTGAAGTATGCCTTGTATGGCTACACAACTCCCCCACCCTCGCATAGCCTGCTGGGTGACAGTCTTAATGTTATTAACTCGTAACAACACAACTTATGCTTAATTCTTAAGATGGAAAATGGTTCAAATGTATCTATGCCTTCATTTCTCAACAATAAAGACTTCACTTTCCTTTGACACCCAATTTGATATGCTCCAATGAACTTCACATGTTGGTGCTCATGGGTCCTTTTCCATGAAAATGCCCATAGACATTTCACTTAACATGTTACTGAGGTGCACACAGTCAACAAGTTTTCCTTAAGGGTCTTATTGACCTGCATTGTCAGGTACAGTTAAGTGTTTTTCTTCTGGCTCAAAGCACTGCTTGTTTGACGTACCGGAATCCCCTCCAGTGCAAGGAATTCATTAAAAAAACAAAAACACACTTATGTAGAGATATATAAAGTTAATTTTGAATGTGTGCCAGTCATAATCCTACCTACAACTACACGAATGTAGCGGACTTCCTGCCTTCAAGCAAAATATGTTTTTGCTTTGGTTTTGGGGGAAATGTTTTTAAAGACAATGCCAGCGCTGAACAGACTAAACTTTAAACAGATGACAAGAGCACCTCTTTCGCAAAACCCACACTTTAAATAAATACTGGGATGTTGGGAACTAGGTGGGTGATATAGGCCAAGGTTGTCTCGGTGGCAGTGTAGCTTGTTTAACATGTGGTGTTATGGGTACATAACCTGATTAACCTTCTGGAAACCCACCTGGGACACTAGACTGATAATAGTGTTAGCAAAACAGTGTCTCTCTTGTTTTAGTACAAATGCACAGTACTGGCTGTCAGAAGGAAACTGCTTTATCAACATTTAAGTTGAACTCTTAATGCATCTTTAAGCGTTAAATGTGGATGAGCTATTGTAGAAATCTCTTCGCCATTTCCTGGTTGCAAAAATTCTAATAGTTTTCTGAATTTCAGTTTGTGACAAAGCAAGCAAGGATAGTGTAGAGAATCATTGTACCATCCAAACCGCTGTGAAATATATTTTGCATAACCAAAAATATAGTATTTTCATCTGTTTGAAGCTGGTGTACAAAACCGAAAGTAAAAGACACAAAAACTAAACTTAGGAACCGGATTCATAGAACTAGTGCACATAGAACATATATACCGCTTCTTAGACTTGCTTTCAATGAGAATGACAGATCTATAACACACACACATTTTTATGTGGGTTTGGTCAGGTCGCCCAAAAAGTTTAGATATTGCAGCTTTAATGTGGCAAGGAGAACTAAAATTCAGTCCGTCATAGTGAACCAATTGTTACTATTGTTTTTGCTGCTTTTAGACTCAAACGTGTATTGAGTTGCTTGCACAGCAGACGTTCAGGGAAAGTATTATTGTAATTACACTGAGTATACAAAACATTAAGAACACCTGCTCTTTCCATTACATAGACCTACCAGGTGAATCCAGGTGGAAGCTATGATCCCTTATTGATGTCAATTGTTAAATCCACTTCAATCAGCGTAGATGTAGGGGAGGAGACAGTTTGAAGGATGTTTAAGCCTTGAGACATGGATTGTGTATGTGTGCCATTCAGAGAGTGAATGGGCAAAACATAAAATATAAGTGCCTTTGAATGGGGTATGGTAGTGAGTCCCGGGCGCACCGGTTTGTGTCAAGAATGGCAACGCTGCTGGGTTTTTCACTCTCAACAGTTTCCTGTGTGTATCAAGAATGGTCGACCACCCAAAGGACACCCATCCAACTTGACACACCTGTGGGAAGCATTAGAGTCAACAAGGGCCAGCATCCCTGTGGAACATTTTCAACACCTTGTAGAGTCCATGCCCTGACGAATGTATACTCCAGTGTATAGACTCTATTTCAAGCATAAATCGGTTGTTGAGGAATGTAGCTGGGCATTGTCTGAATAGAGGAATGTCATACACACTGCAACAGAACCCTGCTGTGTGGCAGTGACTGGACTGAGTGAACCAGCTGCTTTGTTATATTTCTGTAATTGCTAATCAAAGTGTGGTGGTGCTTTACAAAGTGTTGAAAAAAACAACCCTCTCCAGTAAGTATAATTGAATTCCCCAGAGAGGATGTGATCCAGACCAGTGTCTGAAGTCCCAACAGAGGTCTGAGATGGAGAGCCAAGACTGCAGACTGTATTGGCCAGCTAGAGACATAGAGAAGGCCCAGACTGACAAATAACCCCTCAGATGAGATCTAATTGGGTTGAACTCGTAACAAGATGGAAGTAAAATTGTTATTGCCATTTTAGATATTAATTTTAACCATAGTTAATCTTCCGTGACATTGTTTTTCTTAGATCCATAAGTTTCTCCTTCTCATCATGATAATGTGTTATTGTTGGAGGAGAGTCCTTTTGGCATTTAGCACGCCTCTGTTAGCAACACGTCTCATTTCCCCCCGGTGTAGCTCCCCCACTCCCCCCCCCCCCCCCCCCTGGGCTGGGTGTTATTTGTGTCTGTGTACCACAGCAGCCAACCACGGGGTACTGTCTGAACATCTGGTCTACCCAGACCCAGACCCTTCATGACGACGGGGCTTCCCGAGAACGCTCCCTGGAACAGGACCACGATTTGTTACCCCCGTCATTGTACTGGACACTCCTCCTGAAGAGAAGCACACCTGACAGATGTGTTTTCACCTCTCCACCAGT
Source organism: Salvelinus namaycush (assembly GCF_016432855.1). NCBI lineage: Eukaryota > Metazoa > Chordata > Actinopteri > Salmoniformes > Salmonidae > Salvelinus > Salvelinus namaycush. The sequence continues at coordinate 23,312,257 of NC_052333.1, read as the reverse complement.
GTAGTGTACAAAGCTGTGCCCTCTGAGCGTTTTGAACCAGGGTGTAGAGTCATATAGCATTAGCCCTTTATCCCCCCCAGTCAGGACAGTGACAGCAGAGCAGGGTTAGGGATGTCACTCCTGTGCTGAGCTCGGATTAGATGTCTGATTAGTTTAATGTAGTATTTATTCATGCGAGAGTTCTGCCTTTCTCCTCCTCTCCAGGCCTTATGTAAGTGTGCTACTGGATTATGCAACTCACATGCTGCCTGGCCAGAGGAGAGGACTGCAGCAACCCTTGTATTATCGGCCATGGCTCCCTTCCAGAGGACAAAAGAACGGCTACAGCATGAAAGTAGAGGCCTGCTGTCTGGGCCACGTTGACTTGAAATAAAAAAGAATCTGAGCAAGAGATGGACAATGAGACAAGTCTACTGCACAGTTAATTAGTGATGCACCGATATGACATTTGTGACCGATATCCAATATTTTCCTTGCCCCAAAAAAACTAGAACAATTTATTTTGACATTTTTGCGGCTTTTACGTATTCTAGTACAGTTAAATAGTTAAAACACACACACGGACGCAGCGGTCTAAGGCACTGCATCTCAGTGCAGAGGCGTCACTACAGTCTCTGGTTCGAATCCAGGCTGTATCACATCCGGCTGTGATTGGGAGTCCCATAGGGTGGCGCACAATTGGCCCAGTGTCGTCCGGGCTGTCATTGTAAATAAGAATTTGTTCTTAACTGTCTTGCCTAGTTAAATAAAGGTTACATATACATACATACATACACACACCACACTGACACAAAAAAATATTTTGTTGCCATTTTACGTATGTCCCCATTACCAGTAAAACATAATCAAAACCTATTTCTTTCACTTACTTGCTGTTTCGTTGTTCAGTCGTTTCATTCTCAACCAGGATTTCTATGGAACGGTTTGGGTCTTTGCATGTCAAAAAAGATACACGTCAAATAACACGACGACATCTGTTTCAGTAGCTATAGTTAGCTAGCTAACTATATAGCTTGGGGTCATCTAAAATAACCCTAATTTATAAGACAGTTTTTTTATTTGATTAATGGTGGTTGGACCCATCTATGTGAAGCTAGCCACAATAAGGATTAGCCACAATAGTGGACTTTGCTGTTAGCCTTCAAAATAAAGTATGGCATAATTCTACTATTTGTATTCACTGTCAATGACATACTTTTATTTTGAAGGCAAACCGCAAATTCCACTATTGTGCCTGATCCTTATTGTGGCTAGCTTCACAACTCATAACCAAGTCCGGTCGAGCTTCACTAGCCAGATGAAGCTAGTTGGCTGCTTATAACTTTAGTTTTGGACAACAGGGTTAAGTAGCTGGCTAGCTATTTATTTTTATGAACTGAAGTTCAATTTCAATAGGTGAACAACAAGTGGCAACCTAGCTAATACTTACTCACAAGGATTCCTAAATCATTGCTAAGAATAATGAAAATGACTGCAGTTTTTACTGGTCATTGTTTTCAGGCTGGTTTTATTGGTGCTAGCTAGGTATCAAGCTAAAGCTAGCTACCCCAGATGTTGCGTTTTTTTTTGTACAGCTTTGACAGTGCCACTGTATATTTTTTGACACGCAAAGACCCAAACGGCGTTTCATAGTATGTATGCAGTGACGCTATCACTGTGTAACTCCGGTAGGGAAACATCTGAAAAATAGCACACTTGGTAGTGTGTACTGGTGCTCGACCAGTCATCGGAAGCCAACATCACCCATGACAGAGAACTGTTGGTTGTCAAGGGCAATGAATTCCATTATCTTGGCTTTGATGTATTTCACATTTGAGTTGTCACGATGACATTTTCTTACACTTTCAAATGACTGCTGGACTTGTTGACTGCTCGATCCACACAGCAGACATTGTGGGCTAGGTTAGGAATGCTGTGTTGCACGTGTAGCGCAACATTTTACGTGGTGTCATTACGTCATGTACCTACATCATATAGATATGCACGGTAGCTTTTACATCGGTGTTAAACTAGACATCGGGCCGATACCGATGTTGGCATTTTTAGCTAATGTTGTCCAATTTTCGATATGTTCACCGATTTTTATATCGTGCATCCCTACAGTTAATGCATTTCCGATGTCTGAATGCTCTGCAGGGATTAAAAGCCTGGTTCTGTTTGGGATAGAGTGGTTATGAAATGGGTCCATATGTATGAGCTGGTCCACATGTTGCTCTGGACAAACAGACAGGCTCTTGAAAGGGGAGGAAGAGAACCAGCTGTCAGTAGCCCCTCCACCCCTGTGCCCCTCCCCCACTCCCCAGCATTAGGTTTCTTTCCTCTCACTTTGGTAAAAGTGCTGAAGCTGACAGTATGACCGTTCAGAGAAAGTCTGAAAGAGGGTGAACCGAAAGGGAGAGAATGGCCTCTGCAGGTTTAGGCTAGTCCAGTCTGCTGTGGTTCTGTTATTCCTCTGTCAGGCATCAGACAGCCCTGTCTGGGTCATTGGTAATCCCAGTCATATCCAGAGGGGAGACGGTCTGAGCATCACAGCACCATGCTGGACAAATAACTCCCAGAGAGGGGGGACACTGGCTGGCTGCAGATGAACAGACCAACATGCTGTTCATTGAAATACCTTATACCTTCCTATTTGTTTCATAGCAGGTCTGTATTTGGCTTACCTCTACAGTATATTTGGTTATCCTGCCTGCTTCTTGTAGTAGGCTGTCCTGTGTGTTCCTGGACCATGTCAAGTGTATCTTCTCTAAGGTGGCATGGCCAGAGCAGTTAAAAGTGGTTGTGTGTGTGGAAGAGGGGTCGTTTTTCTCCTGTGCTCCTCACAGAGAGCAGTAGTTGGAGTGTGATGGCACTGTAGCTACCTGCTAGGAGCAGCATGGAGGGGTAGCTTCATGCCTGATTGGGACAGGCCCTCTCTGTCTGCCTGCTCTGTTGTAGCAGGACCATTATCGACAGTTTAGATGGGCCCTAAGTCAACCCACTTGTTAGGGTCTCAGTCGTGCCACACCACCCCCTCCTCCACCCCTGCTCTTCCCATCAACAGGGGCCAAATTTGGTTTAGTTTACCCAGGCAAGTTTTTTTCCCATTGCTTTACTTTGATTTCCCCTGTTTGTGTCTTGGTGTTTGTTGGTGTTTTGTAGTTTAATGGTTGTTTGTGGAGTTAGTCATTATACGTTCATGGCAACAACACAGCAGCTGCTTGTTGTTGTTTAGGAGTTTCACGGGAGCAGGGATGGTTGGGATGAGAGCAGACGTGTGGAGGATTGGTGAGAGGAATCTGCACTCCTTCCTTTTTATTAATATCCCCCCTCATTGGATTCCTCCTTCCTGGTCGCCTCTCTCCTCTGTCTGCTCCTGAGATCACACACACACACACTCCTTCCCATCCTCTCCCTCTGATCCATAAACTAGAATGGAGGGAGGAGTGTGTTCACTTTAATTAAACTCTAAACGTCTGTTGTATTTGGCAAACTTTGAGATGTTTTTTTTTTTCTCTCCCTGCTTTGTTTGATTTAACGACCTGCTTTGAAAAGGCCTCGCTGTGTCAGCTCCCACAGCCTATGTTTCCAGACACACTGCCATGATTCCTGTGTGAGTTTCTCTCCCACATAATCTGAGACTGTTTCTGTACCAATACATGTTAGCCTATACGACCTGTTGTGATTAATATGGCTGTAGTTCTCCCAGAGACTAACAGTTTAACAACCACCACCAAACCCTTTCTGCCAGCTGTCAGCTCTGTAAATACAACTGTCTACCTATTCCTTCTAACCCTGCAGCAGCTTGAACCGTGAGTGTATGTTTTTAGACCGGGTAAAGGAGGGGAGGTTAAGCCTAGAGCAAGGCTATCGTTGTTTATAGCCCCAGCCAGGCTGTGTTTAGTGGATTCTGGACCCGACCCAGTCACATGTGGTTTAGGAGAGAACTATCCCTGTGCTAGGCGAACCCTGGAAGAGGTTCATTGTGGGTGCTGGTTGTGGAGAGAAGCGTTTAGTGTACTTTGTCTGTGGGCTGTTTGAGCAGAGGAGAGGTTAGGATGGGAGCAGGCAGTGTATCTATGCAAACCAGAGACCAGCTCTCTCTAGTTCCTCTAATTACTGATCTACTGTAGGACGAGGCCGTGTGTGTGTGTGTGTGTGTGTGTGTGTGTGTGTGTGTGTGTGTGTGTGTGTGTGTGTGTGTGTGTGTGTGTGTGTGTGTGTGTGTGTGTGTGTGTGTGTGTGTGTGTGTGTGTGTGTGTGTGTGTGTGTGTGTGTGTGTGTGCCGTCACAGCTGAGAACAAAAGTACGTGCTTGTGTGGGGATTATGGTGCCCTTAACCTAGTTCCTTCTCTATCTTGTTTTAAAGTCTCGCTGCATTCACTGTAAATTGGCACGGACATGCCTCATCTCCTGTCGAGTGCTGTGCTGAGATGACGTCCTTTATTCTAGTTCTCACATTTTTTTAACCACGGAGTCTATTTCTGTTAGTTTTACTGTCTCGTACATCGTGGTAAGACTATATTAAGGTTAACTTTTGCAGCATTTTCAGCATTTTTCTTGTCTTTCACAAAAAAAATGGTCTCTCTCTAAAGCATTCTGGAATGCTGTAAACATTAATATCTCTGTCCCTGTAGAATCCTGTGGTGTTTGATGACCGGGCAACAGAGATGAGTTCTGTAGCAGTCGTAATCAGCCTCGTCTCTCTCTCAGGCAGCACAGCTACATGTGCTACAGTGTCCTGGCCCTTTAACAGTCCCAGCAGCTTGGGAACACATATAAAAATATATATTTTTAATGTAATCTTTTATTTAACTAGGCAAGTCGGTTAAGAACAAATTCTTATTTACAATGGCGGCCTACCGGGGAACAGTGGGTTAACTGCCTTTTTCATGAGTTTGAGCTGTGAGGAAAAAGTAGTGCGAGAGTCAACGGAGCGGTGCAGGGAGAGTTGTTGTGTTCTAAACATCGCCACTGCCTCCTCTGCCACCGTTTTTATTTCTGGAGGACATAATTACTAAGGAGGGCCTCTCCTCCTCATGTACTCACAACACCAAACACCCAGCAACACACTGGTCTGTCTGGGAAGCAGAAATATGCTATGGACCATGAAACAAGGAATTAGAAGAACAGAATTGCTCTAGGAAGTTTCGATTTTATTATTTAGGGACGTCCACATGTATTTGTTGCAGTATTGCCCGATACCTAGCATGTAGGGATCCGCATATCCCGTCACCTGAAAGCCATCACATCTTCATCCACAAGACAAGCCACCCTGTGTACTTGTTGGCGGCAGTCAATATCTAGTCCATGAAGCAATGAGAAAAAACATATCTGCATGGTCCCAAATTCACTTTGCCTGCTCAAGCCCTGCTGGGGGGGGGGCTCTCGCTACAGCCTCTCCCCCTCCACCCCCTCTCAGTGAACTAACATGATTAGCCCTGATGCAGCGGTTCATTGGGCACAAGTAAAATATCTGTTTTTCCTAGAAAGGCTCAGTTGTGACTTGCAGTCAGATGGGGTGTTCTACAGGGTGTGTTCTACGGGGTGTGTTCTACAGGGTGTGATTATTCATCTGCTTTATTCTGGATCACCTTGGCGATAGCATGTTAAATTCGGATTGTCTGTTTGTCCTTGTTTCGCTGATCTCCAAATGGTGTTATGTATAGATTAAGTATGAACAGGCTAAAACAACACTCTTCGGACTGTAGTATGGGCTTCTAGTCCACGGTTGGTGTTTGGGGGTGGTGGTTGGGGGGGGTGTATGTGTGTGCTGAATCTGCTGAAGGGGAAGTAAAGGAACAATTAAGCTGAGTTTAGAATGTGTTCAAAGAAGAGGCATATATAGGTCATCGTGCTGTAAAACAATGAGACAGCCTGCTGTGCCATACCCCCCCCCCTCTTAACTCTAACCTCCCCCACCCCACAAGGACCAGGGAGGCACTTGTTCAATGTTTGATTGGCTACAGTGGATCAGGAGAGCTGTCAATCACAAAAATATATTTGCTGACTGGCTGAGCTGGGACATGCAGGCAGGTGACAGACCTGCACATGAACTTTTGAAATAAAACAATGATGCCCAACCTCTTTAGTCATATTGCAGAAAATATATTTTAGAGGAGAACAATTTCAGTTCTGGGATGACGGGAGGAGGAGAAAGGAGCTCCAACTCTTCTCAGATGACTAGTGGAGACTAGACTTGTAGACAATATGAATCGTTTAGATTTGTAGATGATAGATACTGACAGCTAGAAGCACTTCAGTTGATCATACAGAAGTTTGGCTCAGCAATCTGGGGAAGTTCTGATGCTACATTATAATACCTCCATTTATTGAGTACAGTTTATGTTCCTGTCTTATCGCTGTTGTTAGCAGTCCTGACTTTTAAAGTAGAGGCCTTCACTGGTCCAAAATTGGGTCTTAGGTATTCGGGTACAGGTGGATCCGTGACGACCACTACTCTAAACTCTTCGGATATTATCTCAGGGAGCCCATTGTAGAAAAATAGTTGTATTTCACTTTTTTGCTTTGTTGGAGAAATTGTGATGTGGGCAGGGTAGGATCTCGTTAGTGTGTGTCATCGTCTGCAAACAGAGTCAGTGGAGCCTGGCAGGAGTGGAGAACCTGACACTTCAGAAGCACACAGGAAGCAGTCTGGTTGTGTACAAAGGTGTGGATGGTTCAGGTGTAGCAGCAGAGATCCAGACCAGTCCTGTTGTTGTTTCAGGTGTAGTTCTAGCCCGGGCCTGTCCCAGCATGCAGCCTGCCTAACGGCTACCCAACAACACCCAGGGACGGTGAGCCTCAACTGGGGAGGAGAGAGGCTGACACTGCCCCGTGTGGACAGAACCAGCCTCTGTGTCTTACACAATGTAAACAGGGGAATTTCACAATGTGATACAGTATTATGGCTAAGGAACATAATGAAATATATGCTCTGCACAGTAGGACTTAACATACGCAGGATATTATCAGATTATCTCACGTTGTTATGGAGATGTGATTTACAGACAGTAAATTGAATTTCATATTCTTGTCAACCACCGAATAAGATGCACCTCTCTCTGAGAGGGAATCATAGTGACAGCAGTTTTACTGTGGTTGAATTAAACCCTAATCAGCATTAGCTTACTGTGAGTCTCTGTCTCTCTGTGTGTGTGTGTGCTTTGTCTTTCTTTAATGGTGGATGAAACATGAAGCTTTGCTACCATTAGACTGCAATTATCCATCCAAATCCCTTCTTTCCCGTTCCACCCCCCCTATTATCGTTTTAATGATACGTACTAGTTCACTTCTCCCTGTGCCTGACATGAAAACCACACGTTAATAGGCTGCGGTGAAGTCCCGACTCCACTTGGCCGCTGGTGTAATTCTCACTAGTACGTGAGTTTGTGTTTGCCAGTGTGAGTCGTGTGTGTGTTTGCCAGTGTATATTGATAGAGCTGGTATGTGAATGTCAACCTGGATTGTTGTGCTTGGACAGGCTGGGTATTAGGATTAACATTGGTAACCAGGATCCTGTCCTGGTAACACTCCACATTTTCAGAAACAAATACATTACAAGACCCGGGAAACATTTCCCCCCTATGTCACACTAATGCAATTCCCCAAAATACACATGTGCAGTAGCAGATTAGCAAAACAATAAAAGAGCACATTATCCAAACAGGTTGTAGCGTGGAAGCCACAAAGTCGCCATAAATTCAAAGCGCACGCTTAATTGACACTGCCGACTACACACGTGACCCAAATGCAGCTAATAAAACCCTACAAGAAACCCCTACAGTATAGCCAATCAAATGTGTGCCTCTGATCTGTCATTGTGACTCTTCAGACAGTCCCAAATGTGATCGGCCTATGCACAATAAACCACTGTTAACAATTCAGAGAGACATGAAGGAAAATGCTATTGTCCTAGAACCTAGGCTATTTTTCTATCCAGTCCCAATGCCACTGAAACCCAAAATCATGACTCATGTCTTGCATGAAAATTCCTAACTTTATTCTGTAATCCATAGGTTGCATTATCAAAGCATGTCTCTCACCTATGCATGCGATCAACAAACGGTATGAGAGTAGTTATGAATATTTTTAAAACGCAGTTGGACACCGTTAAGACAGCTTGCTATTTAAACGATTTCCACCCTTCGTCTCACTGTTTATTCATGGGCTCATTCATTTGGATGTTCTCTAGCAAGTTTAGCAACTTTGGTAATTTGACAAAGTGTGTGTGATTCTATAACGCTATAGGCTTACCCGGGGTGCGCCCTGAGCGCTCTCTGTGTCGAGATAACTGACTGCTGAATTAATTGAGGAAGATGATAAAGCTCTGATAAGGCCTGCTTGGCAATTCACAGCAATGTCATTGGTGTTCAAAGGTAGTTACTCTATCATTACTAAACATCAGTTTAATTTACGCTGAAATCTTCACATAGTGGCACAGCCAATCCTTATTTTGGGAGAACCCTAGCATAGTGACCATATTTTGGTTTTAAACCCTTTAAATTTCCCGGGACTCTCGGGATACATGAATTATTCCCGGTATTAAAACATGGTAGATTTTCGGTCAAAATATTAATCCCTACTGGGTATAGAGCACCATGTGGCATGGTAGTCAGACTCCCCAGATCCTCTCTGATGAGGGGGAGAAGTGGGGTCAGGAGGAGATGTTGGATGGGGATAGAGAGAGATGGGATGTCTGTCGGTGGGGGTACAGTCCTTATCCTAACTTTTCTCAGGACCTGTTAGTTGTTACCCAGAACCTGGGGAGATTAGAGAGAGGGTTATGAGGAGGTTAGGTTTAGGAGGTCTGGCTCTGCTCACTGACAGAGACAGCCAGGCTGGTGAGGGGGTGGAGAGAGGTCAGGCTAGGCCAGACCAGACCAAGCCAGGGAGAGGCTGTATCTAGTGTCCAGGCAGGGATGGGATCATCGGTACACCCTCATTGACCCCCACACTGAGTTTATCAGTTGGCCCTCTTCCTTTCCCTCCCTGGCTGCCCAGGTAGATGTCTCACTGGGACAGTGGTGGAAAGACTTCTCTTTGGAGTTTAGGAAACTCCATTATTGGGCACTAATCAAATGGCGCACCCTCTCACCCCCTCCCCTGAACTAATAAACCATTCTGAAATCCTTACTGGAACATCCAATGATGCCCTTGATTTACAGTCTAAATGAGGCTGTCTATGACTAATACAGCTCTGTGAGTCTAGTTTATTAGGTTACTCCTCTTCAGCCTGGATCAGTGTAAATTACTTCTAACGTATCCCCTAAGGACACATACATGCTCTCTCGTAATGAACAGTGTGAACCAGATCGAATAGAAATCTAATCTTTCAATCCAGGAGCTGGTTAAACATTATTAAAGGACTAAAGAGTCTGAAGCTCTCGCTAATTTAGCTGTCCTCTGTCAGTGTGCTTTGTCTGACTCCTACTCTATAGTGCTGTCTCTGTCTGTCCCTTCCTGCTCTGTAGTGCTGTCTCTATTCCTAAAGCTAAAAGCTCTATTGTAGCAGGCTAGAAACGGCAGCAGTCTCCTGCTGTTGTGGTTCAAATAACATCTGTCCCCAATGCACCATGTCTCCCCTCACTCTCACGCTCTAGTGGACTAAGATGGCCATGAGCTCTAAATGTGTCATTTTTTACAAAGAAGATTTTTGGACATCCTTTTTGGAAGATTTTAGAAATCACTTTTTTCCCCATTTTTGGAAAGTTGGACTCGCTCCCTCAGATGGACTCCCTCCCTGGCGAGGTCCAGACTCAGATGTCTATTAGGAGAGATGTATTCCTGCGTTTTCCCTCTCTCTCCTGTCTCTCCTTCCAGTCTCTCTGTTGTTTGTAAACAGACAGGTGGCCCTGACTCCCAGTATGCCACTGTGATTTAAGTCACCCTGCTCCGATAAGCTGCCAAAATCTGTCCCACAACCTCCTCTGTTTCTAAATTCTGCTGTGTTTGGCTGCTGCTGTAAATGCAATGCTATTAGCCTGTATTCACAGATCACCTGAGATCTAGGATGAGCCTGTTATTCAGTTTGATCTAAATGGCAAACTCAGATGTCAAATATGGGCCCTGAACTCCCAATTTACTGCTAAAAGCCTCGCCTTCCATACTTGTGGAGCTTATGGACAGTGGTAAGAAAACACTCAACATTAACCGACAACACGTGTTCTGACTATTCTGGGTGGAGACCATTTATCATTTAACCCCCCCCCCCCCCCCCCCCCCCCCCCAACCACTAGACAAGTCGGCAACTATGACCTGTGTTAAAAAATGTGATGCGTCTGAAAAAGAGGAGGAGAGAAGGCTAATCCTCCCTCGTAGTGTTGCCATTCCTATTCTCCACCCTGATCTCTTCAGCAGCAGCCCCCTAACTGGTCCCAGATGTCTGGTGGTAACAGGCAGGGGGGAGAGGAGGAAGGGGGAGGGCCGTGCTGCTGACTGTGCACTCTCAGGGAGCACGAGCTCCTCCCTCGCCCCGTCTGTCTCTTGAGAGTATTTGAGTAAAGTCAAATCTCCAGAGGCTTTCCGCTGTCTTCCCTGTCTCCAGCTTCTAGCTCTGCTCCCAGTTCTGGAGGAGCAGTGGTTGGAAGGGGTCAGACCAATAGTTCTTGCTCGGATTCTTTGAACTTTGTGTGTGACGAGCGAGACGACAGGATATTTCTGTGGTTATGGTGGAGCTGGAACTTAAATAACTTCCTCCCTCACCTGCCACTCTAGCTGTCATCTACTATGTATGTGCTTAGGCCCCTAAACATTCCCCCCCTGACCCTGCTACCGTGGCAAACATTGCTTATTTTAAATTCTAGGTGATTCCCTTTTTCCATATTAGTGTTAAAGGAATAAGGGATGCCTTGGCAGCAGTCTTCCTGCTGCATCTCAGACCTCCCCGATGCTGGACGGACAGACGTGATCACACAGGTTTTAGAACCTCTAACTGACCTTTTTCCCTGCAGGTGATGCAACACCTCTGGTGGCTGGTGTGGAGATGAGTGGATGGGGAATTTCTCGAGTACTCTCTGGCCAGGGCCAGGCTAGCCACGGCAGCCAGGGACATAATGGAAAAGACAGCTGTGTCCCGTGCCCTGCATACCTTCTATACACCTCTCTGTGGTGGTTATGGTCTTTACCACGTGTCAAACTCATTCCACGTCGGGTTGTTGCTCCTCCCTTGCACTTGATTGATTGAATTAAGGTCACTGAAGAACTCCCCTCACCTCAGGTCCATGGAATGAGTTTGACACCCCTGGTCTATACTGGCAGTAAGAGCAGTTAGTCACTGTTTAGTCTGTGGGTAGTCACTTTGTTCCTGTGGTGGTGGAGGAAAGACCCTTTTTATTGTCTCTATGGAAGATGGATAGCCTAGCTGTGTTGTGTGAGTGGTGTTTGCGTAATCCAGAGTACAGCCAGAGTAGTTTGTTGGCCCAGAGTATTGGTTACCCATGCTGTTTTTAAAGGAGGCTCTTGATCTTTGAGGTCATGTGTTCATCAGTGAGCTGGCTGTTCAGGCCTAGCAGGGGTCTGTAGCAGGGTCACGTCTAAATACTAACATCTCTTCAAGTGGTCACTCCCAGTGGCTAACCCAAGCCTGGCCTGGGGGGAGGATGTTCTCACCCCTCTCTCTCCCTGACCTCCAACCTCCGATCTCTCACACCAGCCTGGCAGAAACCTGCTGGTTTGTTCCTCTGGCTACTGCTCGCTGACCAACATGGTTCTGAGGAGTCTATGTTTAGTAATGTATTCAAACTGAAGGAACATTCAGGGTCTAGTTCCCGTAGGCGACACCCGGTGAGCAGAGGGGATCCTAGATGCCTACAGTATACCTGGTGAACAGAGAGGTACTGAGATTCCCAAACATCTCTGCATGATAACTGTTGCGTAACAGAGGTGTAATATGCCACGTGTTGTCGTCCATCACAAACACCAACTAAGACCCTGAATGTTCCCTCAGATCGTTAGGCTCACGTCAGACTAATTACTAAACAGATTATGCAACGGAACAAGTCAACATGTGATTTATGTTGCTTATTAATGTTCTGTAAAGCCAGGCTTATGAGTGGTTTGTCACAGAGGTGTAGAATGTTACCAGTCTTTTTTGTGCAGTTTATTTTTTACATTACATTTTTTTGGGCATTATTTAACTAGGCAAGTCAGTTAAGAACAAATTCTTATTTACAATGAAGGCCTAGGAACAGTGGGTTAACTGCCTTGTTCAGAGGCAGAACGACAGATTTTTGTCAGCTCAGGGGTTCGATCTAGCAACCTTTCAGTTACTGGCCCAACGCTCTAACCGCTAGGCTACCTGCCGCAACATTATACAGAGCCGACAGATTAGTCTAGACTAATGTATGTTAGTTTTCCCATCAACGTGAACTTATTATCACGACAGCACTACATCACAACAATATGCACTGTTCTTAGATTTGAACTGAACAAATGGGCTCAGAAATAGTGGCTCAAAATATAACATTTTATTTTCTACTTTGTGTTTATCGTTGTACTCTGTGCTGGCCAGTAGGCTACATTCAGCTTTCTGGCCAACACATTCTGCTTGCTGGCGAATACATACATTCAGCACTAAACGCACAACAAGGTGTTTGAGAACAAAGCACATGGGGAGGCCTAATGACTGATCATCAAACCCTTTATTGGACTTGAAAGGAGGCTCTTTTTCACAGGTCCAGTTAACAAGGAGGAGAGTACTATGTAGGAAATAGGATGCCATTTCAGACCTAGCCCAGCCTAAAGGGATGCAGGATTAGGACTAGGCAAGGCTAGAGTAGCCACAGCTACAGAAACTGAGTTAAGTTAAACCTGTCCAGAGATATATCCATCAAACGCCACATTCCTGACTGGTGAAACCCTACAGAGCCAGCCTGGCAGTCTGACCGGATTGTGGGTGGGAGGCCCTCTCGGCCCTCTTACAAACAAAGGAATTTAGGCACTTCACCTTTAATCCCTAAACCCTGACCCATACTGGGATGGGAGAGCCAGGTCAGGTGACTGGCCAGCATCACATGGCTTGGTTGAGGCTGTTTATTGTTGTTGTACCTTCGAACTGAATTCACTGTGACGCATTTGAAATGGCACCCTATTCCCTAAATGGTACAGTGCTTTTGACCAGAGCCTATGGGGATGCCATTTCGGGTGCCACCTAGTTAGTTTTCAGATTAGTTCTCTTGGGGAAGATGGTAAAGTTTATTTGGTTCATGTCAGTGTTTTCAGTTCCATGCCAAACTATTTAGCTGTATTCCCTTGGCTCCGCATTAGTACCTTTATTACATGTCTTGTTTTGTGCTGCGTCAGTCAACATCCGGCTGAAGGTATTGACTCTGGAAGCATTCAGACTTTTTCTAAATTCCTTTTCCCCCCGATGCTCTAGAAGCCACATAATCATCATGCTCTGATGATCATTCTCTTTTATCCAACAGGGCTGCAGCTCTTACATTACTGGGCTAATTGTACTTCCATCTTACCATCCAATTATTTGTGTTTGTATAAATTGTCTTTCCATTCTAGTCAGCAGTCTGTTCATGTGGCCTGGATCTTGGTGAGATGCCACCCTTTTTGCTCTCTCTCTCGCTCTTGTGTTTCTCAGATAGTTCAGAGTCTCTTTCTTGACCCTCAACTGTTAGTTTGGAAAGGACTTTGGGATTAAGTGGGGGGAATGTGTTGTTCAGTTTCATCAGTGTGTCGCGTGCCTGGGGTTTTGGGACTAAAGGCGGGACAGTGGAGGGAAGTGTTGGTACACCAGTCCACCTCGGTAATGAGATGGAGCAGTACAGCCTCAATGTGTTTCCCATCAGCAGACTTGCACTTGTGGCATAAATTCCTCCCCATAATAAAAGCCTGTCTGGCTTCAATCTAAATAATTATACTTCCTGCTGCCTCGACCGACAACTGAGAATAATTTCGGCACCCTACTTTGATGATATTCAGAAGCTTTGGGAAGCATTCTTAAAAACAAGAGTTGAAAGCAGCAGTGAAACAGAAAAGGGTGTCTACAGGTATTTTCCAGCCTCTCTCTGACAGGGTGGGCAGGGCAGGAGCTGGAGCTGGCAGGGTGGGTTCTATATGAAAATCCACAGTAGAGCTGGCCAGACTGGGTTCTGTGGCTTGTGGTTCTGTATCTTTTATAGCTGTGGCTAGAGTTGCACATGTTGGGGAATATTCAGAGGTGGAAACTTTCTGTGGGAATTAATGGGAATATATGGGTATTAATGGAGATATATGCAAATTCATATTAATATCATTTAAATGTAGATGTTTTTTTGCATTGGGTATATTTACCATATCATATGGAGACAAACATAAACCTTTTACCTTATCATAAGTAGACATAATTGCAAATTATTAAATCCTTCCAATAGAAATTAAAAAAGCAATTTCGTTACGAATTGAACTTGAATTAAATGAGTTGACGCATCACATGGGATGATTTCCCTGAACAACAAAAGAAAGGGAATATTGACTGATCCCCAATGATCCATCGCATCTCCCAAAAACATTTTCAACATACATCTGTAAAATGATTTAACTAAAGCTTTGGTTGTCTTCCTCTCAGGCTTCCATGTCTTCTCCCTAGACCTCCTCAATGTCCACCTCTTGAACATCAGACTCTGAGGCCTTATCTTCACTGTCACTTTCCAACCTTGTTGAGGATGGCTCGTTGTCAGGCTCAAAAAGCCTCAAATTTGCCCGGATGGCCACCAATTTTTCAACTCTTGTATTGGTCAGCTTTGGTGTGTGTATTCCCAAACAAGGACCAGTTGCGCTCTGAGGTGGCTGTTGGTGGTGGGATTTGGAGGATGATGGAGGCAACGGGAAAGAGCCTCAGATCCACAAAGTCCCACCAGGTGGCTGATGAGATATGTTGAATGTTTGTTTATGTGTAACTCTGTTGTTTTTGTCACACTGCTTTGCTTTATCTTGGTCAGGTCGCAGTTGTAAACCAGAACTTGTTTTCAACTGGCCTACTTGGTTAAATAAAGGTGAAATAAAAAATTACAACTTTGCCAGACTGCCAAGAACCTTGCCCTCATCCAGGCCAAGGTGGCGAGACACGGTAGTATTGACACCATAGGCCTTGTTGATCTCTGCACCAGACAGGATGCTCTTGCAAGCATACTTGGGGTCCAACATGTATGCTGCGGCGTGTATGGGCTTCAGGCAGAAATTCACACTTTTTAAATGTATTTCAGAACTGCAGTTTCCTCTGCTTGGAGCAACAGTGAAGTGGGCAGGGCAGTATGGATTTATTCTCTTACATCTGCAAGCAGAATCTGAACATCAGACAGGAAGGCATTGTCTCCCTCAATCCGTGCAATGGCTACTGCTATAGGTTTCAGGAGTTTCAGGCTGCTTACCACTCTCTCCCAAAATACATCATCCAGGAGGATCCTCTTGATGGGGCTGTCCATATCGGTAGACTGTGATATGGCCATTTCTTGGAGAGACTCCTTCCCCTCCAGGAGACTGTAAAACATGATGACAACACCACCCCAACGGGTGCTGCTGGGCAGCTTCAATTTGGTGCTCTTATTCTTCTCACTTTGCTTGGTAAGTTAGATTGCTGCCATAACTTGATGACCCTTCACATACCTAACCATTTACTTGGCTCTCTTGTAGAGTGTATGCATTGTTTTCAGTGCCATGGTGTCCTTGAGGAGCAGATTCAATGCATGAGCAGCACAGCCAATGGGTGTGATGTGAGGGTAGGACTCCTCCACTTTAGACCAAGCAGCCTTCATGTTTGCAGCATTGTCTGTCACCAGTGCAAATACCTTCTCTGGTCCAAGGTCATTGATGACTGCTTTCAGCTCATCTGCAATGTAGAGACCGGTGTGTCCGTTGTCCCTTGTGTCTGTGCTCTTGTAGAATACGGGTTGAGGGGTGGAGATGTAGTTAATTATTCCTTGTCCACAAACATTTGACCACCCATCAGAGTGGGTACAGTCTGCTTTCTCTATGATTTGCTTGACCTTCACTTGAACTCTGCATCCAGCAAATGAGTAGATAAAGCATATCTGGTTGGAGGGGAGTATGCTGGGTGAATAACATTCAGAAATCTCTTCCAATACACATTGCCTGTGAGCATCAGAAGTGAACCAGCTGCATACACAGCTCGAGCAAGACATTCATCAGCAATTCTCTGACTACGTTCCTCCATTGAGTCAAAAAAAGCTTCTGATTCCAGGAGGACCATGAGCTGTTGCAATCGATAAGGTGTCTGAATCATCATTTTCACCTTGAATAGAAGTAGAGGGACTTTTGTCAGAGGTTGCTTGTTGTAAGTGCTGAGGGAACTTTATGCATTTGGCCAGATGATTCTGCATCTTTGTTGCATTCTTCACATATGATTTGGCACAGTATTTGCAAATGTACACAGGTTTTCCTTCTACATTAGCTGCAGTGAAATGTCTCCACACATCAGATAGTACCCGTGGCATTTTCCTATAAAGATTAGACAAAAAAGAGTTTAAAAAATATATATACAATTCCATGTACAGATAAATAGTTAGGCAAATTTGATTAAACTCCTTTGTAAGATAAAAAAAAGTTTAAAAATGAAACATGTATGGAAACAGGTGAATTAACACTCCTCAGTTAGCAGGCTCAAGCAAGCTAAAACCCACATGGTAGCAAAAACTTACTAGCAGAAATTGTTAACCTCTCTAGGGTATGTGGGACGGTAGCGTCTCACCTCGTCAACAGCCAGTGAAACTGCAGGGCGCCAAATTCAAAACAGAAATCCCATAATTAAAATTCCTCAAACGTACAAGTATTTTACACCATTTAAAAGATACACTTGTTGTAAATCCAGCCACAGTGTCCGATTTCAAAAAGGCTTTACGACGAAAGCACACCAAACGATTATGTTAGGTCAGAGCCAGGTCACAGAAAAACACAGCCATTTTTCCAGCCAAAGAGAGGAGTCACAAAAAGCAGAAATAGAGATAAAATTAATCACTAACCTTTGATCTTCATCAGATGACACTCATAGGACTTCATGTTACACAATACATGTATGTTTTGTTCGGTGAAGTTCATATTTATATCCAAAAATCTGAGTTTACATTGGCGCGTTATGTTCAGTAGTTCCAAAACATCCAGTGATTTTGCAGAGAGCCACATCAATTTACAGAAATACTCATAATAAACATTGCTAAAAGATCCAACTGTTATGCATGGAATTTTAGACCCACTTCTCCTTAATGCAACCGTTGTGTCAGATTTCAAAAAAAGTTTACGGAGAAAGCACACCATGCAATAATCTGAGTACAGCGCTCAGAGACCAACACAACCCAAAGAGATATCCGCCATGTTGTGTAGTCAACAGATGTCAGAATAGCATTATAAATATTCACTTACCTTTGATGATCTTCATCAGAATGCACTCCCAGGAATCCCAGTTCCACAATAAATGTTTGTTTTGTTCGATGAAGTCCATCATTTATGTCCACATATATCCTTTTTGTTAGCGCGTTTAGCCCAGTAATCAAAATTCATGACACGCGATCACTAGGTGCAGACAAAGTCAAAAAGTTCCGTTACAGTCCGTAGAAACATGTCAAACGATGTATAGAATCAATCTTTAGGATGTTTTTAATGTAAATCTTCAATAATGTTCCAACCGGAGAATTCCTTTGTCTTCAGAAATGCAATGGAACGCAAGCTAACTCTATCACGTGAACGCACATGGTCAGCTCGTGGCACTCTAGGAGAGATCTTACTCATTCCCCGCTCATTCGCCCCCACTTCACAGTAGAAGCCTCAAACAAGGTTATAAAGACTGTTGACATCTAGTGGAAGCCTTAGAAAGTGCAATATGACCCTATGACCCCATTTCCACTGTATCTTGGATAAGCAAAGAGTTGAAAAACTACAAACCTCAGATTTCCCACTTCCTGGTTGGATTTTGTTCTCAGGTTTTTGCCTGCCATATGAGTTCTGTTATACTCAGACATCATTCAAACCGTTTTAGAAACTTCAGAGTGTTTTCTATCCAAATCTACTAATAGTATGCATATCCTAGCATCTGGGCCTGAGTAGCAGGCATTTTACTCTGGGCACGCTTTTCATCCGGACATGAAAATACTGCCCCCTACCCAAGAGAGGTTAACAAGTTAGAAATTATTTAAACACACTTTGCTGTAGGCTACTATTTACTAGTTAACAAAAAATCATGTAAGTCATATAAAATATATTCATCCCACCCAGTATTGTAATCAAAACTTACCAGAAAGCATGTAGTCCTTGACTCAGACAGTGTAGTAGTGTGGGCTCAATAGCATCTCATTAGTGTGCAAGATCTTGAGAATCAGCTGTACATGTGATGGAAGAATGCACTGTGCATGCAGAGGGTTGCAATTCCATTGAATTGGGGATAGTTTAACCAAAATGACACAATATCTAGAGTTGCCTTATATGTATCCCACAAAAAAGGTTCACTGTTATTAGCTAACTTTTTTTTTTTATGAATTTAAGCAAAATTCCCCAAATTCCCGGGCTTAACTTCCCATGGAAAATTTCCGGGAAAATTCTGGAAATTTACCGGAAAGTTACCGACCCTTTGCAAACCTAGCTGTGGCCATCTGTATCTGTAGCAAGGAGTGCAGCAGTTTGCTTTCAGAACAGTGTTATTAAAACAGTGTGTTGTGTCCTGTCATTAGATTCCGTCATTAGTGGGGAGGAGATGCAGAAAGTCATTAGTCGGCCTGGGAGGTAAGGTTCAGTACAGTGGTGCACAAAATACTCCCACTGAAACTATTAGCACAGAGAATTGGCCCCCAAAAATACTTTAGCATAGGAAGTAACACACTTTTCCAGCAGAGGGAACACATCTATACCATGTAACCATATGGTTATCCCACTTGCATATGCTATAATGTCAAACACGTTCACCCAGGCAAGTGTCCACCCCAGTAGGGACTATGACTCGTGGCCCATTGCCATGGAAGTGGTGGATGTCCCCCCGTAGGACCTCTAGTTCCTGTTCCTGCAGCACTGTGCTTCACACTGTCCGGACAAACTTCCTCCTTGGATCTGGATCAACACAGCTAGCAGTACAGACATGTCCTGAGAGGAAGGTCACAGGATGAGTTTATTATGCCTGAGCAGTCCTCTCACTATCATACTGTATCTCTGTTTCTGGCATTCTCTGTCTCTCCATGTCTCTCTTTATTTCTCTTCCTGTCATTGTCAAGTTGGATAGATAGTAGCTACCTAATGTCATTTTCTTTTTTTCTCTTTTTTTTTCTTTTTTTAAATTTTATCCCATTTTCTCCCCAATTTTCGTGGTATCCAATCGCTAGTAATTACTATCTTGTCTCATCGCTACAACTCCCGTACGGGCTCGGGAGAGACGAAGGTCGAAAGCCATGCGTCCTCCGAAGCACAACCCAACCAAGCCGCACTGCTTCTTAACACAGCGCGCCTCCAACCCGGAAGCCAGCCGCACCAATGTGTCGGAGGAAACACTGTGTACCTGGCCCCCTTGGTTAGCGCGCACTGCGCCCGGCCCGCCACGAGTCGCTGGAGCGCGATGAGACAAGGATATCCCTACCGGCCAAACCCTCCCTAACCCGGACGACGCTATGCCAATTGTGCATCGCCCCACGGACCTCCCGGTCGCGGCCGGCTGCGACAGAGCCTGGGCGCGAACCCAGAGACTCTGGTGGCGCAGTTAGCACTGCGATGCAGTGCCCTAGACCACTGCGCCACCCGGGAGGCCCTCCCTAATGTCATTTTCAGTGAGTGTTTACATTTTACAAGCGGAAGTGAACGAGAGAAATTGTGCAAATGAACAAAGTTGTGATGAATGCTTTTCTGAAGGAAGAGCATTTTATGTACAAGGAGCAGAGGGGAGAAGAAAGGAGGAGAATGGGAAAAAACGCTAATAGGAAGCACAGGGAAAAAAATGGCACCTGTACAGAACTCATCCAGAGCTTTTTGACTTCTCAAACATGGCAGAAAGATGTAAGATATCTGATGGCAAAAATGTAGTAGTGCAGGTGTAACTTCATCACCTCATGTGCGCTGCACAACAGAGACTCACTATAGACATACAACGCTATGGACTCACCAGCTCCTGCTTTCTCACGTTGTGCTATTTACAAACAAACACGTGACTGGTTCAGCTGTTCATAATGTGAGGGGTGGAATGAAAAAGACAATCTGCTTTGTCTCCTAAAGTATTGCAAAAGTTGACTGTAGGTATTAACTTAAAAAGTTGCTATAAATATTCAAATGTATTGAACAACTTCAAATAAGTAGTTTTGACGGTATTGAAAAGCCATCCTGTGTTTTTTTTTTCAAATACCTAAGGCCATTACCTAAGCCTAGACATATTGGGTTGGTTGAAATGTTTTTATATATTTTTTTGAACTGTGAAAATGGTTTTGCGTGAACACACTTCGTTGCCCTTGCTTGCAGACAGCGAGTCGTGTACAACTGAAGATCAGAATGATCGGTATTCCAACTGTAATCCCATCCTGGTGTTTGGTTTGATTACAACTGTTTTTCCTGTGGCTCTGTTGTTCCACCCCACTGACTGCAGAGCTACACCAGACCAGCACAGCACTCGTCAGACTTTCTCTATGGCCCAGAGTGCAACAGGGTCTGCCACAAGTTCAGCCCAGTTAAAGCTTTGTTCTGAAGTGGAGGGAAAGGCTTTCACAGTAAACAAGCTGAGGAGTTTTAATGATAAACTTCCCATTGTCCTCAACTCCTTGTGTGGGTGTTTCTTTAGAGTGGGACTGGTAAACAGTCAGTACGCTGTGACTCTGGTCCCATTTTGGCCATGGTTTGGCTTGGCAGGCAGGGCCTCCCCAACAGCAGCTGTCTAAGCAGTACCAGTAAAGCGGGACAGCTCTGTCAGCACAGACAGGAACGCCCCACACACACACCCCCACACTGTCAGCTCTGCTCTGCCCTCTCAGCGTTTTATTAATGACTCTAGGACTGCAATCTAGAATGTATTGGCAGCTTCACTATTCTGTTGTGTTGATGTCCCAAGTCTGGAATAAAGTTAATCTGTGTTCATGTTGTCATCTTGCAGTTTTATGTGTGTTTTGGTCATTTGTCCATTTTAAAAACATGAAGGGTTTATGCTTGCTTTACCCAGGGGTAGAGTTAGAGGAGTTTGGACTAAGACCTGTTGACGTGTATGGTAATGAGCGCTGCGTACATTTCTTGCTACAAATGAAACCTTTATGTATTGTGTTCTTTCTAAGGAAAACATCTGCTCACCATTTGAGGCTCATATGCTTCAAGTGAAGTGTTCCTGAGAGCTAAGCTGTTCTAAGTAGTTCTGTTCCGTGTTTCAGACATAGTTCTGAGCAGTTGTTTTCTCCTGTCTTCCAGAGGCCTTAAGGGGTTCTATATTTTCTGTGTTTCAGTTCTTAGCAGTTCTGTTCTGGGTTTCAGAAAAGGTTCTAACCAGTTCTATTTCTCCTGTTGTGTTTCAGAGGAGGTCGACTACAGCAGCTATGGGACTCACTCTCTGACCCGAAAGAAGAAGGCTGTGGTGGCCCTGCGGAACGACGTCAACAGGAAGCGACCTCACATCCGCATTGGCATGCCGCAGGACTTCCGGCCAGTCTCCTCCATCATCGATGTGGACATCTTGCCAGAGTCCCACCGCCGCGTTCGTCTCTACCGCCATGGTTCTGACAAACCCCTGGGGTTCTACATCCGGGATGGGACAAGCGTACGGGTGACGCCCCATGGCCTGGAGAAGGTGCCTGGGATTTTTATCTCCCGCATGGTGCCTGGGGGCCTGGCTGAGAGCACGGGCCTGCTGGCTGTCAATGACGAGGTCCTGGAGGTCAACGGCATTGAGGTGACTGGGAAGACGCTAGACCAGGTAACGGACATGATGATCGCCAACAGTCACAACCTGATTGTCACAGTGAAGCCGGTGAACCAGCGGAACAATGTGGTGCGAGCCAGCCGGATATCCGGCAGCTCCGGTCAGTCGTCAGACAGCAGCGGTTCCACCGGCTACCCCAGCCTGTCCACCGCAGCAATGGCGACCGGTGCCCACGGCTACCCCGACGAGCTGGAAAGCGATGAGGAGTCAGACATCGTCATCGAGAGCAGCCTCAAGCGGCCGTCGAGGCGCTCCAGCGCATCAATGGTGTCCGTGGCTTCAAGAACGTCACGCTCCCATACCCAAGCCCCTCCCCAGGCCCCCGTGGAACCCACCAACCCCCCGATCCGACCCCTCTCTGTGGTTTCCACCTCCTCCTTTCACTCCCAGCCCTCCTCCCACTCCCAGGCCAGCCTCAATGGCCTTTCCCACCACGGCAGCCTCAGCTACATGCTGCACAGGGACCTGAACCTCCAGCACCCCCAGTTACAGACCCCCCAGCATCACCAAACCCAGCACCACAGCAGCAACCCAGCCCTCCGGGAGAGCAACAGCAGCCTGCACAAAATCCTCAGCACCATGAGGACGGACCCTCGACACAGCCTGGCCCTGCCCCGGGGAGGGGTGGAAGAGGATGGCACCGTCATCACCCTATAATACACACACCTACACTAATAATACACACAGACACACACACATTGGACGTGAGCTGGAGCATCCCCTGCCCGGTATACCCACCATGAGAATGAACGTTGTCCCTCAAACCTCCTACTAATTTTGTTACATTTTTTTATAAAACAAATAAGGACAGTTTATTCTGTATTGTTTGAGTTTAAGGTTTTCTATGTCTTGTAAATTAGCATTTTAGGCCACTAATGTGTAAGCCTGATGGGATTCACCTGCTATCCTTTAGTGGCCACTTTTAATCTGAACCTCTATCTCCTTTTTGGGACCAACTATGAGCTTTTGTTTTTAAGAACAATTCTATGTTTCTGTACAATGCTGCCTGTCTACTGATTCTCTGTATTTTACCTGTGTATTCACAGATTTATCTTCTCAAATAAATTATTCTAAGCTTTAATAAGGAGAAGTGTTGGATCAACACATGTACTAAAACTCTTACTTCCCTTACCAGCAGTCATTTATACCTGGTACATTTTGAACTGCTATCAAGCAATACTTCCTACACTGAACATAGTCTATATCCTGTTTCGTCTTCTCCACTGGTTGTCTGTTTTTGGAGCTCCAGGAATGCAACATGCTCTCTGGAAAAAAGCCACTATCTGACTAGCACCCCTCTCACTTCACCGCTAATGAATCCTTATCTTTACTGTTTACTCAACTCATCTGCTTGGCTGTGAACCCTGTTAGTTACCGCAGGCAGGGGGATGTGAACCCTGTTACAGCAGGCAGGACTGCTAAGAGGTGAAGGTGATAACACCTGAATCTGCATCTGCTTAACCTCACTCATTCACTTTCCTACACTGTGTTGGGCACACGCATTGAGATCCATGTACGGATCCAGTGGTACTTTGGTTTACAAACGTAATCTATCCATCCATGGTATGGTTAACTTTCATAGAGTACATGGATTCAGTGGGACACTAAGCCATCCATCGGTGGTTTGATTTTTGTATGGGATTCTTCTCACCATTATTCACATTGTAGTTCAAGGCTTTTAAGCTGTCAAGGTTTGCAAAGTCATTTTTTTTTTGAACAGTCTTATTGTTTCAACTCTTTTAAATCTCCATGTTAGTACCAGGATTAACATTGTATTATCACCCTATTTTGGTTCACAAATATGTCATTTTTGTTGCTCTTTCCTTTTCCTCTCACCATAGGCTGCTTTGGTTACCTTGGCACTGTTCTTATGACCATAGTGAGGTTATTCCATGCATATCTTTACTATGCACAGTCAGTTCAACCCTATTGAGTAGTGCTATAATGTTTTGGTCACTTCCCCCTTCTGGTAGTACCCTGTACCATCGACTCAGTGTGAGCCAACATATTCACGCCTAGGAAATATTACAGGTTTTATATTTATTACAGAAACGTCTAGTTTTTTTCTGGAATAATGTCTATTGTTTTACTGTCTCTTTTTAATGTACATAAGGATTTTATAATAGATTTTTACAAGGGAAAAACAATGACATATGAACATAATTCCATGAGGTATTATGGTACGAGGATGATTATGATGGGGAATATTTCAGCATATCATGTAAACTGGACTGTTTTTATTCTATGAGATGGTGATGATGCTGTACAGACATTGCTATACATTCTCCACACATATTGGAGAAAAGGTTTGTAAAACACTTTGTGCCTTTTTAATTCATTTTAGTCCAGATATGTACTGAGCACTCAAATGTAAACAATTGAATGGATATTAGGGCTTGATCTGTAATTGCTCAATCAATATTTAGTAGGCCTAGTTGCTCTTTCAACATAGTAAACCGTAAGTATCACTTCAACTAATTTCCACAGTTGAAATTCAAACCCTAAATGCAATTAATTTGAATTGTATTGTGAATATTGTGTTTATATTTTCTTACTGTTTTGTAAGTTTTGGGAGATACATTTTAAAATAAAGGTTTAAAATGCACTTGCTGTCCAGTTTTTCATTCCCATTTTCTATTGTAGAAAGTTGACTCATGGTTTCCTGTGTTTTTACACGTTTCTAATGGCAATTGAGTCATCAGATTTCAGTATTCAACTTTAGAGGAAATTAGTGAGAAAGAGACCTTATTTAAAATTGCGCCTTTTCACTTAGCTCTACTTGATCCTTGTAAGCCGCCATCAGATTCAACCACGTGATTTAATCAGCTGACAATCATAACACGGTAGCTGAAAACAAAAATAAACAAAAGGGGGAAAAGATGGAACCTAGGATGGAAAATAGGGTAGATGTTCTCTCCCCGCTGGAGGAGTCCAGTGCCGAGGTGAGTCGGGACAGTGGCATCGTGTCGCAGAGTGTGAGCAGTTTATCCATGTTGAGCGAGGCCCTAAGCAATGGTACCGTGTCGCAAAGCCCCAGCTTCGACCCAGCAGTCTTGCGGAGTCCGAGCTTCAACTCCGAGGAACCCGACACGGACCCAGACCACAACGAGGAGGATGAGATACTGAGACACACTGCCCTCAGTTACTCCTCTTACATCAGAGATACAGCTGAAGACGAGGTTAGAAAGAATCAACCTTTCCGATGGATGTAAAATATATCATCCTGTCTATGCTGGGAGGTGCAATAGCGCTAGCCAAAGCTAGCTATAACTGGATACGCGTGATGAGAAATGTCACTTGACTGGTTATAACCATGTCCTGCTTTCTATACCCCACAGATCCTGGGTTTGGAGAAAAGTCTGGAGGAAATGCTTACTAGGGTGGATGAATTTGTTGGAATGCTTGACATGGTACGTGCTCAGAGATCGGCTGTATTTGAAATATGTATTTCGTTTACTTGAGTAATTTGTATTACACAAGGCTGAACTGCACTCTATTGTATTTTTTAACAAGATACTTTCAAGAGCTGTAATTTGTATTTTCAAAATCCTTTTCTATACCATTTTTTTTTTTATAGCGCTTCAGTTTTGTGGGCACCTCTCACCCTGCATTGGTATCAGAAGTCTGATGGCACTATGGTGTGATAAGAGAATCTGCGAAATCAGGGCTGTCCAACCCTGATCCTGGAGAGCTACCATCCTGTAGGTTTTCACTCCAACCCTAATCTAGCACACCTGATTGTAATAAGTAGCTGGTTGATAAACTGAACCAGGTTAGTTACAACTGTGGTTGGAGTGAAAACATACAAGAAGGTACATCTCCAGGAACAGGGTTGGACACCCCTGTGCTAAATGAACTAAATATAATTGTATATGTAAAAATTGGCATTTGCAAAGCATGCTGAGTATTATTCTAATGAGTTCTGCCTGACATGGTCAATAATACCCAATGTGCTTTGCAGTTAATTTTGCTATGTTCATTTTCATATTTCTATTTTGGTCATTTAACAGACGCTTATCCAGAGTGACTAACAGTCAGTGCATTCAACTAAAGTAGATAAACAACATATTACAATTAGAGCAAGTCAAATGTTTCTGTAACTGTTACTGAGAATGTTGTTGCTGTTCGGTCCTACTACTTGGAAATGTATTTCTGTATTTTGTAGTTTGATACATAGCTTTTTATGGTATATTGCCATTCTTGCACATCCCTGTATGCGCTGCTCTTGTCGTTGTCCTTGAAAGTGGGTGAGAAATGTAATTTTCTTCCACTGGTTATAGATCCGCAACGACACATCACAGATTGTCAACGAGAACCTACCTCAAATACATAGAAAATCAGAAGATATGAGACAAATATACAGAAAGATTGACAAGTTGGATGTAAGTGTGATTTACTTAACGTAATTGTTAATGACCAGGATGATGTCATTGAAATCCTGACATGATCTGTGTAGCAAATGGCACCCTATTCTCTATTTGGGGCACAGGTATGGTAGTTCTGTATCTGACCCTGTTCCCTGGTGTTGTGTCCAGGTGTTTGTGAAGATGGTGGGTGCCAATGTGAATGTCATGGAGGAGCATGTCACTCAGGCAGAGAAGGAACAAGGAACCCTGCCGGGCGCCTTCAGAAAGATCTTCCGTACCATTAGTGTCCCGAGCTTTCTAAATGTGAGGATTCAATCAATCAATGCACATCTCAGTCAACCATTAAGGCAATATCCATTTGGAGTGTAAATGCTGTATTCCTATACTTAATCACTATCCCCCTGAACCAGTATCTCTGTGTTTTTTATTTTATTTAACCTTTATTTAACTAGGCAAGTCAGTTAAGAACAAATTCTTTTTTACAATGACGGCTTACCCTGGCCAAACCCTAACCCGGACCATGCTGGGCCAATTGTGCGCCTCCCTATGGGACTCCCAATCACAACCAGTTGTGATACAGCCTGGAATCGAACCAGGGTCTGTAGTGATGCCACTAGCAAAGTCTTCTCTAACGCCCAAGAAGCTCCGACTCAAACTGTCATTCACCAGCTCTGCAAGCGTTATAATGTCAAAATACGTTCGCTGATCACCAAATGTGGAGTTTTGCTGAGCAACTATCTTCATTTACTCCCGTTTATGCCAGTATGTACTTCCAAAAAAAGGTGTAAATAAAAATTTACAAGCATCTGAAAAAAAGCCTATTTGGCACCTCCAATCATTCATTATTGCCACGCACAGGTCGAAAGTCTACAACAGCTCAAAACATTGGAGGTGCCGAAGAGGCATTTTTTTCAGTTGTCCATAACGGGAGTACATCAAAATCAAATGTTATTTGTCACATGGAGGCGGCAGGTAGCCCAGTGGTTAGAGCGTTGGACTAGTAACCGAAAGGTTGCAAGATCGAGCTGACAAGGTAAAAATCTGTCGTTCTGCCCCTGAATAAGGCCGTTAACCCACTGTTCCTAGGCCGTCATTGAAAATAATAATTTATTCTTAACTGACTTGCCTAGTTAAATAAAAGTAATACAAAATACATGAAATGCTGAATACAACAGTTGTAGACCTTACTGTGAAATGCGTACTTAAAAGCCCTTAACCAACAATGCAGTTCAAGAAATAGTGTTTAACAAATATTGACTAAACTAAAGTAACAATAAAATAACAGTAATGACGGGGCTATATTCAGGGGGTACTGGTACTGAGTCAATGTGTGGGGCTACAGGTTAGTCGAGGTAATTTGTACATGTAGGTAGGGGTAAAGTGAGTAGCAGCAGTGTGAAAACAAAAGCGGGGGTGGATGTACATAGTCCGGGTGGCCATTTGATTAATTGTTCAGCAGTCTTATGGCTTGGGGGTAGAAGCTGTTAAGAAGCCTTTTGGACCTAAACTTTGCGCTCTGGTACCACTTGTCGTGTGGTAGTAGAGAGAACAGTCTATGACTAGGGTGGCTGGAGTCTTTGGCAATTTTTAGGTCCTTTCTCTGACACCACCTGGCATTGAGGTCCTGGATGTCAGGAAGCTTGGCCCCAGTGCTGTACTGGGCAACTATCATCACAAAGATGGTTGCTCAGCGAAACTCCATATTTGGTGATCAACGAATGTATTTTGACATAACACTTGCAGAGCTGGTGAATGGGAGTTTGAATCAAATCTTTCTGGGCTTTATAGAAGTCTCTAAAGTACAGATACTGGTTCATATCTCCCCCTAATTACAAATTTTGTAACTTTTTACCCATTTTTCTCCCCCAATTTTGTGATATCCAATTGATAGTTAATCTTGTCCCATCACTGCAATTCCCGTACGGACTCGGTAGAGGCGAAGGTCGATAGCCATGCGTCCTCCGAAACACGACCCTGCCAAGCCGCACTGCTTCACTGCTTGCTTAGCCCGGAAGCCAGCCGGACCAATGTGTCATAGGGAACACCGTACAACTGGCGACTGAAGTCAGCGTGCATGCACCTGGCCCGCCACAAGGAGTCGCTAGAGCGCAATGGGACAAGGACATCCCGCCCGGCCAAACCCTCCCCTAACCCGGACGACGCTGGCCCAATTGTGCGCCGCCTCATGGGTCTCCCGGTCGTGGCTGGCTGCGACACAGCCTGGGATTGAACCCGGGTGTGTAGTGACGCCTCTAGCACTGCGATGCAGTGCCTTTGACCGCTGCGCCACTCGGGGAGGCCCCATAATTGTTATTATTAAATGGTAGTTGTTCTGACCTATAAATTGCTCTCAATGGATGTATTTGTATTTTCAGAACTGCATTGTTGGTTAAGGGCTTGTAAGTAAGCATTTCACGGTCTACAACTGTTGTATTCGGCGCATGTGACAATTGTATTTAATTTAAATCCATAACTTTTGTCTCTACAGAAACCAGCCAGCCCCAGAAGGCAGCAGCATCAGGAGCTTCCCCCAGTGTTGAGAACAGATGATTATTTCACCCCACACCCAGGACACTGAAAGTTTGTCTCAAATAGCACCATATTCCTTACATATTGTATTACCCATTGTTTTCTGGTCAACAATAGTGCACTATATAGGGAATAGGGTGCCATTTTAGGAGGCTACTTGAAACAGATGCCTACAGCTCCCACACATCGCACATGCAATGGTCAGCCTGACTCCTCTAGGTCAGGTGACCTCAGTCTGCATGGCTGTCTTGACTGGACCAGAGCCATAGATGGATATGGCTCTGGACCTGACTATAGACAATAATACTAGTGTCCTCTGAACTGGAGGATCTGACAGTTTCAACAAGCAATATAGTGTTGGCTCTCTCACTATCAAGTGGCTGTGAAGACGCTGAAGAAATCAGACTGGATGCGGACACCTGAAAAAGGAAAATTGTGTTATTGATCTGAAGACCTTTCTTCTTCAAGACTCTGTTTTTCAAGTGCCTCTGAGTGTTTCCCTTTATTTTATTGTGTGGTCACCTGTTGAATTAAATTGCTATAAGGAAAATGTTATTAATCATCACACTTGTACTCTCACCAATAGTATGATTTGAAGTATATGATGTTCAAGCTTGAGTAAAACTTAACATGACGTTTTTATACTGCTATTGTTTCCTGTTTGTATGGCCTAATACTGGAGTGGAATTGGCACTTTGTAATTCTCAACACACTGCACCAAGCAACATTTATTTGTTGAACATATTTTGTCATAGTTGTATATTATTTGATACTTTTGTCACTAATGATCATCATACTAAATAATTATCAACAAAGTTGTTTCTTATTGACTTTATCAGTAAACCCTCATCTGGAAAGCTGTTACTGAGTTTCACACCACCACAGATATCAAAATATATCAGAGGAATACACAGCTAGCTGCTACATAAAGCACTTGTTGAAAACTCAAATATTTTATGTCACTTTCTCTTGGCTACAAAGAGCTCATGTGTGAAATAACTAACTAAATAAGAGTTTGTTCTTAACTGACTTGCCTAGTTAAATAAAGGCTCAATTTAAAAAATCTGAATCTCAATGCTATACAAAAGTATACATTGTCATATCCATTAACTCAGTTGTCCATGTAGGAATTTGTTCTTAACTGACTTGCCTGGTTAAATAAAAAGTATTCTCAATGTTATACAAAAGTATACATTGTCATTAAACGTAACATTTCATATTCATTTCATTATCAATGTGCTGAAAATAATTGAGCTACCAAGGTTGGTTGCACTTTGGTATTTTCTCCCATATCATTTTGATGGAAACGCCCATTTGGGTGCCATTCATGCTCGTAGGTACCCGTCAATCAAACCGAAGAGCGCATCTATTGGTTGTTTAGCCCCTGTATACGATAACACAAGTTTTTTTTCCGGATGAAGCGGGAGAGACTTGTTGTGCATCCACACTGGATTACTAGCAAGTTGCATATTAAGGTAAGTTTCATATTACGTTTTAAACAACTATTCAACAATAAAACATGTAGTTTATAGGGGAAATTATTCTTTGCAACACAAAGTAAAAGTTTAGCTGTCTTTTTCTGAGTGGAATGATGTACTGACATTAAACTAGTTAGTTCGCGAGCTAGCTTGCTACTGTATATAAAAAGTTCGCTATGTAACTCAGTATTCATTCCGTTAACTGACGTTAGCTAGTGTTTCCAGTTTTGAGATCTAGCTAGCTAGTTAGCCATTCTCGTGCTCATGTTCTCTTGATAAGTGGATAAATACATGATGACAAACTGAAGTTTTATCTTTTCCATTCATTATAATTCCAATAATTCAGAATGATTCTTCAACACGTGGAATGTGCTCATCAGAGATGCGCTTTTGGCTACGTCATATTCAAGTCGCATTTTCCTCTCCAGATTCCAACCTGCACTTTGAATCATGGCAAGCAAACCGGTTTGGGAGCAGATAGGTGCAGGCTTTGTTCAACATTATTACCAACAGTTTGATTCTGATAGAACCAAACTCGCTGATCTCTATGTGAGTATTTACATTTCAACACAGTTAGAGATGTGTAATGGTGTTTCATGGACCAACCTTGTCATCTGGAAACCTGGGGTGACTCTCCTCTCTTAATTCCTTGCTTCCTTCACTTGGACTTTCTCCTTCAAATAACCCTACAGTTTTCAGCATTGCTCATGTGAACCACAATCCCAACGCTGTGTTTTAACGTTTAGAAACATCAATCATTGCTTACAATAGGGCTTCCGAAACATATGGCCCTTTCATCATCGAAAAATAATCCTTCAAATAAAAAAGATACACTTACTGTTGCAATTTTGCAAGATCCATACAGCTATGGGTACTGCAAGCGATGTGTATTAATGTTCAGTTTGAGTGTCAGGACTCTTAACAACTCCCCTGTACAGAAGACGCCCACGTCCAATGACTTATGTGTAATGGATTGGAATTTAGAGTCATGTTCAAGGGCTATCCTCCAAATTGCTTTGAGATAGTGGCATGGATGGAGAGGATAGAAGGAATCGAGGAAAGACTTTTGAGATGGACCCCTGGGGTGTATTCATTGGTCAGATTCCGTTGCAAAACATAACCGTTTATTCCAAGCGGAAAACATTTTACAACGAAAACAAGAATTGCTATTGGTCAAATTCAGGTAGGTCCCTCCCATTTCGCAAAGCATCTTGCAACGGAATCTGACTACTGAATACACAGCTGCTCATGTTGTTTAGTGTGTAACTGATGTGAGATCAGTGAGAGCTCACTGTCTTAATAAATTATTGATGTTTGTGTGTCCAGACTGATGCGTCATGTTTAACATGGGAAGGAGTTGGTTTCCAGGGGCATAAAGCCATTATGGAGAAGATCACTGTAAGTGACATCTTCATTTAAACTTCAAAGTAATTATAATGTATAGCCTAATTAATTTAACATGGTACAGACATAAAATACCTCTTCTCTCCCTTACTGCAGAGCTTACCGTTCCAGTCAATTCAGCACAGCATCACCGCACAGGACCACCAGCCCACGCCAGACAGCTGTGTAATGAGCATGGTGATGGGACAGCTCAAGGTAGATCATTTCAAAAGTAGTGGACACATGTTGAGTGACTTGCTGGTGTAACAGGGAGATCATATCAGAAACTCACCCACAGCTTGAGGTGGCGCCAGTGATTTGCATCCTTTTCAGTGGCACAACTGGTGTATATATTGTCAAGTTGACAGTCACGTGTGTTAACTGTTTGTGTAGCAGAGGATTGTAGTCAAGCCAAGTCAGAGGCGAGTTGAGAGAAAAAGCTAAGCTAACACAGTGACGCGGGTTACAGTGGTGCCGTGACCTGGATTCACAGTTAAGCTTAGATCAACGGCTGGGGTCACCGTAGTGCAAGTTTAGAGGGGCGAGAGTAACTGAGTGACATCGAACCAGAAACTCACCAACTGCTTGAAATGACCCTACTTTAAGCCCAGTCAAAGGCAAGTTGAGGGAGGGAATGAAGCTGCTAAGCTAGCATAGTGATGCCGGTGAACCTGGGTACAAAAAAGTCATGAAATAAAGATGGATATCTGCACACTTGGGCTGAAACATTCATCGGTGTCTTTATTTCACCGCTGAACATGGGAACATGGAAGGAGCTGCTCCTGTTTTCATTTTAATACCACCTAAAGACACTTGTTGAGCTTAACTGTAATCAATTTTAAAATCAAATCGATGGTTCTTATTGTGGTTAATTTCTACTGTATGTAATGATTAGGGTTGCACATTTTGGGGAATATTCAAAGGTGGAAACTTTCTATGGGAATTAATGGAAATATATGCAAATTAATATTAATACTGTTTAAATGTAGATGTTTTTTTGCATTGGATATTTACCATGTTATATGGAGACAAACATTTTTACCTTAAGTAGACATAATTGCAAATGATTAAATCCTTCCAATAGAAATAAACAATTTAGTTATGAAATTAACTTTAATTAAATTAATTGACTCTTCACATGGGAGGATTTCACTGAACAACAAAAGAAAAGGAATATTGAATGATCCTCAATGATCCATCGCATCTCGCAAAAACATTTTCAACATAAATCTGTAAAATGATAGTCAAGAAACTAAGGCTTTGGTTGTCTTCCTCTCAAGCTTCCATGAGTTCTCCCTGGACCTCCTCAATGTCCACCTCTTGAACATCAGACTCTGAGGCCTCATCTTCACTGTCTCTTTCCAACCTTGTTGAGAATGGCTCATTGTCAGGCTCAAAAAGCCTCAAATTTGCCCGGATGGCCACCAATTTTTCAACCCTTGTATTGTTCAGCCTGTTGCGTGCTTTGTTGTGTGTTCCCAAACAAGGACCAGTTGCGCTCTGAGGTGGCTGTTGGTGGTGGGATTTGGAGGATGATGGAGGCAACGGGAAAGAGCCTCAGATCCACAAAGTCCCTTCCACCAGGTGGCTGATGAGATATGTTGGCACGACGGCCATATTGCATCTCCATCCCAAAGCCCTTGCATGGAAGTGTACTTCAGTGATCGGCAGCTTACCGATCACTGTACCTGTACACAGCCAAACTGTAAATAGCACACCCAACTACCTTATCCCCATATTGTTACTGATCCTCTCTCACCCAGTATCTCTACTTTCCCATCATCATCTGCACATCAATCACTCCAGTGTTAATGCTAAATTGTAATTATTATTATCCCTACTCTTCTACATTTGCACACTGTACATATATTTTTCTATTGTGTTATTGACTGTACGTTTGTTTATTCCATGTGTAACTCTGTGTTGTTTTTGTCGCACTGCTTTGCTTTATCTTGGTCAGGTCGCAGTTGTAAATGAGAACTTGTTTTCAACTGGCCTACTTGGTTAAATAAAGGTGAAATAAAAAATAAAAACTTTGCCAGACTGCCAAGAACCTTGCCCTCATCCAGGCTAAGGTGGCGAGACACGGTAGTAATGACACCATAGGCCTTTTGATCTCTGCACCAGACAGGATGCTCTTGCCAGCATACCAACATGTACGCTGCGGTGTATATTGGCTTCAGGCAGAAGTCTTCATGCTTTTTGATGTATTTCAGAACTGCAGATTCCTCTGCTTGGAGCAACAGTGAAGAGGGCAGGGCAGTACGGATTTCTTCTCCTACATCTGCAAGCAGTCTGAACATCAGACAGGATGGCATTGTCTCCCTCAATCCGTGCAATGGCTACTGCTATAGGTTTCAGGCTGCTTACCACTCTCTCCCAAAATACATCATCCAGGAGGATTCTCTTGATGGGGCTGTTCATATCGTCAGACTGTGATATGGCCAATTCTTGGAGACTCCTTCCCCTCCAGGAGACTGTAAAACATGATGACAACACCACCCCAACGGGTGTTGCAGGGCAACTTCAATGTGTTGCTCTTAGTCTTCTCACTATGCTTGGTGAGGTAGATTGCTGCCATAACTTGATGACCCTTCACATACCTAACCATTTCCTTGGCTCTCTTGTAGAGTGTATCCATTGTTTTCAGTGCCATGATGTCCTTGAGGAGCAGATTCAATATATGAGCAGCACAGCCAATGGGTGTGATGTGAGGGTAGGACTCCTGCACTTTAGACCAAGCAGCCTTCATGTTCGCAGCATTGTCTGTCACCAATGCAACTACCTTCTGTGGTCCAAGGTCATTGATGACTGCCTTCAGCTCATCTGCAATGTAGAGACCGATATGTCTGTTGTCCCTTGTGTCTGTGCTCTTGTAGAATATGGGTTGAGGGGTGGAGATGTAGTTAATTATTCCTTGCCCACGAATATCCGACCACCCATCAGAGATGATTGCAATACAGTCTGGTTTCTCTATGATTTGCTTGACCTTCACTTGAACTCTGTTGAATTCTGCATCCAGCAAATTAGTAGATAAAGCATGTCTGGTTGGAGGGGTGTATGCTAAGCAAAAAACTTTCAGAAATCAGAGGTGAACCAGTTGCATACACAGCTCGAGCAAGATATTCATCAGCATTTCTCTGACTACGTTCCTCCAGTGAGTCAAAAAAACTTTGATTCCAGGAGGACCATGAGCTGTTGCTATCGATAAGGTGTCTGATTCATCATTTTCACCTCGAATAGAAGTAGAGGGACTTTTGTCAGAGGTTGCTTGTTGTGAGTGCTGAGGGAACTTTATGCACTTGGCCAGATGATTCTGCATCTTTGTTGTGTTCTTCACATATGATTTGGCACAGTATTTGCAAATGTACACAGCTTTTCCTTCTATATTAGCTGTAGTGAAATGTCTCCATACATCAGATAGTACCTGTGGCATTTTCCTGTAAAGATTAGAAAAAAGAGTTAAAAAAAAAACACAATTCCATGTACAGATAAATAGTTACGGAAATTAGATTAAACAACTCCTTTGTAAGGTAAATGTTTTAAAATGAAATATGTATGGAAACAGGTGAATTAACACTCCTCAGTTAGCAGGCTCAAGCCAGCTGAAACCCACATGGTAGCAAAAACTAACTAGCAGAAATTGTTAACAAGTTAGAAATGATTTAAACACACTTTGCTGTAGGCTACTATTTATTAGTTAACAAAAAATCATGTACAGTGGGGCAAAAAAGTATTTAGTCAGCCACCAATTGTGCAAGTTCTCCCACTTAAAAAGATGAGAGGCCTGTAATTTTCATCATAGGTACACTTCAACTATGACAGACAAAATGAGGGGGGGAAATCCAGAAAATCACATTTTTTATTTATTTATTTGCAAATTATGGTGGAAAATAAGTACTTGGTCACCTACAAACAAGCAAGATTTCTGGCTCTCACAGACCTGTAACTTCTTCTTTAAGAGGCTCCTCTGTCCTCCACTCATTACCTGTATTAATGGCACCTTTTTGAACTTGTTATCAGTATAAAAGACACCTGTCCACAACCTCACAGTCACACTCCAAACTCCACTATGGCCAAGACCAAAGAGCTGTCAAAGGACACCAGAAACAAAATTGTAGACCTGCACCAGGCTGGGAAGACTGAATCTGCAATAGGTAAGCAGCTTGGTTTGAAGAAATCAACTGTGGGAGCAATTATTAAGAAATGGAAGACATACAAGACCACTGATAATCTCCCTCGATCTGGGGCTCCACGCAATGATCACAAGAACCACACGGGGGGACCTAGTGAATGACCTGCAGAGAGCTGGGACCAAAGTAACAAAGCCTACCATCAGTAACACACTACGCCGCCAGGGACTCAAATCCTGCAGTGCCAGACGTGTCCCCCTGCTTAAGCCAGTACATGTCCAGGCCCATCTGAAGTTTGTTAGAGAGCATTTGGATGATCCAGAAGAAGATTGGGAGAATGTCATATGGTCAGATGAAACCAAAATAGAACTTTTTGGTAAAAACTCAACTCGTCGTGTTTGGAGGACAAAGAATGCTGAGTTGCATCCAAAGAACACCATACCTACCGTGAAGCATGGGGGTGGAAACATCATGCTTTGGGGCTGTTTTTCTGCAAAGGGACCAGGATGACTGATCCGTGTAAAGGAAAGAATGAATGGGGCCATGTATCGTGAGATTTTGAGTGAAAACCTCCTTCCATCAGCAAGGGCATTAAAGATGAAACGTGGCTGGGTCTTTCAGCATGACAATGATCCCAAACACACCGCCCGGGCAACGAAGGAGTGGATTCGTAAGAAGCATTTCAAGGTTCTGGAGTGTGGCCTAGCCAGTCTCCAGATCTCAACCCCATAGAAAATCTTTGGAGGGAGTTGAAAGTCCGTGTTGCCCAGCAACAGCCCCAAAACATCACTGCTCGAGGAGATCTGCATGGAGGAATGGGCCAAAATACCAGCAACAGTGTGTGATAACCTTGTGAAGACTTACAGAAAACGTTTGACCTCTGTCATTGCCAACAAAGGGTATATAACAAAGTATTGAGAAACTTTTGTTATTGACCAAATACTTATTTTCCACCATAATTTGCAAATAAATTCATTAAAAATCCTACAATGTGATTTTCTGGATTTTTTTTCCTCATTTTGTTTGTCATAGTTGGAAGTGTACCTATGCTGAAAATTACAGGCCTCTCTCATCTTTTTAAGTGGGAGAACTTGCACAATTGGTGGCTGACTAAATACTTTTTTGCCCCACTGTATGTCATATAAAATATTCATCCCACCCAGTATTGTAATAAAAACTTACCAGAAAGCATGTAGTCCTTGGCTCAGACAGTGTAGTAGTGTGGACTCAATAGCATCTCATTAGTGTGCAAGATCTTGAGAATCAGCTGCACATGCGATGGACGAATGCACTGTGCGTGCAGAGGGTTGCAGTTCCATTTTATTGGGGACAGTTTAACCAAAATATGCCACATATTTGCCTTCCATATGCCATATTTGCCTTACATGTATACCACAAAAAAGGTTCACTGTTATAAGCTAACTTTTTGATGAATTTAAGCAAAATTCCCGGTCTTAACTTCACATGGAAAATTTCCTGGACATTTGCGGAAAGTTTCAGACCCTTTGCAACCCTAATAATGATAGATTAGTAAATTATATTTGTAGAGGATGATGCTGATCTGTTCTCTTTTCTTTAAAAGGCTGACACGGACCAGGTGATGGGTTTTCAACAAACGTTCCTGCTGAAGAACGTGGACAACAAATGGATCTGCACAAATGACATGTTCAGATTGGCACTACATAACTTTGGAGCATAGGAGGAAATGGAAGGATCACGTACCTTCCACAGAGTTAGCTTTTTATATTACTTTTCAACTTTACGTGTGTGTGTGTGTGAGAGAATGATTGTCAGATTCTTGTCTTCAATAAACTCATTAACCAGTTATTCTGTATTAGGAGGAAATTGAAACAAATGTGTTCTGGACAGTTAACTGCATACTGTTACAGTGGTGGTGAATTGTGATGTCCAGACATGGTACACAGGAATACAACATAATAAATTCATTCCCAAATAAGTTTCTGGAACGATTTGCCTTATTCTGTTATTCAAACTATACCTATTAGTTCCCAATATTGGATAACATTTCATCCATACATGCCTTGTTATTAGCAAATGGCACCCTATAAAACACTTAAACTCAACTTTGGACCTCGAAGCCAGTTCCACTGCATTTTTTCATTGTTCCTTTATAATCAGGGACTGATTTAGACCTGGGACACCAGGCATGAGTAATTCAGGTAGAACAGAAAACCAGGAGGCTCCGGGCCTCGTAGGGTAAGAGTCGAGTATCCCTGCTATAAAGTATAGGGTGCCATTTCAGACACAGTTTAACTGGGGAAGATCTCAATTGGATACTCCTCGCGTCCTCTCATCTCCTCAAAACCAATTAGATGAGAAAGCCAGAGGTCCCTCCCCTCTGACCTCCAATGGGTTGAGAAGGAGACTAGTAGAGGATGTGAAGGATTATGCAATTGATCTTCCCATAGTCTCCTGCAAAGGTATAAACTGCCTCCTACGTGCAGCCAGCTGCAGCTGTACACAGCCCATCTGTAAATAACCCAACCA
Organism: Salvelinus namaycush; assembly: GCF_016432855.1. Taxonomy (NCBI): domain Eukaryota; kingdom Metazoa; phylum Chordata; class Actinopteri; order Salmoniformes; family Salmonidae; genus Salvelinus; species Salvelinus namaycush. Next base: position 23,274,012 of record NC_052333.1, on the reverse strand, counting down.
ACTACCTACCTCATCCCCATATTTGTTTTTCTGCTCTTTTGCACACCAGTATTTCTACTTGCACATCCTCATCTGCACATATCACTCCAGTGTAAATTGCTAAATCGTAATTACCTCGCCACTATTGACCTATTTATTGCCTTACCTCCTTACTTCATTTGCGCACACTGTATACAGATTTTTCTATTGTGTTATTGACTACGATTGTTTATCCCATGTGTAACTCTGTTTTTGTTGCACTGCTTTGCTTTCTTGGCCAGGTCGCAGTTGTAAATGAGAACTTGTTCTCAACTGGCCTACCTGGTTAAATAAAGGTGAAATAAAAAATAAAAAAAATAATTCACTAGGCAAGTCAGTTAAGAACAAATTCTTATTTACAATGACTGCCTACCCCGGCCAAACTTGGACGACGCTGGGCCAATTGTGCGCCACCCTATGGTACTCCCAATCACGGCCGGGTGAGATGCAGTGCCTTAGACCGCTGCGCCACTCGGGTTTGATGCTGATCATGTGAAGCACATGCTCAAATGAAGGCTAGTCAGCTTCATCCTCACTGTTTTCAGTTTCCTTTTCGTGTTATGAAGATCCCTTGACCCACAACCTTATACACTTTTATAGTAATGCATGTCAACCATCATGTAAACTCCTATAAGTTGACCAGGCTATGCGTATGTTGTTCTGCAACACAAAACAAATGTCTGCTTCTGAAATGGCACCGTATATACCTCCTATATGGTGCAATATTTTTGACCAGGGCAAGTAGTGCCCTATATAGGGAATAGGGTGCCATTTCAGATGCAGTCAAGGAAATTATGACGGCAGGCTCTAGCTTAAGATCAAGACATAGGCCCAGATGACCTATTGACCCTGGTAGTAAATGCAACCCAGACACCAAATCCTCTGACAGGAAGATGAGCAAAACTTTGTGAATGCATTCTGCTACAGTACTTAGTTTGTCACTTCTGAAACAATGTACATCAGGGGTGTCCAACTCATTCCGCGGAGGGCATAGTGTCTGCGCGTTTTAGTTTTTTCCTTTCAATTAAGACCTAGACAACCAGGTGATGGGAGTTCCTCACCTGGTCATCAATCAAGTACAAGGGAGAAGCGAAAACCCGCAGACACTCGGCCCACCGTGGAATGAGTTTGACACAATGTACACTGTCATCTCGCTACAATGACTGGCCCCTTGTTCACATATGACACATATTGAGTAATTTCACACTCAAGGCCATTGTGCTGAGTATTGCTCTTGAAAATACATTTCCATCATGAGGAATACAATAACACGTAAAGAATGCAGAGTTTTTATTTGAGGAGATAATAGTAGCCTGGAACAATTTTGGGCTAGGTCAGCAATATTAGTGTTGGCCTCCAGGGGGCGATCACAGTTGGCCAGAAGTTATTTATATTCAACTGAAGGTGGCGATTTGAAGAGACATTGTGGCGATGCAATTGTTGACAATATAACACTGACTATAGGAGTGAAAGTTGAGGAAAGTTCAACTTTACGAAATGTATCAGCAACATGTTAACCAATTGGGTTGAATTGTTTAATTATGTTTGATTTGTGCAAATAAAAGGCCTATGCGCAAAAATAGTTGATACGGTTGTTTTAAGGGCCTTCAAGAGATGGTTGCCTAGTGACTGGCGAGTGACTATGGCGTTAGTGCACCAATCAAGACATTTACAAGCATATATGATGAACCAATTAACAATTTGTAAATCTGTGTTTATGTCTCATTACCTAAGATAGTTTATAACAATAATGTTATCCCAGATTTGTACCTTTCAAATACCATTGCAATTTTATTTTAGCCATTTATAACACACATTACTTCATTCTAATAAAGATAGCTACGTACTCACGTTCTTACAAAAACATTTTCTTCAAATAATGGACTGGAAGAGTCGTCTACCATTGGCTGATGAACAGTGGCATGATATGACGTCACCATACTCTCTTTGGCCCTCCCCTTTGCCTCAATTTCCGGACAGCCTATTGGTTGTTTTGAATTGTACCATGTGACTAGCTAGCTTTTTCCAGAGCCTTCATTTTGTCTGTAGCCACTCCCACATCTCTTTAGTGCTCTTATATAAATGTTTATTAGCCCAATTAACTAATCAAATAAGCGTGAAATTGAATTAAATCTCTACGAAACTTCCAACTATGTTTGGAACGTTCATCAATTTAGTCCACAGCTAACTTCAATCTCATTGGTCATCTTCCGTATATGCTAATTAGGGCCCAAACGTCATGTCCTGAACACAGCGCCATTTTTTTTTTATACTTCAGGAGGAGGGTGAAACAGCATAATACATCAATTATTTCACTTTAATGTAAATCATTTTTTCCTGAATTAACTTTGGCGGCTGCATGTTGTCTGGAGAGGTAAGTGGCAGAGCATTGTCCAGGTGGATTGATTGCACACTTCCGTGACACCGAGACTGAAGCGCTTGCGGATTGGTGAAACTATCCAGATAGGGGGAAAAAAGACGCGACAGCCATCCTTTTATAACCGGAGACGCCAAAGCGAAGGTAATTTTATGTCATGTGAGCATCCTCAACAGTTCATCACAAATCTACACCTATTGTAGCCATTGTCAACAGTTGCGCAGATCCGCTGTCACAAATCAGCCAACCAGGCATGTGCGTATGCAGTTCAACCAATGATTTATCATTGCGTTCAACACAACTAGCTAGCATTTTAGCTAATGTGTTTTTATTCCCGCCAATGCGTACAATTCGATGGGTTTAGTTATATTTTTGTTCTCTGGTCCCCCGGCCGCTTTTGATTACTGTTAATGGCACAGACGTCCCATTCGAATGGTAGTTGCCCTTTCAACTTCCATGGTAGTTTCTGTGCCTACCTAAATGGTGACCACGGGTAACTGCGAATCAGGATTTAATTCCGGAGAGGGAGTCTGGAGAACGTCTACCACATCCAGGGAAAGCACCAGGAACGCAAATGATCAACTCCGGAGTCAGGGAGGGTAGTAACTAACGTTAGCCAGCTAGTGATGAAAATAGCAATACTGGACCTTTTGGAGTTCCTGTAATTGGAATGAGTACACATAAAATACTTGAATGAGGATCCATTACTGATTTTTAGAACTGATGTTTAGAGTCATTTTTTTAGTGGTCAGAAATGTACATGTATGTTTTAAAAGTAACATTTGACTGCCAGTTTTGTATCCGTGTGACAATGTCCAAATTGGTTCACGCCAAAAAATGAAAGCAAAATAAGTGAAATAAAAAATAATTTAGTATGAGGCAGGTAACTTTTTATCGCGGTTTAGTGAAATTACTACGAATCTTACCCAAAATGTAATAGCGGGAATTTGTGTTTTTCAATTGAAATGCCAGATTATGATTACCGATTTTAAAGACTGAAGTTCTTGTCTATTTGGGAATCATTCGACCTTTTTATATTAACATGCATTGTAATGTCACACCAGATGACACATTCAAGGCACCAATACATACATGAAATTGGATATTAAATTGGATATAAACTAAACATTTAAGGTGGCCAGTTGTTTAGACATATTTTTTTCACTTTTGTTTTGGACATATGGCAACTACCCAATTTTTCATTTTATCTTGCAGTGGGTTGTGTGTTTTGATTTGGAGAGTAGCTATATTAGCTAAAGGATGATGCTGGGTGAGTGTAACGTTATCTAGCTTCATGAATGCATTTACAATTCTTAAAATTATGTCACTAGGTTATATGGGCCATAAACACATGAATCCATAGGCTACATTCATGGGTGTATTTTCATTTAGGCCTATCCATGTTAACAATTTGAAATGGACCCAGGTTGTTATACTAACCATGTCCCCAGGCTTATTTTTATGGTACTTTTATGCACAGTTTATGATAAACTAGTAGGCTAACAGATCTGGGATAACTGAGTTAATAATTGTAAAGTGTACTGTGGGTTATATTACCTGGCCTAACAAGATGCCTCTCTCTTTTAGGAAGCTGAGGAACAATGTATCAAGTCCCTGTTGGAAACTTGGAAAACATCAGAAAAACAAGGAGAAAAGTTAAACATATTTTGAGTGACTTTGGACTGGAGAATTGTAAAGTCCTTCTGGAAGTAGGTATTTGTTATGCAATTTTTATGTTTAAAACTATCAGATCAGTGGCCTCCCGGGTGGCGCAGTGGTCTAGGGCACTGCATCGCAGTGCTAACTGCGCCACCAGAGTCTCTGGGTTCGCGCCCAGGCTCTGTCGCAGCCGGCCGCGACCGGGAGGTCCGTGGGGCGACGCACAATTGGCATAGCGTCGTCCGGGTTAGGGAGGGTTTGGCCGGTAGGGATATCCTTGTCTCATCGCGCTCCAGCGACTCCTGTGGCGGGCCGGGCGCAGTGCGTGCTAACCAAGGGGGCCAGGTACACGGTGTTTCCTCCGACACATTGGTGCGGCTGGCTTCCGGGTTGGAGGCGCGCTGTGTTAAGAAGCAGTGCGGCTTGGTTGGGTTGTGCTTCGGAGGATGCATGGCTTTCGACCTTCGTCTCTCCCGAGCCCGTACGGGAGTTGTAGCGATGAGACAAGATAGTAATTACTAGCGATTGGATACCACGAAAATTGGGGAGAAAATGGGATAAAATTTAAAAAAAAATAAAATAAAAAAAAAAACTATCAGATCAGTGTAGCAACTATTGTTTGGCTGCTAGATGAATGCCTAATTATTGCCATTTTCCCCATTGTTTAGAGTCATGATTGTACTTTTCCCATAACTTTTAAAGACTCTGTGTCCCATATGGCACCTTGTTCCCTATGGGCTATATAGTAGTGTACTATAAAGGGGATAAGATGCCATTTGGGATGCACGACAGTGGATGATCAGAGATCATTGATCAGTGTTGTTTTCTTCCTGTGTCTGTCACCATCTTCCAGGGGCTGCAGAAGGAGTCCCATATGGCACCTTGTTCCCTATGGGCTATATAGTAGTGTACTATAAAGGGGATAAGATGCCATTTGGGATGCACGACAGTGGATGATCAGAGATCATTGATCAGTGTTGTTTTCTTCCTGTGTCTGTCACCATCTTCCAGGGGCTGCAGAAGGAGAAGGAGAAAAACTCTGATTCTGATGAGGCGTTCCAGGAGACCGAGTGGGTGGACCTCAGTGAGCCCTTTCCAGGCAAGAGAAAGAAAAAGGTACAATAGCACCTGGAAAGATTAGCTAGCTGATGGGGATGTCAACAAACCAAGCAAGTGTTTAAATTGAAACAGAATAGTTTATAGTTCAACTGATTGATTAAATGTGCCAATATTTCTGTGGTCTGTCAAAATGGATGTGTGTGTGTGTGTGTTTAAAAAAAAAAAAAATTGTTGATTCAGTTCTTACTGAATCAACTGAAATGGATGCCTATTCCCCAAATTCCCACCCTATCCCCATAGGGCTCTGACAAAAGTGGTGCACTATGTAGGGCACACCCTTTCAGACAAAAATGAATGAACATTCATTCCTTAGAGTGAAGTAAACAATCTTCTTTTGCTAATCACTTGTTGTCTGTGCATTTACTTCCCCAGTGGCCATACCGCACGCGGCTGTTGTGCTGCACCCTCTGTAAGTACTCTACACGGAACTGGTACTCCTACAAGAGTCATCTGCAGCGGAACCATGAGTATGAGAGAAAACTGTGTGTCCTGGCTCCCTGCCAGATCTGCCCCTTTGTCGCCCACCCCCGAGTCCTCAAGAAGCACCTCCTCCTCTTCCATGGCTCTCCGAACGTGGACCAAGATACAGAGTCTCTGCATTCAACTACCAAGAAAGGGGACCGGTTTAAGTGTCGTAAGTGCCGATATGTGGACTCAAACCTGTTCTCAATGAAGAAGCACGTCCTGCTTAACCACCTGGAGAAGCTGTGGCACCACTTCTCAGGACGGATACCAGACACTAAGTTCCCCCATACAGCCTCCAGGCAATTCTGTAAGGTGTGTAAGCTGGTCATTGAAAGCACGGAGCACATGCTGCACCACATCCTGTCCTCTCCCACTCACCAGTGGGCCTGCGCTCAGATAAGGACCTGGATCTTAGAGAACACTCAGTACGTCAAGCCTTCAAATTACCAAACACTGGCCCCTAAAAACCAGTTGCCACAGGTATCCAGTCCTGAGCAGCTGGCCGGGGCCAAACAGAGCTTCCTCCCCCCACAGGCTTCAACCCTGGTTCACCTGGCCAGTGCTGAGGCTAAAGGCCTCCTCCAGCCTGGTGCTACTGTCAACCTGCAGAGTGCTATGCCACAGGGGGCCATCTCAGCCCCCATGCCCATCGGCCAGACCATGGTCAGACTGCCCTCTGGCACCTCACTACCTGGTGCTCCTCACAACCAGGTGCCTTTCACCATAGGGGTCCAAGGTCAGCAGCAGCCCCAGCAGGTCTTCCTGCCCCCGAGGGTGCAGATCAGCATTCCAGGGATGTCCCAGTCCCTCATGATGACTCAGCGCCTCCCCCTGAACCATGGGACCCCCCAGGGTACCATGCTCCAGAGCACCCCTCAGGGCACCATGTTGACCTCCCAGTCCCTCCTCAGCCACCTCATCCCCACGGGCAACAAGGTCAACGGCATGCCCACCTACACTTTCGCCACGCCAGTGGGCATGCCCGGCCAGACGAGCAACGTCCAGCTGATGAGCAAGGCTCCTCAACCCATCAAACCAGCAGGTAACCCTGCTCTCAACGCCAAAGCCAAGAAGTGGATCACCTGTCCCATCTGTAATGAACTGCTCCCCTCCAATGTCTATGAGGCTCACCAACAGGCTGCCCACAAGGCCCAGCCCAGAACAGCCAAGCAGCAGGGCCTGGCTGCCCGCGCTCCCTTCCTCAGGAAGATGCCTGACAAGACAGTCAAGTGTTTGAAGTGTAAGATCCTCCTGTCTGAGAAGGGCCTCTTTGAACACCTGCTGCACGGGCTCAACTGTCTCTACTGTCCTGGGATGTTCTACTCCATCCAACAACTGGTTGAACACACAAACACACAACACAACCCCACACAGAAGGCCAACTGTGACTTCATGAGGCGGGAATATAGACTGTACACAGACGACAGCGGTAACCTTCTGTTCCCCTACTTTGACATTAACACCACGGCCCCCAAAGAGATCCTAGGAGACGCAGAACTGAAACTAGCTCTGGTCACAAACTCCCTGGACCTGATCTTCCTCAAGATGCAGCCTGGTGGTAAACAGGAAGTGTGTCGGAACCCCAGTAAAACGACTCGGACCGACTGCCCCTTCTGTGAAGAGAAGTGTGTCACAGTGGAGAACTACCAGGGCCATCTGAGTGGGAAGCACTGCATTGCGCCCACCGTCCATGCCATCCTCAAGACTGCAGCATTCAAATGCATCTACTGCAACGGCGTTTACACAGGCAAGACCACGCAGAAAGCTATAATCATCCATCTACAGCGGTGCCGCCGTGCACCCAAGACCCCTAAAGATGCAGACAGTCTCCAGTCCACCCCCACCAACGGACGCCAGCAGCAGGTCATGGCCTTTAACCAGATGATCCGTGTGCCAGGTCTGTACTCTGCCCAGCTCCCTCCCGTCCCCATGGCAGCGCAGGCCTCCGTCCCCATCCCCCAGCCCTCCGAGTCTCCTGCTGAGCTGCAGAGCAAGCTGAGGCTGGAGGCGGCCTTCAGGGAGGCCATGGAGGCCAACAAGAAAGAGAGGAATGCGCGGGCAGCCTTCCGTAAACAACGAGAGAAGGAGAAACGAGAGCAGGCACCCCTGACAGACCCCTCTATTCAGCTAGCACTGGACCCCAGTGGGATGGAGAAACGCCCCTCTGAGGAGCGGAAAGACTTCCTCACCAGATACTTTCACACCAAGCCGTATCCCACAAAGAAGGAGTCTGAGGAGCTCTCCAAGAGGCTGTGGCTGACCCGGACTGAGGTGTCCACCCTGTTTGGGATGAAGCGCACCAAGTGCATGAAGGCGATCCAGAGGAACAACAGCCCTACCATCTTCATGGGCTTCAACATGACTGAGCTGAAGAAACTTAAGCACGACCTCCTCATCCCAGACGTGGAACCTGCAGAACCTGAGAAGATGGCTGAAATGGAACCAGAACAGGCAGGTTCTCCAGAAGGGGAACCAGCAGAACCAGAAATGTCTCTTCCAGAAGAAGATCCTTTAGAACCACATCAGAAGGATGTTCCAGAGATGGATCCTTTAGAACCAGAGCCGATGGCTATCTGAGTTGTCACTTCAGAGTTCATGTACAGTGTATATAGATCCCTTTACCTGGCTGACTGCAGCTGATTGCAGTGCCCTGAAATGTATACTTTTATATTGATGTTGATCTGCCTGCTAGTGTTGTCAAGATTAAATGTCAACTTAATTTTAGGTGTTTACTTATTATTCTCCTTTTCGTAGAACTGTAATTCAAATGTTGACATTCTCACAGGCTACATGTTAGAACAAACCTCTGTATAAGTGTAAAAAATATAAAGCCAGGATTTTATTAGTTCAACGAAGGGTATTGATTCTGAGTGACACTCTGTTTTCAGGGGTTTGTTACGAGAGCTGTGTTACATACAACCAACACATGGTTAAATCCACCATTTCTTTCTAGGGGGCATCTTTTAGAGATGTTTTTCAGCACATTGACCATGATTCAGTTTGAAGGATATTTTACTTGCTGCTTGTTTTGAAATACGGTCTTAACTGTTAAAGCTATAAAGTATACCTGTATTATGGAATACTCATACTATACAAACTGGGATAATTGATTACTGACTTTTTAAGCAACTAAACTATTAACTCTCCTGTTCAAAACATAATGAACAGTATGTGTAAATGTTTATCAGAATTTCTTTTTTTCTGTTAGTGATGTCATTTTGTATGATAGTTACTGGTCATCGTTCTCAATAGAAACTCAAATCTATTACGTGGTTATGAGTCCATTGACCAGATGAGACTGAGTATAATCATAACTGTAAGATTCTGTCTAGCTTTTTTCTTTTCAGAATGTGTATCAACGGCTATGCTATTCTTCCCATTATTGAAACTACGTAATAGATCGTTATGAGTTCGCTCAGATACTGAATTTTTCCATAGCCTCCATCACTTTCAACTTTGCTTTCCTCACCCTTGTTAATTTGATGTTTTGTCCACTCATTTTGTTGAATGTTATTATTTTTGTAAAACAGAATACCTCACCTGGTGTTTTTACCATTATTTTCACATGTTAATTAATCTATGGCAAGGATGTCAAACTCATTCCATGGAGGGCCTAGACTAGAGTCTGCTGGTTTTTTTATTCTCAATTAGGACCTAGACAACCAGGTGAGGGGAGTTCCTTACTAATTAGGGACCTTAATTCATCAATCGAGTACAAGGGGGAGTGAAAACCTGCATACACTCGGCCCTCCTTGGAAGAAGTTTGACGAGTTTGTTTATTTTTTTGTCTTTGTTTCTACTTCTTCCTGTCTCATTTGCAATTTATTGTTAGGTGTATGTACTGTATACCTGTTGGGTTTTCTATGGTTTCAGTCCTTGAGAAGCAAAACATATATTTAGTCTTGAAGGTTTGAGCCTGCTGATGCATTGTGGAAGAATTGTGCAAAATAAAAACTTTTTCCAATAAATAGATATTTTACTCCTGCAACTTATTTCTCTTGAATGGCTGTCCATCTGAGAAAGTTGGTCTCTATCCAAAGTGGGATATTGTAAAATCAAATAATGGCTAGCTTTTATTTCTATCTGTAGAAACAGAATTAGGATCTCTTATCTGTGTAGCCATTAATTGTCTGACAAGTACCAAGGATAATTTAACCAAGATACACCACAGCCCGTCGTTTCAAATGGAAACATACGAGTCATAGTGGGCAGAACAAGCAGGGAGATGGACAGAGCCAAGCACGAACTAGTGAGATCCTATTTGCGCGTTCTAGCATATATTAAAAAATTTTCGTTCAGAGTAGCTGAAGTGCGCGTGTGCAATATATCAATTCGCCTTTGCGCTCCTAAATGACGCAACAACTTTGGCAAAGAGTAAAGTCTACAAAACGTAGATTGCAGTTTCGGGAACAGAAAACTGTATTGAGATCAAATGTTGATTTGATGAGAAAATTAGCAGAATCTCGGCCAAAATCCGTGTCGTTCCATCCTCTCCCACTGCCGGACACCATATTTGGTAGAGAGTGGAAACGCATAGCGGATGCTTCACATTTATACATCCGGTGAAATATCTGTCTGATTGTTCTATGCATGTACCGACTCGTCTGGTATGCGCCGGCCATTCATATTGTCGCTTATTTGTGACGTAATCAACAGGATTTCCACTAGATACAAAGTCAACATTTCTATATCGTAACAATTCCTGAAAAAAAAGAATGTCGCTTTTGGTCTTAATTTAAGGTTAGGCTTAGCAGTGTGGTTAAGGTGAGGGTTAAAATCAAACGTTAAAAATATAAATTGTAGAAATAGGCGGGGTTTATGACTTTGTGGCTGTTATAACTATACGACCAAAATAGAAGCCACTTTCTTGTACAGACCCAGGCTACCGGTTTGTTTCAATTCACGCTTTGGGGCTTGAATAATTTCATACGGTAAGCGTGTTTTTGAAACCTTAGCTACCTCTATATTTTCAATGCTGTAATTTTACTTGAGTTCTTTCAACTTTGACTTTCTGGAAATTTCCAAGGCAGTGCTAGCTAACGTTATCTAGCTAGGCTTCCAACAGTGGCAATAGTGCTTTCTCGCTTTTTAGCCTTTTATCTAATTTCTATCTAAAGAAACGGGTGTTCCGCTGTTAAATATAGTTAATAACAACATTTTGATATTTCTCCATAAAACTAAGTTGTACCAAATCGTTTTAACGTTAAACGTGTTACTTTCCAACATGTCTCTCCCAGGAGATACGCGCTAACACTGCAGCATCAAGATGTCGTACATGCTACCTCATCTCCACAACGGCTGGCAGGTCGACCAAGCCATTCTATCCGAGGAGGACAGAGCCCTGGTTATTAGGTTTGGACACGATTGGGACCCAACATGTATGAAAATGGACGAGGTGTTGTACAGCATAGCTGAAAAGGTAAGATGTATGTTATTGTACCAATGTTGATGTTTGTATTTCACATTTGTGAATACGTTTCATTGAACGTTGCTATTTTCACAGTACCAACATCACTATTCCTCCCTACAGGTGAAAAATTTTGCAGTCATCTATTTGGTGGACATCACAGAGGTGCCGGACTTCAATAAGATGTACGAGCTGTATGACCCTTGCACTGTCATGTTCTTCTTCAGGTGAGTTTTAAGTTATCCTGTCCGCCTTCACTTCAGAGCCCTGCAAACCAATTTCTAGTTTTGACTTGCTAAATTAATGCAAATGTTCAACAAAAATGGGTATTGTGAACACAGTCCGTATAGGCAAGTTGTGAAAAGCAAAGGGATGCTCAGCTTTAAACAGCCCCACGCTGCTGTTTTTTTGTCCTGCATGACTGAAACTAAAATATTCCTTCCCTCGACCTCTGCACTGTTCCAGGAACAAGCACATCATGATAGATCTGGGGACAGGTAACAACAACAAGATCAACTGGACCATGGAGGACAAGCAGGAGATGATTGACATTGTTGAGACCGTTTACCGAGGGGCGAGAAAAGGACGAGGTCTGGTCGTATCTCCGAAGGACTACTCCACAAAATACAGATACTGATTGGTTCTTCCCATTGCTTTGTGTGATGCCCAATGGGAGCAAATCTGTCTTTTCAATATTAAACTTTATGAACAGCTGGACTACAGACAGGCTCTCTTTTTATGTTACTGACAAGTCACCTTTTTTCCATCGCAGTTATTAAAACCATAATTTGTTATTTTATTTAATGTTGTGTTCATATTTGATACTGCCATTTAGTTATCACTTCACAGCCTGTATTCTCAGACCCAGAATAAGGCTTGTCCTCGATTAAAAAAAAAAAAAAAAAAAACATTCTCAATTGAAAGTGTTTCAGTTCAGGGTGGCTTAATCTGGAAAATTAGCGCATATGTTTAATCTGTGGTGTATATGTGATGTGCCTGGCTGCCTCGCGCTCCCTTCCTCAGGAAGATGACTGACAAGACTGTCAAATGTGTTGTAAGATCCTCCTGTCTGAGAAGGGCCTATTCGAAAACCTGCTGCACGGGCTCAACTGTCTCTACTGTGCTGGGATGTTCTACTCAACCCAACAACTGGTTGAACACACACAAGACAACCACACACAGAAGGCCAACTGACTTCGTGAGTTGGGAGTATAGACTCTACACAGATGACAGCAGTGACATTCGATTCCCCAACTTTGACATCAACACCATGTCCCCCAAAGACATCCTAGGAAACGCAGAGCTGAAACTGGCTGTGGTTACCAACTCTCTGGACCTGATCTTCCTTAAGATGCAGCCTGGTCATAAACAGGAAGTGTGTTAGAACTCCAGTAAAATGACTGCCACTTCAGTGAAGAGAAGTGTGTCACAGAGGAGAGCTACCAGGCCCATCTGAGTGGGAAGCACTGCATCCTGTCCACGCCGTCCTCAAGACCACAACATTTAAATGTATTTACTGCTACGGCGTCTACACAGGCAAGACCACGCAGAGAGTGGCTTCTCTATATGAACGCAGCTGCCACTTCAGTAAAGCTGTTGGATGAACTGCATCTGGGCAGCAGGTTTAGTACTCATCTTAGCATTCTTTCCAGAATGTTTTTTTTTTCCCCCTCTGTCACGTACGTCGATACATTACTGTGTTTTCATTTATAAAGCCCTTTTCCAAAAACTCACCCTGTACCGAACATCATCACTAACCTTAAGACATTTACCACACCCGGTCTCAGCAAAGGCTAACTGGAAATTCCTGTGTACTGATTTAGGTAAATATGTGTGTTGGGGTGTCAGTGTAACTGTGTGGGTAGAGTCCAATGTGTGTGCGTAGACCGTGCAAAAAAGGGGTCAATGCAGGTAGTCTGGGTAGCCATTTATTTAGCATTAAAGTTTAGCAGTCTTAAGGCTTAGGGCAGTGGTACTCTGGGCAGAGCAAAATTCAGTTGGTGGTACAGTAATCGGAAAAGGTTGGGAAGAACCGCTTAGGGGAAGCTGTTCAGGGTCCTGTTGGTTCCAGACATAGAGAACACTATGGCTTGGGTGGCTGGAGTCTTTGACAATTTTTGGGGCCTTCTTCTGACACCACCTGGTATAGTTGTCCTGGATGACAGGGAGCTCGCCCCAGTGATGTACTGGTCCGTACTTGGCACCTTGCAGTCAGGTGCCGTACCAAGTCGGGAAGCAGCCAGTCAAGATGGTGCAACTGTACAACTTTTTGAGGATCTGAGGTCTCTGACCTGCTCCCTATAGGCTGCCTCATCGTCGGTGATCAGGCCTGCTACCGTCGTGTCGTCAGTGAACTTGGTGTTGGAGTTGTGCATGGGTGAATAGGGAGTACAGGAGGGGACTAAGCACACACCCCTGAGGTCTCCCCATGTTTTATAAAATGAAGGTTAAATAAAAAAATAAATGGTCATCCATCTACAGCGCTGCAGAGCAAGATGAGGCTTGAGGCGGCCTTTAATGAGGCCATGGAGGCTAACAAGAAAGAGTGGGAGGCCCGGGCAGCCTTCCGTAAGCAATGAGAACAGGCAGCTCTAGTACAGGCCTAAACTGCTGCCCAGTCTGAGATTTAGCTAGACCCCTCTATTCAGCTGCCATTGGACCCCAGTGGGATGGAGAAACACCCCTCTGAGGAGTGTAAACATTTGCCTGGGCTGCGTACATTAAAACGTAATAAAACGTTCAAGTGAACGGAAATGGTGCTGTACTGAATGGACAGTTGAAAAACGTGGAGGGGTTGGGTTGTGGGTTCAAAATGCACAGCTGTGCTTTAAATACATCATTCATTGCTTGAAGCCATACCAAGGCACACACACCTTACTGAGCAAACTTATCTCAAAGTCTGTTCAAGAACGTACAAGAACATTTTGGGGAAATGTGTTGGTCAGTACAAACCGTTCCGAAACATAGCAAACGTTCAAGCGAACTGAACACACCCCTGGCTATCCAAACTTCTTGCTACTCCACGCCCACGGACGTTCATTTTTTTTCTCTGCAATGAGTCTGGATCTGAGTGCCTCCTTGACGATTTCTAGAACACATTCTAGCCGTTCCGATTGGTCCCAGAAACCGATGACCTTGTTTTGTACAACACTCCTCATTTTGACGTCACTTCAACGAAGTGGCAGTCTAGATTGAAAGTATTAGATTTTTATTTAGTCACATACATTGGATCACAGATGTAGTTGCAGAGTACAGTGACATTCAGAAGTGCAAGTGTGAATGAAACAATAAAAATATAATACATATTTTTAACTGTGACAATGATAAATATATATTCAGCATGATAAATGTCCATTGGGGTGGTGGCATGGTAGATGTCTGTTCAGCTCCTCGGAAATGTGTACGCAGAGGAACTTTTTTTGACCGCCTCCACAGCAGCCCCGTTGATGAGGATGGGGGTGTGCCAAGCCTGGTTCCTCCTGAAGTCCACAACCGGCTCCTTTGTTTTGCTGACGTTAAAGGAAGAGGTTGTTTACCTGGCACCACACCGTCAGAGTGCCTACCACGTCCCTGTAGGCCGGCTTGTCGTTGTTGGTAGTCAGATCTACTACAGTTGTGTCGTCAGCGAACTTGATGATGGAGTTGGAACTGTGTGAGGCCACGCAGTCTGGGGTATACAGGGAGTACAGGAGAGGACTGCGGCCGTACCCTTGTGGGCCCCCCGTGCTGAGGATCCATGTGGAGGGCGTAATTTTGCCTAACTTCACCACCTGGTGGCGGCCTGTCAGGAAGTCCAGGACCCAGTTGCACAGGGAGGAGTTTAGTCCCAAGGCCGTGAGGTAGGCGAATTGGAGAGGGTTGAGTGTGTCGGGGAGGGTGGAGGTGATGTGGTCTTTCTTTGACTAGACTCAAAGCACTTCATGATGACAGAAGTGAGTGCTACGGGTTGGTAGTAATTCCGTTCATTTACTTTCCCTTTCTTGGGCACGAGATGATAGTGAACATGTTGCAGCAGGTGGGGATAACGGCCTGAGCTAGAGAGAGATTGCAAATGTCAGAAAACACAACAGCTAGCTGGTCTGCACATGCTCTTTGGGCACGACTAGGGACTCCATCTGGGCCGGCAGCCTTGTGGGGGTTAACACGTATGGATGATTTATATACATCCTCCGTGGAGCCCGTAAGCATGTAGCAAACATAGAGCAGCGGAATAATTCAGTTTGAGTTGTCAGGCAATGTAAAGACTTCACCAGATACAGTACTTCCACACCAAGCCGTATCCCACAAAGAAGTAGTCTGAGGAGCTCTCCAAGAGACTGGCTGACCTGGGCTGAAGTGTCCACCCTGTTAGAGATGATGGCTGACCAGGAACTGAAACCAGAGGAACCAGAACAGAAGAACAGACATCTAGATACCTTTACCTGGCTGACTGCAGCAGAATGCAGTGCCCTGAAATGTATACTTGTATATTGATGTTGCTCTCTCTGCTAGTGTTGTCGAGTCATTGTCGACTTAGGTGTAGATGTTGACTTATTTGTTTTTTCGTAGAGCTGTACATCTAATGTTGACATTCTCACAGGCTACATGTTTACGACAAACATCTGTATGCAAATGTAAAAGTGAGGATTTTATTAGTTAAGCTATCAATTCAGGTTCAACAAAAGGTATTGATTCTGAGTGACACTCCATTTTCAGGGGTCTGTTTTGAGCGATGTGTTACATCATACAAACAGCTCTTCTAAATACACAATTTCTTCCTCGGGGGATATTTTTTCAGCCCATTGTTTAGAGCCCTTTGACCATGATTCAAATTGAAGAATCTTATACTGGCTGCTTGTTTTGAAATGCTGTCTTAACTGTTAAAGCTATAAAAGCACACCTGTATTTGGTATTATGTAAGTATACAAACTTGGATCATTGATGGCTGACTTTCAAACAACTAAACAATTAACTCTCATGTTCAGAACATAATGACCAGTGTTTGTCAATATTGTGTTTTTATATTACCATCAGAATAACTCTTTTCTGTAAAAAATGTGTCATTCTGTATGATAGTTAATGTCCATGGTTCCCAATAGTAACTTAATCTATTATGTGGGTACATGGGTCTATCAACCAGATGGGACTGACTGTATTAACTACTGTAACTGACCTTGTACTGTAATTACTGGTTGGCCAGCTAACTTATTTACAGAATGTGTATCAACAGCTATTCTTCCCTCTATTGAAACTATGTAATGGATTACATAGTTCACTCAGATACTGATTTGTGCCATAACCTCCAAGTTCACCTTTGTTTTCCTCACCATTGTTGTGTTTTATGTTTCTTTATTTGTTTGCTTCTTTGTTTTTGTCTACTCATTTTGTTGTATGTTATTATTTGGTGAAAACAGACAACCTCTAATGTTGTTTACCATTATTTTAATATGCTCATTCGTCACTTCTACTTCTTGTGTCACTTGCAATTAATTGTCAGTTTTGTACTATACCTGTTGAGTTTAATGGGTTCCTTCTTCAGAAGCAAATTTGTATTTAGACTTGAAGTTTTGAGCCTGCTGATGCATTGTGGCAGAACTGCAGAATCGAAACAAACCTTTTCTTATAAATAAATGTTTCACTGCTGTGACTTATTTCTCATGAATGTATGTGTAACGGATGTGAAATGGCTAGCTAGTTAGCGGGTACGCGCTACTAGCGTTTCAATCAGTTACGTCACTTGCTCTGAAACCTAGAAGTAGTGTTGCCCCTTGCTCTGCAAGGGCCGCGGCTTTTGTGGAGCGATGGGTAATGATGCTTCGTGGGTGACCGTTGTTGATGTGTGCAGAGGGTCCCTGGTTCGCGCCCGTGTCGGGGCGAGGGGACGGTTTAAAGTTATACTGTTACATATGTCCAAGTTAGGCGGTCTCTAAACAAAGTAAAAATACTGATGGAATGCTTCCCACAGTCGTGTGAAGCTGGCAGGATGTCGTTTGGGTGGTGGATCATTCTTTATACACACAGAAAACTGCTGAGCGTGAAAAACCCAACATTGTTGCAGTTCTTGACACAAACAAACAGGTGCATGTCCTGTGAAAGGTTGTTTTGAATGGTCATCCAACACGGAATTCCTGCTCGGCATCTTTTCTAGAGCTGTCTTTTTGACCTGAAGATCACTGACGTCATGACTTGATCTATACCGCGATCAAAGCAAGCTCCGACTGGGGAAAATCTATTTGAAAGGTCATCCAACTCAGAATTCCAATTTGAGAACTCTTTCTTAAGCTCCGACTTTCGACCTGAAGATCACTGACGTCATGATTTGATTTCATCTTTTTCCGAGTCCCAGTTGTCTTGAGCCTCATACCCTTGCTAGTCGGAACTACGAAATTTTGATATTTTCGACTTGCTAACTGGTTGTAGTCATACACGTGCCGCGTTCAAAGATTAAGCAAGTCGGAAACTTCCAATTCCAATGTAAATGCAGCATTGAAAGCGCCATAGAGTTTGCCAGTTTGTATTCCTAAAACCCGGAAATTAATTACCTCTGGGTAGTTCAGTCATTTTTTTTTATTTAACAAGGCCATGGGAAAAATGGAATGAACTCAGAAAATAAGGTCTGAGGGTAACACAGGCTTACGAGATCTTATACGTTTTGTTCTATAAGATAATAACTGTCAGTTAACATGACTTTTATGAATTATGAAGCCTTTATGTGCTTACATAAATTCTTCAAAATTCACAAAAAGTGACGTTGGCTGATGAAGATTATCTCATAGAACAAAAGGTATAAGAACTCCTAAGCCTGGGTTTACCAAATACCCTTTTTGGGGTTTATCCAAAAACACTATTTTCTCTATAGGCTTTGTCCAATGAACCACGGCGGAGTTTGTGCCTACAAAAAGACGACATATACTGAAACAAATTGTAGGGCTTTATATGCCGTTTTGTTACTTTTTAGTGACGTAATGCGCAAGCGTAAATAACAGAATTCGTATTTTCACCAACAGACCCAGGCTACCAGTTTGGTTCAGGGCTTTGGTGCTTGTGATCATTTTATAAAGGTAAGCGTTTTTGACCGAGGTAAAGGCAGTTTCAGGTTGGATATTCACCTGTAGTTTTCCTTATGTCCACCAACAGCAGTTAGGGATGGTCAACATAGTGACAAATCACATTTTTCAAATTTCAATAGCTCTTTAACCATTACTCCAAACACTTTCAGAACTGGTTGTAGCTAACCCGATGGCATAGACACACATTGCACACTCTTTAGTTTGTCCATTTTCATCTCACATGGTTTTACATGAATTTTTCAAAATGTAGGATTTCAATAGCTCCTTAGTCATGTGACCTAGTGACTTCAAACAAGGTTCAGAATGTCCACTCAGTGGGCCTACACATTGCACACCCTTTAGTTTGTCCATTTTTCTCTCACATGGTTTTCCATGAATTTTTCAAAGTGTAGAATTTCAATAGCTCCTTGGTCATGTGACCTACTGACCTCAAACAAGGTTCAGAATGTCCACTGACTATACCTTCATATTGCACACTCTGATGTTTGTCTACTTTCATCTCATGCTATTAGACTTAAATCTGTAAGCTTTGCAGGCCTTCATTTTACATGGGTGTTTAAAAAAAACATTTAAGTCAACAAATGTTCCATCCTCGCAATAACTATCTTTCACATGGACACTGAAAAGATCCGCAAATGGCTCTATGTGGAATGGATGAAGGACAGGAGAGGTGTTCAAACAGAGGTGCGTAAAGGAAGGCGCACAGGTAGGCCTTATAAAAACAATGTTTCATATGCTCTTTTTAATCACGGTAATAGGCAGTGATTTGTCAGTCACAGTGCGCTTGGTAACGTGAAAGAATCCTTTTTATAGCATCACTTTCATATACTGTACATTAAGACAAATCCTTCTACGTTGAGTATTAGAACGCAGTTTACATAACCTGATAATGACTTGATATTTGAGTGCATTCACAACAAGCCACCTGCAGACAACTTACAAAATGCACTATTGCATTTGAGGGTTTGTTTTTCTGATAGAAATAGTAGGCCATGCATCAAATAACTATTTTCAACTGGGAAAATAAACTCCTATGTCTTTGTGAGTAAAATCCTTTTTTCCAAAATTGATTTAGGTACATTTTTGTGAAGAGGTATGAGGGTTGTGATATGGGTCATTTAATAGTAAAATCATTTAAGGGATCAATACATTTCTATTTTGCTTCCCCAGTATCTGCATGAACCATCAGGCCCAGTGTTTTTGGTTGACCCTGCTGGACAGAAAGAGAAGGAGGAATCGGAACACGCTGCATTCAAATTCAGGTCTTAGTTATTCCATTGTACTGGATCTAATACATATTAGCATTTTACATACATTCATCAGTGTAATACTTTTTTATGACATACTGTCAAAAACTCTCTTGGCTGCTGGCTCTGTCACTTTCAGACATGAGCAGAGCAGACTTGAACCACAGGGGTTCTCTGTAAAGAGAGAGTAATCCAAAAGGCACAGACACACCCCTTGACTTTTAATTGGCACCTGTATGTATTCTCTCCTGATTGGCTCTGTGATGCACAGTCTGGCAGTCTGACTAAAGCGCCAGAGGTATGAGGAGAGACATCCTCCTTTGTATATATGGAAACAAATATATCCTAACACTTTGGATCCTATTCTTGGACAGTTAGAAGACACAATGCATCAATGCAACAACAATCTTTTTTTACTAATTACTGTCCATGAGTAACCTCAACCTTGTGGGTCTATGGGTGTTTGGGCCAATAAAGTGCCAACTCAATTCTACCACTGACTAGTCTCTCATGCCCCTATGAACGGGGACACAGGGCAATAGTTTTTATCTAAACCTCTAAACCAGCCCTTTTTTACTGGAGTACACTAACCCCTAAATGGGGCTCTTTTCTTGACATATAGTAGCAGTTTACCAGATAACAAGTCAAGAAGATCAAAAATCTGATTGTTGTAAGGGTGTATTACATCCTGTGCTGGCCCCATTGTCATATCCATTCTGGATTCTGAGTGGTAAAATCATAGCTGATTTTGGCAGCCATAATCTTTAGGGATTTCGTGGGTTATTGTCTATGTGTAAGTTGCCTGTGTCTGCACTTTTCGTATATAGCTTCACGTTCGTTTTGTTGTTTTTTGTATAGTTTGTCAAGTGTTCTTCGTTTCGGTAAATAAATAGAAGAATGTATTACTATCACGCTGCGCCTTGGTCCTCCTCTCTTCATCCAAACGACGAACGTGACAGATCCAAGCACCACCCTCCTTTTGAAGCTTCCAGTCTGTTACTTTAACTCTACCGACATGTACGTATTACCTCAATTACCTCAACTATCCTCGCTACTGTTATTTTACTTTAATTATGTTATTTATATTTTTTACTTATCTATTTTTTACTTAACCAACAATGCAGTTAAGAAAAATAAGTGTTAAGGGCTTGTAAGTAATACGTACATGTCGGTAGGGTTAAAGTGACTCTGCAGAGAAGAATGGGTGAAATAGCCCAAATACAGGTGACAAGCTTGCAGCATCATACCCAAGAAGACTCGAGGCTGTAATCACGGCCAAATGTGCTCCAACAAAGTACTATACTGAGTAATGGGTCTGAATATTTCTGTAAATGTGATATTTTAGTTTTCTATTTTTTATAAATTAGCAAACATTTCTAAAACCTGTTTTTGCTTTGTCATTATGGGGTATTGTGTGTAGGTTCTGTACCTGTTGTATTTAGCGCATGTGACAAATAAAATTTGATTTGAGATCCTCTCAAGTTCTGTCAGGTTGGATGGGGAGCGTTGCTGCACAGCTATTTTCAGGTCTCTCCAGAGATGTTCAATCGGGTTCAAGTCTGGGCTCTGACTGTGCCACTCAAGGACATTCAAACACTTGGCAAATCAAGTTTTGTTTGTCACATGCACTTAATACAACAGGTATAGATAGACCTTACAGTGAAATGCTTACTTACAAGCCCTTAACCAACAATGCTTTAAGAAGTTAAGAAAAATAAATACAATAAGTGTTAAGTAAAAAATAGAAAATAAAAGTGACAAATAATTTTACAGCAGCAGTTAAATAACAACCAAGGCTACATACAGGGGGTATCGGTACAGAGTCAATGTGCGGGGGCACCGGTTAGTTGAGGTAATTGAGGTAATATGTACAGTTGAAGTCAGAAATGTACATACATCTTAGCCAAATACATTTAAACTCAGTTTGTCACAATTCCTGACATTTAATCCTCGTAAAAATTCCCTGTCTTAGGTCAGTTAGGATCACCACTTTATTTTAAGAATGTGAAATGTCAGAATAATAGTAGAGAGAATGATTTATTTAAGCTTTTATTTCTTTCCTCACATTCCCAGTGGGTCAGAAGTGTCACGGCCATCAAAAGAAGTGGACCAAAGTGCAGCGTGGTAAGCGTACATATTCCTTTTATTTTAGAAAATGACGCCAACAAAACAACAAACGAAGAAAACAACCGTGAAGCTTAGAGGGCTAAATGCCACTAACAAAGATAACTACCCACACTGAAAGGAGGGAAAAAGGGCTACCTAAGTATGATTCCCAATCAGAGGCAAAGATAGACAGCTGTCCCTGATTGAGAACCATACTCGGCCAAAACATAGAAATAAAGAAACATAGAAAACAAAGCATAGAATGCCCACCCCAAATCACACCCTGACCTAACCAAATAGAGACATAAAAAGGTTCTCTAAGGTCAGGGCGTGACAAGAAGATTACATACACTCAATTAGTATTTGGTAGCATTGCCTTTAAATTGTTTAACTTGGGTCAAACGTTTCAGGTAGCCTTCCACAAGCTTCCCAACCAGAAGTTGGGTGAATTTTGGCCCATTCCTCATGACAGAGCTGGTGTAACTGAGTCAGGTTTGTAGGCCTCCTTGCTCGCACACGCTTTTTCAGTTCTGCCCACAAATTTTCTATAGGATGAGGTCAGGGCTTTGTGATGGCCACTCCAATACCTAGACTTTGTTGTCCTTAAGCCATTTTGCTACAACTTTGGAAGTATGCTTGGGGTCATTGTCCATTTGGAAGACCCATTTGCGACCAAGCTTTAACTTCCTGACTGATGTCTTGAGATGTTGCTTCAATATATCCACATAATTTCTCCTCCTCGTGATGCCATCTATTTTGTGAAGTGCACCAGTCCCTCAAATCAAAGAGTATTTGTCACGTGCGCTGAATACAACAGGTGTGTAGACCTTACAGTGAAATGCTTACTTACAGGCTCTATCCAATAGTGCACAAAAGGTGTTAGGTGAACAATAGGTAAGTAAAGAAATAAAACAACAGTAAAAAGACAGGCTATATACAGTAGCGAGGCTATAAAAGTAGCGGGCTACATAAAGACACCGGTTAGTCAGGCTGATTGAGGTAGTATGTACATGTAGAAATGGTTAAAGTGACGATGCATATATGATGAACAGAGAGTAGCAGTAGCATAAAAGAGGGGTTGGCGGGTGGTGGGTGGCGGGACACAATGCAGATAGCCAGGTTAGCCAATGTGCGGGAGCACTGGTTGGTCGGCCCAATTGAGGTAGGATGTACATAATGTATAGTTAAAGTGACTATGCATATATGATAAACAGAGAGTAGCAACAGCGTAAAAAAAGGGGTTGGGGGGGCACACGATTCAAATAGTCCGGGTAGCCATTTGATTACCTGTTCAGGAGTCTTATGGCTTGGGGGTAAAAACTGTTGAGAAGCCTTTTTATCCTAAACTTGGCACTCCGGTACCGCTTGCCATGCGGTAGTAGAGAGAACAGTTTATGACTGGGGTGGCTGCGGTCTTTGACAATTTTTAGGGCCTTCCTCTGACACCTCCTGCAGCAAAGCACCCCCACAACATGATGCTGCCACCCCTGTGCTTCACGGTTGGGATGGTGTTCTTCGGCTTGCAAGCCTCCCCCTTTTTCCTCCAAACATAACGATGGTCATTATGGCCAAACAGTTCTATTTTTGTTTCATCAGACCAGAGGACATTTCTCCAAAAAGTACGATCTTTATCCCCAAGTGCAGTTGCAAACCTTAGTCTGGCTTTTTTTAATGGAGGTTTTGGAGCAGTGGCTTCTTCCTTGCCGAGCGGCCTTTCAGGTTATGTCGATATAGGACTTGTTTTACTGTGGATATAGACACTTTTGTACCGGTTTCCTCCAGTATTTTCACAAGGTCCTTTGCTGTTGTTCTGGGATTGATTTGCACTTTTCACACCAAAGTACGTTCATCTCTAGGAGACAGGACACACCTCCTTCCTGAGCAGTATGATGGCTGCGTGGTCCCATGGTGTTTATACTTGCGTACTATTGTTTGTACAGATGTACGTGGTACCTTCATGCGTTTGGAAATTGCTCCCAAGGATGAACCAGACATATGGAGGTCTGATTTCTTGGCTGATTTCTTTTGATTTTCCCATGATGTCAAGCAAAGAGGCACTGAGTTTGAAAGTAGGCCTTGAAATACATCCACAGGTACACCTCCAATAGGCTAATTGACATCATTTGAGTCAATCAGAAGCTTCTAAAGCCATGACATTTTCCAAGCTGTTGAAAGGCACAGTCAACTTAGTGTATGTAAACTTCAGACCCACTGGAATTGTGATACATTGAATTATAAGTGAAATAATCTGTCTGTAAACAATTGTTGGAAAAATTACTTGTGTCATGAACAAAGTAGATGTCCTAACCGACTTGCCAAAACTATAGTTTGTTTACAAGAAATTTGTGGAGAGGTTGAAAAACGAGTTTTAATGACTCCAACCTAAGTGTATGTAAACTTCCAACTTCAACTGTACATCCCTGGGGCCAATCTTCCTGTCCCGAAGCCACTCCTGCATTGTCTTGGCTGTGTGCTTAGGGTCGTTGTCCTGTTGGAAGGTGAACTTTTGCCCCAGTCTGAGGTCTTGAGCCCTCTGGAGCAGGTTTTCATCAAGGATCTCTATATACTTTGCTCCGTTCATCTTTCCCTCGATCCTGACTAGTCTCCCAGTCCATGCCGCTAAACAACATCCTCACAGCATGATGCTGCCACCACCATGCTTCACCGTAGGGATGTATTTATTTTATTTTTATTTTTTATTTCACCTTTATTTAACCAGGTAGGTCAGTTGAGAACAAGTTCTCATTTACAACTGCGACCTGGCCAAGATAAAGCAAAGCAGTGCGACACAAACAACAACACAGAGTTACACATGGAATAAACAAACGTACAGTCAATAACACAATAGAAAAGTCTATATACAGTGTGTGCAAATGAAGTAAGATTAGGGAGGTAAGGCAATAAATAGGCCATAGTGGCAAAATAATTACAATTTAGCAATTAAACACTGGAGTGACAGATGAGCAGAAGATGAATGTGCAAGTAGAGATACTGGGGTGCAAAGGAGCAAAAAAATAAATAACAATATGGGGATGAGGTAGTTGGGTGGGCTATTTACAGATTGGTTATGTACAGGTGCTGTAACGGCTTTCGTCCTCGTCTGAGGAGGAGTAGCAAGGATAGGACCAATGTGCAGCGTGGTAAGTGTCCATAATAGATTTTTAATAAATTAAAATGAACACAGAACAAAAATAACAAAACACGAACAAACAACCGAAACAGTCCCGTATGGTGCAAACACTGAAACAGGAAACAACCACCCACAAAACACAATAGAAAACAGGCTACCTAAATATGGCTCCCAATCAGAGACAACGACTGATACCTGCCTCTGATTGAGAACCATACTAGGCCAAACACATAGAAATATAACAGAACAAAACATAGAAAAACAACATAGAATGCCCACCCCAACTCACGCCCTGACCAACTAAAATAAAGACATATAAAAAAGGAACTAAGGTCAGAACGTGACAGGTGCAATGATCTGTAAGCTGCTCTGACAGCTGATGCTTAAAGTTAGTGAGGGAGATATGAGTCTCCAGCGTGACCAGTGAAATATACCTGCTAGAGCATGTGCTACGGGTAGGTGCTGCTATGGTGACCAGTGAGCTGAGATAAGGCGGGGCTTTACCTTTAGCAGAGACTTATAGATGACCTGGAGCCAGTGGGTTTGGCGACGAATATGAAGCGAGGGCCAGCCAACGAGAGCATACAGGTTGCAGTGGTGGGTAGTATATGGGGCTTTGGTGACAAAACGGATGGCACTGTGATAGACTGCATCCAGTTTGCTGAGTAGAGTGTTGGAGGCTATTTTGTAAATGACATCGCCGAAGTCAAGTATCGGTAGGGTAGTCAGTTTTACGAGGGTATGTTTGGGTGCATGAGTAAAGGATGCTTTGTTGCGAAATAGGAAGCCAATTCTATATTTAATTTTTGATTGGAGATGCTTGATGTAAGTCTGGAAGGAGAGTTTACAGTCTAACCAGACATCTAGGTATTTGTAGTTGTCCACATATTCTAAGTCAGAACTGTCCAGAGTAGTGATGCTAGACGGTTGGGCAGGTGCGGGCAGCTATCGGTTGAATAAGAATGTTATGATTGACAGTCGATACGGTTGCGGAGGCCAGGTCGATGAAAACAGCTGCATAGTATTGTCTTTTATTGATGGTAGTTATGATATCGTTTAGGACCTTGAGCGTGGCTGAGGTACACCCATGACCAGCTCAGAAACCAGATTGCATAGCGGAAAAGGTACGGTGGGATTCAAAATGGTCAGTGATCTGTTTGTTAACTTGGCTTTCGAAGACCTTAGAAAGGCAGGGCAGGATGGATATAGGTATGTAACAGTTTGGGTCTAGGGTTTCTCCCCCTTTGAAGAGGGGGATGACCGCGGCAGCTTTCCAATCTTTAGGGATGCTTATTTAAGATGGTGAGGAAAGCACTTTTAAAGAATAACCAGGCATCCTCTACTGACGGAATGAGGTCAATACCCTTCCAGGATACCCGGGCCAGGTCGTTTAGAAAGGTCTGCTCGCTGAAGTGTTTTAGGGATTTGACAGTGATGAGGGGTGGTGGTTTGACCACGTACCCATTTACGGATGCAGGCAATGAGGCAGTGATCGCTGAGATCCTGGTTGAAGACAACAGAGGTGTATTTAGAGGGCAGGTTGGTCAGGATGATATCTAAGAGGGTGCCCGTGTTTACGGATTTAGGGTTGTACCTGGTAGGTTCCATGATAATTTGTGTGAGATTGAGGGCATCTGGCTTAGATTGTAGGACGGCCGGGGTGTTAAGCATATCCCAGTTTAGGTCACCTAACAGTACAAACTCTGAAGATAAATGGGGGGCGATTAATTCACATATGGTGTCCAAGGCACAGCTGGGGGTTGAGGGGGTCTATAACAAGCGGGAACAGTGAGAGACTTATTTCTGGAAAGGTCAAACTGTTTAGGCACAGACCTGGATAGCATGACAGAACTCTGCAGGCTGTCTCTGTGGTAAATTGCAACTCCACCCCCTTTGGCAGTTCTATCTTGGCAGAAAATGTAGTTGGGGATGGAAATTTCAGAATTTTTGGTGGCCTTCCTAAGCCAGGATTCAGACACGGCTAGGACATCAGGGTTGGCGGAGTGTGCTAAAGCGGTGAAAATAAAAAAAACTTAGGGAGGGCAGGATGGTGCCAGGTTTCTTCCAGAAGTGAGGCTTGGCATTCAGGCCGAAGAGTTCAGTATTGGTTTCATCAGACCAGAGAATCTGGTTTCTATCTTGTTTTTCATGGTCTGAGGATCCTGTAGGTGCCTTTTGGCAAATACCAAGCTGGCTGTCATGTGCCTTTTACTGAGGAGTGGCTTCCATCTGGCCACACTACCATAAAGGCCTGATTGGTGGAGTGCTGCAGAGATGGTTGTCCGTCTGGAAGATTCTCCCATCTCTACAGAGGAACTCTGGTGCTCTGTCAGAGTGACCATCAGGTTCTTGGTCACCTCCCTAACCAAGGCCCTTCTCCCCCGATTGCTCAGTTTGGCCGGGGGCCAGCTCTAGGAAGAGTCTTGGTGGTCCCAAACTTCTTCCATTTAAGAATGATGGAGGCCATTGTGTTCTTGTGGGCCTTCAATGCTGCAGATATCTTTTGGTACCCTTTAATATAGACAGGACTGTGCCTTTCCAAATCATGTCCAATCAATTGAATTTACCACAGGTGGACTCCAATCAAGTTGTAGAAACATCTCAAGGATGATCAATGGAAACCAGTGGTGGAAAAAGTACCAAATTGTCATACTTGAGTAAAAGTAAAGATACCCTAATAGAAAATGACTCAATTTAAAGTGAAAGTTACCCAGTAAAATACTACTTAAGTAGAAGTATTTGATTTTCAATGTACTTAAGTATCAAAAGTAAATGTAGTTGCTCAACTATACTTAAGTATAAAAAGTAAAAGTACAAATAATTTAAAATTCCTTATATTAAGCAAACCAGATAGCACCATTTTCTTGTTCTTTTAAATGTACAGATAGCCAGGGGCATGGTCCAACACTCAGACATAACTTACAAACAATTGGACCATTTTCTGTACTGCTAAGCAGTTAACATTTAAATGTGGTTGTCAGGGAAAATGAATTGAGTAAAAAATACATTTATTTTCTTTAGGAATGTAGTGAAGTAAAATAAAGTAAAGTACAGATACCCTAAACAACTATTTAAGTAGTACTTTCAAGTATTTTTACTTAAGTACTTTACATCACTGATGGAACTTTGAGTCTCATAGCAAAGGTCTGAATACTTTTATTTTGAATGAACTGGCAAACATTTCTACGAACATGTTTTCACTTTGTCATTTTGGCGTATGTGTGTGATGGGATGTATAGACAATATGGTTAGAATATGTAGCTACAGCAGTAGTTAAATAGGATAGTTCTTGACTAGAATACGATATATACTGTACATATGAAGTGGGTAAAACAGTATATAAACATTATTAAAATGACCAGTGTTCCATGACCAGTGTTCCATTTCAATGAAGAATCTCCATTGAAAGTGTGTTATAGTTCAGGACTAGACTTAATCTGGGCCTGGAAAATTGTCCCTTATGTTTAATCTGTATGTCTTTGTGACCTGTTTCTCCTGAAATGTTATGGGTAGTGCTGTGATGACAGGAAGACTTGGAATGACGATTGTTTACATGGTGATATCCCATTAAATGATATAGCAAATGCCATAGGCTGATGTAACACAACAATAGATCAGTAATAACTAGCCTCTGTGTAGCCCTTTGTCAAGGCATATCTTCTGTCCCAGAAATCGGGTGAAGTTAGCCGATCTGATATGTGTTAACCCGAGGGCTTGGTCACTTAGAAGTCTGCTGCTCCTCCATACCAGCCTGGGTCATCAGGTCAGCAACGTTCTTCTCCAGGCCATCAATTCCAGTCCCCACGTCATCCAGTGGGTTGGTTAAGGGCAGTCTCGCAATATATGTATTTACATTATTATTATAATACACTGTGCATAGTTAGGTTGTACATGAAACAGTATTTCTTAACAGAGAAAATAAATGAAATGCATATTTTATTCTCTGAAAAACCACTGGATTTTCATAAACCCTTTTTTAATCTCTGATTAAAAAAACAGCTGCAATTTTGAGATTAGGTCTATTGCTTGAATATCCTATTTGTATGCACCATAAGCTCAACGGCAGCTTTTACATGCTGTTCTTCAATAGCAGAGAGTCATTCTATACAACAGTTGCTAGTAGTAGGGTATGATTAAAATGATATTTTTTAGAAACAATCTTGTCAGAGATGATTTGAAATGTATTGTGAAGTTTCTGCATCGTCGCTTCCATCTGTGGGAGAGACAACACAAACAATCATTTCTTAGATACAAATGTTACCATCGGCGTAAGAAAAACGCTACACAGATAAGAAACTTACCATTTCTGTCAATTCATTTGCGGCTTTTGAGTTGGATTCGGACATCCTGATTCAGCCGTGGTTTCAAAGTCAATGGGATTTGTCTATGAAGTTGTGCGTCCCTGTCCCTGCGTGTCATTCTTGGCAACAATGTTTCAACTGAAACGCACAGGCGGGAGTTAAACATTACTTTGGGAGACCTTTACTAAAGAGTGTGTATGTAGTCTCCATACAATCTATAGAGTGTGTACCTTTTCATAAATCATTAATTAGGCTAACAATCAGATGTTTTTCAACAAAAGACATGTCTAATTCTGAAAATTATACTGAACAAAAATATAAACGCAACATGTAAAGTGTAGGTCCCATGTTTCATGAGCTGAAATAAAAGATCCCAGAAATGTTTCATATGCACACAAATATTATTTCTCTCAAATGTTGGTGCGCAAATGTGTTTACATCCCTGTTAGTGAGCATTTCTCCTTTGCCAAGATAATCCATCCACCTGACAGGTGTGGCATATCAAGAAGCTGATTAAACAGCATGATCATTACACAGGTGCACTTTGTGCTGGGGACAATAAAAGGACACTCTAAAATGTGCTGTTTTGTCACACAACACAATGCCACAGATGTTTAAGGGAGCTTGGAATTGGCATGCTGACCGCAGAAATGTCCACCAGAGCTCTTGCCAGAGACCACATGTAACCACGCCAGTCCAGGACCTCCACATCCGGCTTCTTCACCTGCTACTTCACCATGACTGCACCCTTGTTCAGTCCTGTGAAGTCCATAGATTACGGCCTAATGAATTTATTTCAATTGACTGATTTCCTATGAACTGTAACTCAGTAAAACCGTTGAAATTGTTGCATGTTGCATTTGTATTTCTGTTCAGTATAGTTAATGCATTGTGGCCTACTAGGCGTGGTTATACAGCACAGAATGGTTGGTAGTCAAACTGAAACGAAGTTTAAGAGGAACGGACTACAGAACGGTAGGCTCAACTTACTTTTTTGTTTCAGTCTCGTTTTAAACACCAATTCCTTTCTGTTGCTGTCTTTTACCAAGATGTTCCAGCTTTGTGATGAGTGATGACCTTTAGGCATTTCTCTCATGACACCAAGTTAAAACCCTTAGATGCACCTCTGTGTTGATCTGATCTCAGGGGATATTTCAGGTCCTTTGGGACTCTCCATGACAGTTTTTTATATAAGAGACCATCCATTTAGAATGTTATTCTCTGACAGATGACAGTCATCCACCATTATGTAAACTCAGCAAAGCTTCTTAATCCGGGCTCACTGCAATCATCCCTTATTCTCATCATGATAATGATGTAAGAAAAGTACAAATAAATAAATATAGGCCAATGTACAACGTCTCAAAATAGGACAAGTACAATAGGCTATACATATACTAAGAAGTGGTCGATGTCCCCTTCCAAATTAATTCTGTCTAGGACCATGAAACCAAACTCAGATCTTGGCAAAACAGGGAGTGACGATTTTGACGCACAAGGAAGCGCTGCTCGAACTTTCGGTTTGTAGGGCGGGGAGAGGCGGTGGACGCAGGTGTTTTAGCACTTTCGGGTCAATTCATGCTCTCTCGATTTTAGCTGGAATGATATTTTCCAGATAAAAGGGATTTGTTTGTAAATAACAGTCATGTGCTGCACGGATTCCTGCTGCCGTCCAGTTAAAACTACAAACCCACCCAGAGCACTGGGGATTTGAGTCGCTTCGACTAGCCTAGGGACAACTAACTGTAAAGGAAATGTCGAGCGTCGACTATTTTAGGTTTCTATACAAATCGCGATCAAGCCAGTAAATTGAAGCTGCTTTTAAATAATATTGCATTCATTTGATTGGTCGACCGACCCGCTGCAAGTTTGAGTTCTCTGGCCGACGATGTGCTCAATTGTAACGTTTAACTTGTTACATTGTGCTATTCTAACCTAATTTACATTAGTATCAGTAGCGCCACGTGAATGTTTATTGATACATGATCAACTCGTCATTTCTTCTAAGGTAGACCCTCTGGATTTTACGCTAAACTGTTCAATAGAACATAATTGATGGACATAGTTCTTCCTGCTTTACATCCGGGTTGAAAGAAGGGACTACATTTTCTTCCAATGACATCATTATGTCCCCTTCATTGGTTATTGATCCAGTAGTTGACTGTAAATAAGCATCCAAAGGCACCACTCTATCCACATTCTCTGACTAGGCTACACCACATTTTTGAAAAGCAAGTGCAGTTCACTAGAACTTTGCACAGCCCTTTGGCACTTTCCATGTTTTGCTGTGCCCTGGTAGACTAGATAACAGAGAGAGAACATGGAAGATGAGATGTTTGAGCAGCTCATGTATGTCCTGAACCAACTGGTGACATGGATCACTGCGGGGGCCATGGTGTTTGGTGGAGTGGTACCTCACATCCCCCAGTACAGGGACATCAGACAGACACAGAAAGCAGAGGGATTCTCCACCTATGTCTGCCTCGTCCTACTGGTGGCCAATATTCTATGTATACTGTTCAGGTAAGTTTTGCCACAGGTGTGGTACACTTGTTGCATATTATTACAAATATGCATTGATGCATGTGAAGGCTGTAAACTAAGTGCATTTTAAAGAACAGACAGACGTCAACTATTTGGCCCTTCAGAATTTACAGTGTTTGAAAATGACACTGCCTCTCACTGAATAGTCATATTAGTTTGAATAGCACAGTTCTGGTTTGGTTTCAACAAATGCCTATTGTCTCCAGTGCGGGAACTTTATTACTGCCCTTGAGCCTGAGTAGTCCCTCCCTCCCGGTCTTCTCTTTCCAGGTTTGGGCGCTACTTTGAGACACCACTCCTGTGGCAGAGCATCGTCATGATTGCCACCATGTTGATCATGCTCAACCTGTGTACCAACGTCCGCGTGGCCACCGAACTCCAGACTAAGAAACGTTCATTCACAGGTCAGTATCCTCCTCCCTGGCCTGTCCCTACTCACCTCTTTACACGTGTCTTTAACCTCCCGGTTCCTAGCTCCTCTTTGTGGCTTTATAATCAGTTTATAACCTCTGTTCGCATCATGGTGTGAACTACTGCTAATGCTTGGTTTTATCACCAACCTGTAGATCAAACATGCCTCTGACATGTAGCTGGGTGTTTATCTCTGTGAGTGTGTGTGCAGTTAGAGTGGTTTAGTGGTTTGTTTAAGCAGTAAATCATATTATGTCACATGTTGGCTCTTCATGACATTTTCTATCTGCAATGTTTGAAACCATTTGCCTACTGAACGTGGCCTTGTACTGTACACCTCTAGTTCGTCTTTGTAATAGGAATTTCCAGGTGAACGAAAGAGAAGAGCAGTCATAGATAAACTCAATAAAAAATCTATCCAGTTTATTACAAGTTTGCAAAATGGAGAACAATATCCCGCACAGGAGCAGAGAAATATCTAACTGGCCTCTTGGAGACAGGCCCTTAATATCCTAATCAGACAGCACCACATGTTCTGTAAACACCAGCCCGAGAGGCTTGTCGGGAAACAAAAAGGCATTGATTTGTTAGCTGCTGCAGAATCAGTGTCACAAAATACAGTAATAATCAGTGTGTCCTCGGCCCTTGCACCTTCAGTCTGGTGTCAAATACTATCAACAGAGATATGAAAACAATTCAGAATATTCACACTGATGAAGCAGGGGGATGTCAATGTCTTGACCCCTAGTTGCACCACACTTTCCCAAACCATCTTCCTGTTCAATGTGTAAATGGATGTTTAAAAACAAAAGTGTATTGCTGTGTGTTTATGTTGTAAATGTGTCTGCAACTTTGTGTGCTGCTATTTTCGGCCAGGTCTCTCTCGTAAAATAGATTGTTAATCACAATGAGACTAATCTGGTGAAAAATAAAATTCACCTGCACCTTGCACAAACAGAACACTGGTAGATTCATGTGTATTACAGACAGGGAAAATATAAAATACTAAACATTAACTAAACATTCTTCATCTTAAATATTGCCATTACAGTCATAATAACAGGATGTTGATCATTTGTTGCAGAACTAGAGGGGGCTGGCTGCTGTATCTGGCTCATAACGCCCTTCCTCAGCCTGTTGGCTATATACACTCACTGACTGACTGACTGACTGATCTACACCTGTGTTTCTCTGCCAACGCAATATTAGAACATTAAACGCTCAGTGCTGCACTCATGGGGCCTCAATCCAGAGTTTGGTAACCAATCAAATTGGCAGGATCAGGGGAGGTGGGTCAGTTGGTTTGAGATCAGTCAAACTTTTAGTCGAACGTAGAGGTTTCAACTCTGTCAGACGTAAAACAAATGTTGAGGTTTCAACTCTGTCAGACATAAAACAAACGTTGAGGTTTCAACTCTGTCAGACGTAAAACAAACGTTGAGGTTTCAACTCTGTCAGACGTAAAACAAACGTAGAGGTTTCAACTCTGTCAGACGTAAAACTAACGTAGAGGTTTCAACTCTGTCAGACGTAAAACTAACGTAGAGGTTTCAACTCTGTCAGACGTAAAACTAACGTTGAGGTTTCAACTCTGTCAGACGTAAAACAAACGTTGAGGTTTCAACTCTGTCAGACGTAAAACAAACGTTGAGGTTTCAACTCTGTCAGACGTAAAACAAACGTAGAGGTTTCAACTCTGTCAGACGTAAAGCAAACGTTGAAGTTTCAACTCTGTTAATTCCTACAGGGAAGTTATGGAGGTCGTCCTTTTGAAATCACTAACCGTATGTCAAGAAGAAACCCCTCCTCACTTGACACTGTGGGTCAGTACTGGTCTGTAGCACAAGGTGAAACCAAGCTCTCTTTAAGCTCTCTTTACCTCTCTTTAGAGAAACCAAGCTCTTTTCTCCCTTTCCTCTTATTTAGTTTTGTCTGTAGTAACAGTCACTAAGGAGGAGGTCAAAGTCCCTAAGAAGTTCTTTCTGGGTAGGTGCCATCTGTCTCTCTCTGCCATCCAGTCATTCATCTTCCTTCCTCCCTTAAACTCGCTCTTTCTGTCCTTACTACATGTGCCACTCCCTCTGTTATAGCTCCATTTACAGTGCTAACTGCCACTAACTCATCAGCATCATCCTGCATTAACCTGGCATGCATCCTCCTGCATCACATGTGATCCTTCCTTGTCATATTTGTGATTCATAAAGAACCAATATAGTTGTTATAGTGTTCGCATGGAAGTTCACAATGCATGTTAGCTATAGTCAATAGCTTGAAGTGTGTTGGTGTGTAAAAACTCTTTTTATGCTTCTGATATCAGTTTACTATAGCATGCATGTTTACTATAGTATTGCAGTGATTGTTCATGGAAATTGAATTTTGCTTCAGTTCATTGAGATGTCTGATTGTGATGACTCAGATTCTTACTCAGAACATTAAAATGCATGCATTCTAGACTCCTATATATTGATTAACCATATATATTAAGACTTTGATTGTTGCTCTTTACTTAATGTTATTGACCTTGAGAGACTAACTGCTCGGCTATTTTGTGGCTAGAAAAGTCACGACTTGACTGTTTCTTGGTTTGAAATGAACTATGCTCAGTGTTTTTTGTTGTCGTTGATAGCGTTACAACAACAATTGTATTAAATGCTGCATGTGAAAGCTAATGTGCACTACCCACGGCCTCTCCTCTGTGGTCCTGTCTGGTAAAACAACAATGATGATGACTTGGATTCACACCAGCTTGCTGAAGAGGCACAGACAACTCAGATGGGACAGTTTATGAGACTGTGGTCTTCCTAACTCTGTCCTTATTATTCTACCTCTATCTTTGCCCTTTGTTTCAACTCCCTCTTGTTACTGTATTGCTCCCTCACTCAGGCAGCTGAGAGGGGCTGAGGACCAGCTGCTATAATGTTGAGAGGACGGAGTCTCTCAACCTTTCAATCGATCAATTGTACCTGTTTCATTGTGCTGAGAACTTTGTTTGTGTGAGTAGCGTGTGATGCCCATCATAAATATGGATTTACTAACAGTGGATCTCAATGTTGTGTTTAGTTCTAGTTAACACTGCTGCTTTGTACTTGGGGAGCAGTTGCTATCCTCTATGTGAACAGTAGGTGGAGCTGGGAAATAACTAATGCCTACAGTGCCTGTGAAGATGCAGTAATGCTCTGTGTTGTATATTGGCCAGAGTCCTCACTGACAGTGATGTAATTTACCTTCTCAGAACTGCTATCCATCACGCTGTATTGGGTTCACTCGTCTTCTCTCTTTGATTGATTGTGCATTGTAGAATCCAATGATAGTTGCAGAGAAAGCTGCAGACTGTCTGAGATATTCATTTCAGCAATCCAAAATAATTTTTCACCCTTTATTCAGCCTCTGTGTTTGGAGTTGTGTGATTGGGAACTAGGAGTTGACTGGCGGAGTTGCTGCACACTTCTTACAACTTATCACATTGTTTAAACCCAGCATGTTGTTGTTCTACAGCACAACTCCAGTGGTATGGTAAGCTGGCTTTCTTCTCATCGCAGTAGAACAAGCTTAATTCTGACTTCAATTTACCTCATCAAATGGGCTCCCGAGTGCGCAGCGGTCTAAGGCACTGCGTCGCAGTCCTAGAGGCGTCACTTCAGACCCTGGTTCGATCCCGGGCTGTATCACAACCGGACGTGATCGGGAGTCCCATATGGTGGCCCAGCGTTATCCGGATTAGGGGAGGGGTTGGCCTTCCATTGTAAATAAGAATTTGTTCTTAACTGACTTGCCTAGTTAAATAAATAAACACATTTTAAAAGCTGCCGTTTTGTGTGCCACGTGTATGATCATGGTTCTGGACTGTACATGAATCAGTTGGCAGTGGAACCAGAGTACAGTTGGCACGTTTCTTGGCAGTAGAGCTGGAACCAGAGCCAGGCTGTGTTCTCCTTGGCCTCTGCCTGGCTTTGGGCTTTGGGCTGGATCTGGAGCTCAGCCTCTCTGCTCTCCGGGCTCTCTGGATCTCTGTCTCCCAGACTTTCTTCCTCTTCTCTGATTCCGCCTCTCTCTGCCTCTCTCTTTGCCCCTGCCTCTACCTCCTTGGCCTGTGCGGCCTTTCTCAGCCGTCTTCCTGGCCTCTCGCAGTCCCTCTGGCAATCCATCACCTCTCTCTGCCAACCTTGATTAGCATTGACAGAACTGTTGCTTGTCTGTCTGCTATATACACGTATGGGTCTGTTCATCTA
This sequence comes from Salvelinus namaycush, assembly GCF_016432855.1. Lineage (NCBI taxonomy): Eukaryota > Metazoa > Chordata > Actinopteri > Salmoniformes > Salmonidae > Salvelinus > Salvelinus namaycush. The sequence goes on along the minus strand of NC_052333.1, from coordinate 23,237,950 downwards.
TTGATTAATCCAGGAGGAGATATGAAGGAGAGGCATGTTGTAATCCACTATTGATGAGAGAGGAATTCCTCAGCCAACAACTCTCTGCCGAACTTCCTAAAGGGAGATTGTCTCAATGTAGTTTGTGTAACAGATAGTTCTGAAGTCTCCTTATCTTTGTTGGGGTTTCAGGCTTTGATGAGGTTGGCTACAATTGAGTATTTCAATATCATTTCACCTGCTTTCACTGAAGTTTGTAAATGTGAGTCTCAAACTGAGACCGACAGTATTCTGACACATTACATGAAGTGTAATGCGGACCCGTTGAACCAGTATATTTCTGTATATTCCTAACGTTGTTGTTGTGTGTGTGTTCTGTGCTTGTATTGAACTGTTTGTACATCACAGTACGAACAGAGAACAGAGCTGGCTTCCCTCTGTGGCTCTCTCTCCAGGCTCCATTATCACGGCAGGTTGTCCAATCAAAAACGATTATGTCCCAATCACTCTGGAGAAGTGCATTAAGCTCCCTCCCTGTGAGTTCAAACTAACAGCAAACTCTTTCCCCCCTCCCTGTGTCAGTGGACTGTTTGTTAGTTTGGAACCTGTTCTGGGTTAAATTGGCTGTGAATTTAGGGTAACGACTTCACAAGACAATTATGTCTCTGTCTCCGCCCCTGTCGTTTGGTACTGTGTGTTTGTGTGTCGTGCGTGCCAGCATGCATACTGTACCCTAGATCTCAGCATATCTGTTGTTAAAAATCCTCAAGGTAGATATGGTAGTTCTGGTATTATGAAGTTAGTGACTGGTTATGATAGGATCTTAATCTGGTTTATGAGACGGCTATCAAGCCGAAGGGAAGGTTGACTTTAAAGAGATTATTCAGGTTAAGAGAGCACGTTGTTTCGGTGTATAAATAAACCTACGGATTACCTACCCAGGTGGAAGTCAAATGTATCAAGCTGCTCAAATGGCGGTCTAGTTTAGATAATCTTTCTCAGCTTTGTTGTAGTGTTCTACAGATCCAGGGATAGGCTACATTTTGTTTCACTCTGCTTTAAAATTCTAATTCAAATCACATGCTATTGTTTGTCTTCTATTCTGTTCCCTTATAGGATGTCTTTGTTGACAGTTGGACCAGCGAATAGGAGCATTGAGCAGTATTTGGCACTACCAGAGATGTGAGGGGAGTTGGTTACTAGGCCTGTGTACTGGTAAAGGGCCAGTCAGGGAGGACAGGGCCAGTCAGGGAGGACAGGGCCAGTCAGGGAGGACAGGGCCAGTCAGGGAGGACAGGGCCAGTCAGGGAGGACAGGGCCAGTCAGGGAGGACAGGGCCAGTCAGGGAGGACAGGGGCAGTCAGGGAGGACAGGGGCAGCGAACGGGGCATTGAGAATAGTCTACGTATATAATCTTTTGATGCTTATTAGTCATCAGTCTCTCCTGTATGGTGTGATTCATTGGAACCATTCAGATTCACATCCTACTCTCCTCACACACCTTGCTTTGACTTAGCCACAAAAAGCAGGCTCTTTTTTTTCTATACAATTTTTTTAGGTAGCTGTTTACCCTGCATGATTATGGACTATAAATTACTTGATTGACAACGTGATTATGGGAAGTGTAGACCTGGCAGGCTAAACGACACCCTCTAACTAATGTCCTGGGGAGATAAACTACTGCAAAACAATATCTAGCTCTGGCACATGCCTGCCTGCTTACACATTTACCATTGCTCAGTGATCAGAAAGCGTGTGTGCGTGTTGTGCATGGGCAGCAAGGGGTACATTTTGACATGAAGCCAGCTCTCTCCCCCACACTGTCCCCGTGGTGAGGACGGCGCGCACACACACACACACACACACACACACACACACACAGGCACCGTGTCAGAGTAAACAGAGGGAGGAAAAAGGAGAGGAGGAGGGGAACGAGAGCACCCCAGGGTAGATGAGTGGCACAGTTGGGTGTCGCACGCTAAGGTACTGCTGTTAACACCTGAAACAATTATCTTCTACTACTACAATAAGCCAGTTCCCTCTAATTTCTCTCACGTTGGGAACCAGGAACTGTGTTTATGGAAGGAACATTTCTATTCTGTGGTGTGTCTGCGGAGGATGGGTTTTAGTACTCTGACAGACAACCCCTTTATGTTATCCCCAATACACTCATCTCTGGGCATACATTTCCTTTAGATCCTATATGAACAGGTCAGACTGCTAGCATGACCCTGATTGGGTGATTTTGAGTTGCAGACATGATGATCGATCACGCACACCCTGACTCTCACATGCACACAAATACACCTGTCTGCCATGTGCATTAGTCAGAAATCCCATTTAAATCTCAGAACCGTTTATCATCAGTATTTCAATAAAATGAGTTCAATTGAAATGTCAAACCTAGCAGTTGTTCCACTTTAGAATGCAATCAGTCTCAGTAAGTCAGCAGGACGGGTAATGTAACGTGTCGTACCTCTTCGTGTGTGTCAGAAGGCAATGTGATTATGGAAAAGGGTAGGAAACCAAATCAACCATGTCATTTTAGACGAAAGGGGGATATCTAGTCACTTGTACAACTGAACGCGTTCACCTGAAATGTGTCTCCCGCATTTAACCCAACCCCTCCGAATCAGAAAGGTGCAAACTGCATGAGTTTGTTCAAATTGCTCACTTTTATTTAGTTTAGGTGTGTTGGAGTCGGAATATCAAGGTGCTTGTCTTTTAGATCAGTGGAATCTCATTTCATCATGAAGGTAGAGGGTTGTAAAAATCCTATTGAAGATACTGCACAGTGGATTCCCCCCTCTCTCCACCTCCCCCCCCGTTCAGCGACAACTTCATTTCCTCAATGTATTCTTCTCTCCTCTAACGTTGTTTAGAGCAGGGTCAGGCTCTGAGAAATATTAAAATACGTTAAATACAGCTCAGTGTTGACCTCCCAGATATAACGGCAGGGTGACAATAACGTTTGACATTTTGACATAACATAATCCTCAGCACTCCAAACAAGGATGCATCCTCATCGCTAACCTTCTTATCCGTTCACTGGTCGTGTTTACGGTTGTTTTTGGGTACTCGTATAGGTTAGAGGTGAAAGGTTGAGGCAGCTGAGATGTCACTATAGATTGTATTGGAGGCCTGCAGTTGTATAATCTTCATGTTGAATTCATGACTTAAACTGAACTTAGTCAGTGTTTTTGTTTTGTTTATTCCCCTGATGAAAAGGGAACAAAGCAAAAACGAACTTAAGGGATCATTTGGTGAGGTAGAAACATTTTAGAGTAAATCATTCAGGGTTTCCCAAATGTATTCCAAATGCATTTTCCATGCAGCTATGTGTCCTTGTCTCACGTCACATGCAATGCTTTCATTATAATCTTCTCAAGCCAGTGTATTATTATGGAGATAAATCGAGCTGAAAGGGTTTATCACTGTTTGTAGTGTCTTACTTGTCTCCTCTCTCCGCATGTGTCTGTCTGCCTCAGACTTTGAATGGAGCCACTTCTGGTCGTGGAGTCGTTTCGTGGACTACATGCAGTGTGTGGTGGCGTTCACCCTGCTGGCGGCCTACATCACCTACCTGCTGCTGGACTCGTCTGTGTTCGTAGAAACCCTGGGCTTCCTGGCTGTCTTCGCTGAGGCCATGCTGGGGACGCCGCAGCTCTACTGTAACTACCAGAACAAGAGTACTGAGGGGATGAGGTGAGGACGTAACACACTACAGCCGCCATTCAGTTGTCTTCCCTTTCTCTCACTTGATATTCACTGTCTTTCATCCCATCTCTTGCTTCCTTACTCTTCATATCCCAGCTGCTGAGCTTCAGTGGTTAATTTAAGCAATAAGGCCCGAGGATGTGTGTTATATGGCCAATATACCACGGCTAAGGGCTGTTCTTATGCACGATGCAACGCGGGGGGGCCTAGACACAGCCCTTAGCCATGGTATATTGCCCAGATATCACAAACCCCCGAGGTGCCTTATTGCTTAAATAAACTGGTTACCAACGTAATTAGAGCAGTAAAAATAAATGTTTTATCATACCTATGGTATACGGTCTGATATACCACAGCTTTCAGCCAATCAGCATTCAGGGCTCGAACCACCCAGTTTATACTTCAAACTGTTCTTTTCATTTTAATTTGCAGACCTGTGTATAAATTCTCTCTCATTTCTGGAACACTTAAACACTTGGGTATGTAATTCACAGACCCGCCTGGTACTGAATTTAGTTCATTCAGTGAAAGGATTTTCTACTAGAAGTGAAGATATTGTTTGGTTTATATGATTTAAACTGATGACTTTGTTTTGAACAGGAAGCCTCCTTAGATTTGTCTTTAATTTAACAACTTATTGGCTTTTTACTGCCTTCATTCCCCCAGCGATTGAATCCTTAGGCAGGATTCACACTGAGACAATTAAATACATTTAAAACATGAACCTTCATTGTTAATGCTCCGTTCTAATGCTGTTATCATCATAATGATTATGGAAATGTTCAGTAATGCAAGCTTTAGTGCCGTTGCTGTCATCATCATTTAGTTTTGTGGATCTGTTCCCCGAGTTCTTATTGTGAGTCATGCAGTAGTGACTGGTCATGACCAACACGCATACACACTCACACATATACCCACATAAATTAAATGGTCTCTGAATGATCACGCGTCAGACTAATATGGGCAAAATAATATATCACTAAAAATGGAAAGATTGAGTAGCTCATTACCATATCGATTATCAAGGACGCATGATAAGAAATATACCTTTTTATAGAATAATCAATGGGTTAAGCCAAACCTCAGAACATGCCATGCCAGTCAGGTCCAGAGATGGTTAATGACAACAGAACTGCATCCCAAATTGCACCCTATTCCCTATATAGTGCACTACTTTTGACCATGGCCCATTAGGGAAAAGGGTGCCATTTGTGACAACTGATGCTAATGATGCTATAAGCATGCTTCTGCTTTTCCATCACCACCTGTCAGAGCCAGGCGCAAGACCCCTCTAGCAGACAGTTACCAAACAGATCATTACTACAAGACAAAGCGGAGGGCGACTGGGGGCCATAGGTGACCCAACATGGCTGCTATAATGGTGGATGTTGGCTGGGGGAAGAGATGATAGGGGAGGCTGGTCTACAGGAAGTGAATGCTGATCTGTCTTGTCATGGTTTGATGGGAAATGAAGTTCAAAGTTGATGTAAATATAGTCCTCCATTTCTATAGCTACAGTACAGCTTCAAATCATGTATTTACTTCAAGGCTGTCAAGTCAACCCCATTTCTGCTGTGTGTGTGCACACCTGTGCCTGGCTCGGTGTCTGTGCCTGGCTCGGTGTCTGTGCCTGGCTCGGTGTCTGTGCCTGGCTCGGTGTCTGTGTCTGTGCCTGGCTCTGTGTCTGTGCCTGGCTCTGTGTCTGTGCCTGGCTCTGTGTCTGTGCCTGGCTCTGTGTCTGTGCCTGGCTCTGTGTCTGTGCCTGGCTCTGTGTCTGTGCCTGGCTCTGTGTCTGTGTCTGTGTCTGTGCCTGGCTCTGTGTCTGTGTCTGTGCCTGGCTCTGTGTCTGTGTCTGTGCCTGGCTCTGTGTCTGTGCCTGGCTCTGTGTCTGTGTCTGTGCCTGGCTCTGTGTCTGTGCCTGGCTCTGTGTCTGTGCCTGGCTCTGTGTCTGTGCCTGGCTCTGTGTCTGTGCCTGGCTCTGTGTCTGTGCCTGGCTCTGTGTCTGTGCCTGGCTCTGTGTCTGTGCCTGGCTCTGTGTCTGGCTCTGTGTCTGTGCCTGGCTCTGTGTCTGTGCCTGGCTCTGTGTCTGTGCCTGGCTCTGTGTCTGTGCCTGGCTCTGTGTCTGTGCCTGGCTCTGTGTCTGTGCCTGGCTCTGTGTCTGTGCCTGGCTCTGTGTCTGTGCCTGGCTCTGTGTCTGTGCCTGGCTCTGTGTCTGTGCCTGGCTCTGTGTCTGTGCCTGGCTCTGTGTCTGTGCCTGGCTCCGTGTCTGTGCCTGGCTCTGTGTCCTGTCCCCAGTACAAACAGACTCCGTGAAGAGCAGATCTCAGTGTGACGTTATCTGCTCAGCAGTGGCTCTGCCTGTTTAGTCATGTTCCCTCTCTCTCTCTCTGCCTGTTCTGTCCTGCTCCCTCTCTCTCTCTCTGCCTGCTCTGTCCTGCTCCCTCTCTCTCTCTGCCTGTTCTGTCCTGCTCCCTCTCTCTCTCTCTGCCTGTTCTGTCCTGCTCCCTCTCTCTCTCTCTGCCTGCTCTGTCCTGCTCCCTCTCTCTCTCTCTGCCTGCTCTGTCCTGCTCCCTCTCTCTCTCTCTGCCTGCTCTGTCCTGCTCCCTCTCTCTCTCTCTGCCTGCTCTGTCCTGCTCTCTCTCTCTCTCTCTGCCTGCTCTGTCCTGCTCCCTCTCTCTCTCTCTGCCTGCTCTGCTCTGTTAGGTGTCAGTACTTCGTCCGCCCCCTCTCTCTCCCACTGTTTTGTACCTGTTCAGCCAGTTTATGGACTGGGGTTTATGGTAGGCTGTTGCTAGGTTACTTTACCTCTGCACTCTGTATTTGTTTTAAAGGGATGAATGAGAGTTCTGATTAGCTGAACGACCTCGAGGAGGAAATGTTTGTTCTAAAGCTCCATTGTCAAACTAAGCTCCAAGGTCAAAACAAGCTCCATGGTCAAAGACAATGAATGAATTTTAATTTGAGGCTTAACTACAGGGCTGTGTGAACTGTTTGAAGATGAAACTCTGTTCCACAGTAAATTCCGAAACACATAATGATAATCCTGCTGCATGTATTCCCTGTGACCACTTTAGATGAGCGGTATTATGTTGTGAATATTTCCTGGTGTGGTGATTTAGCGTGGGGCTGGTTTGACCAGTGGTTTTGGAGACAGATGTGTGTAGTGTGTGTGTGGCTACCCCTCTCAGCCTCTCTGTGTGTAGAAATGATGGCACTTTGTTCTAGGTCGGCTGGCATAATGCCAGTCTCCAGTGGTGTGTGGGTGTACATGTGTCTGTGTGTAGCAGGGTACCGATGAACCGATGACGTTAATGTCTATGAGTAGAACGGAGTGTGTTTTGGTGTTATGTTGAGAGACTGGTCCAGACTGGGGTGGGGGCGAGCGAGGCAGTGGAGACTGGGGTGGGGGCGAGCGAGGCGGTGGAGACTAGGGTGGGTGGGAGCGAGGCGGTGGAGACTGGGGTGGGTGGGAGCGAGGCGGTGGAGACTGGGGTGGGGGCGAGCGAGGCGGTGGAGACTAGGGTGGGTGGGAGCGAGGCGGTGGAGACTAGGGTGGGTGGGAGCGAGGCGATGGAGACTGGGGTGGGGGCGAGCGAGGCGGTGGAGACTAGGGTGGGTGGGAGCGAGGCGGTGGAGACGGGTGGGTGGGAGCGAGGCGGTGGAGACTGGGGTGGGGGCGAGCGAGGCGGTGGAGACTAGGGTGGGTGGGAGCGAGGCGGTGGAGACTGGGGTGGGTGGGAGCGAGGCGATGGAGACTGGGGTGGGGGCGAGCGAGGCAGTGGAGACTGGGGTGGGGGCGAGCGAGGCAGTGGAGACTGGGGTGGGGGCGAGCGAGGCGGTGGAGACTGGGGTGGGGGCGAGCGAGGCGGTGGAGACTGGGGTGGGGGCGAGCGAGCGAGGCGGTGGAGACTGGGGTGGGGGCGAGCGAGCGAGGCGGTGGAGACTGGGGTGGGGGCGAGCGAGCGAGCGAGGCGGTGGAGACTAGGGTGGGTGGGGGCGAGCGAGCGAGGCGGTGGAGACTAGGGTGGGTGGGAGCGAGGCGGTGGAGACTGGGGTGGGTGGGAGCGAGGCGGTGGAGACTGGGGTGGGGGCGAGCGAGGCGGTGGAGACTGGGGTGGGGGCGAGCGAGGCGGTGGAGACTGGGGTGGGGGCGAGCGAGGCGGTGGAAACTGGGGTGGGTGGGAGCGAGGCGGTGGAGACTAGGGTGGGTGGGAGCGAGGCGGTGGAGACTAGGGTGGGTGGGAGCGAGGCGGTGGAGACTGGGGTGCTGGTGTCTGGGCCCCTGGCCTGAGATAAAGGTTATGAAACATGGAGGGACAGGTTCTGCAGACCTCCTACTGACTGACTGACTGCCCTTATAAGTCCTCTCTGTATAAGCTGTTTCACAAGGACAGATGGCACTCTGAGAGACTTCCTTATTTAGCCTGCCGTCTGACTGTTGTTTGACCATTAAATCAATTCAGTATACAAGTCTCTGTCTGCATTCAACAACACTACATCACGACCTTGTCAGACTAGTCTACGACAACTTGTCTAAGCAGAAACATACCCCCCTCGGCTTTGGAGCTGCTGATTACCTGATGAAATGCAGAGCATCTTTCATCCTCCACCACATCCGATACATACAGGCTTTTTTTACCTTCGAGTCAGTCTTCTGTAAGTGGCTGGGGACTTCTAGAATCATCTCCCAGGCATTTTCTGACTCCGTCCCCGACCTCCCAGCATTCTCTCTGAGTGTGTCCCCCAAATGGCACCCTATTCCCTATATAGATGGGCTTTGGTCAAAAGTAGTGCACTACATAGGGTGCCCTTTGGGACGTAGACAGTCAGCAGGAGGACTGATAAAACCCTCAAACCTGCTTTCACATCATTGCACACTGGGCTGGCCCAAACTGTATGTCAGCACTCTGAGAGAAAATAAAGAAATGTTGCTCCTCTTCCCCAGGACTAACAAGTACCTTGGAGGGAGAGGGGGAGGATGGAGGGGGAGAAAGATGCAAGGAGAGGCAGGCAGGGAGGGAGTATGAGTAGATGCAGGGCAAGGTTATTAAAAAGTTTGTTACAACTGAAAGGGCTAAATGGGAGCTAGGTGAAGATGGAGACATGAATAATGTAGAAGATTTGACAGGTACCACTCCTCCTTCTCCCATCACCCTGTGGGTGCTAGCTATTAGGCAGCCTGCGATGGGGGCTGTGTTTGGGTTGAGGGGTGAACCTGTACACTGTAATGAGCCTGAAGATAATTACCTCCAAACCCTTCTGAATATCTGCTAAGTGGCTTCTGCTAGAGAATAGTCTTCTTACTTTGAAGCCACCATTGTGGCCTCAATGCATCACATCATCAATTCATTTCACTTGTATGGATCATTGAACATGTTACCTCCCCAATAGCATTGATTTAGGGTCAGACAAATTACATTGGGAGAGTGGTACCATATTAGAAGTATTGGCAGTGTAGTCAATACTAGGCTTGGGCGGTATCCAGATTGTCATACCTTCATACTGACGTTGTGCCATACAGGGATATTCGGTAATACTAGCACTGAACACAAGGGGAGCTGTTTTCAAACCCATCTTAAATCCGAAGGTTAGCAATGATTTTGATTTAAAGGATCCCCATTAGCCGACGCCAATGGAGACAGCTAGTCTTACTGGGGTCCGACACATAACAAAAAAGACTCCATTTTACATTCACTACATGGTAATGTTTTTAAATGTATGTGTGCATCTATAAGTTACACATACATGTCAGTACATACACACAACAAGTAGGGCACATGGGGAAGAGATGTTGTGCCGCGAGGTGTTGCTTTATTTGTTTTTTGAAACCAGGTTTGCTGTTCACTTGCGCTATATAAGATGGAATGGAGCTCCATGCACTCATGGCTCTGTATAATACTGGACGTTTCCTGGAATGCTAACAAGTACATGTAAAATCCCATAGAAAATGCTAACTAACTGCTAACGAGCACATTGCGAACATTTTATACAGTTTCTGACCTAAACTATACAAGTAACTCAAAAATGCTACTCACGGTTTGCTGCACGCACAAAACAGGAGGGGATCTTCTGCTGTTACCAACCGAATGCTGGATTTTGGAAGAAGCTAACCACTTAGCTAGATTAGAAAACAAAAGTACATTTTTAGACAATTTAAATTAATAGTTATAAGATATCTAGCTGGCAAACATGTCGTTGTGAATTCCATACTGCAACTAGGTCACCTGGTGCATGCTGCACAACAGTGAGTCACTCACACGGTCTTCGTGTTCTTCATCATCATCGTCTGGCATCCAGTTTTACATTACAGCTCCCAACTGAACTATAGTATAAATCCATTACACTTTGGGATACAAAAGGGGGAAAAACAGCTTTCACTATTCTGGGAAGGCTTTCCACTAGATGTTGGAACATTGCTGTGGGGACTTGCTTCCATTCAGCCAGAAGAGCATTAGTGAGGTTGGGCACTGATGTTGAACAATTAGGCCTGGCTTGCAGTCTGCGTTCCAATTCATCCCAAAGGTGTTCGATGGAGTTGAGGTCAGGGCTCCGTGCAGGCCAGTCAAGTTCTTACACTCCGATCTCGGCAAACGATTTCTGTATGGATGTCGCTTTGTGCACGGGGGCATTGTCATGCTGAAACAGGAAAGCCTTCCCCAAACTCTTGCCACAGGAAGCACAGAATCGTCTAGAATGTCATTGTATACTGTAGCGGTAAGATTACCCTACACGGTATACCGCCCAAGCCTAGTCAATACTAGACATTAATGTATGGTTATGACCCAATCATTATAACCTCACAGATACAGTATAATATTCATAGGATGTATATTGGATTTATTGTGGATTCATTTATTAGGCCTAGTACTGCATACCATGATGGAATATGGCATCAGTGTATTTGCTTAGGGCAGAAACCCTTTCCCTGTAACGCCTAGAAATGTTTTGTCTGAATAATTATTTTTAATTTAAAACGTACACGGCAACCATACAACACCCTACCCAGGTCTTCCCTTGACACCAATTAGATTAAGCTTCCCCCCTCAGCCTCTCCATCTCCCTCACCCTTTAATGAATGTGTTTATATTCAGATTAGCGTTCTATCTGTTGATTTATGAAAACTCCTGTGGTCTACACAGTAATAGTAAGTCCTGACATGTCAGGTTTGGCTCTGGCACTCAGAGCAGAGGTCCCTACTCCAAAATGTCACGACACGACAAAAGGCAGGTTGTATTAAGAAGAGCAGATGAAGGATGCATCTGCTTTCAGAAAGGAGTGTTGTTGTGGTAGGCAGTTATTGTAAACGCTTCTGAAGGCTGAATGCTGTTAGCTAACTGTGTTTGCCTCGGTCCTAACCTTGTCAGCGTTTACCTTCCGTCCTCGTCTTCAGAAGCCTGGCGTGACAAACAAAGAGGAGAGAGGGAGGGTGGAAGAGGAGTAGCTGGGGAGACTGTCAGTCTATTGTGCTTCATCCATAATCACCAACACTCTGTCAAGGCTTTTCTCGTTTTAATAAACAACTCTGAGTAGAGCAGAGATCCTGGGAACCCAGCTTGCCATGAAACTTTACATTTACCCATTATAATAAGCAATGCCGTTTTCTTCATCTAAGAAGGGGGTTGTCAAAGCTGTGTTTGCACAGTAGACAACATGCATAGAGAGGCCTCCTGCTGTACCACCCTTCTACTGTAACTGTTAGCGTTTTACTTCCCTATCCGCTCAGTGACACCGAGATGAGGAACCACATCTCACCCTAAAGTAGGGCTCTCCAACACTGTTCCTGGAGAGCTACCGTCCTGTAGGTTTTCGCTCCAACCCTAATCTAGCGTACGTGATTCTAATATTTAGCTGGTTGATAAACTGAATCAGTTAGTTTACAACTGGGGTTGGAGCGAAAACCTACAGGAAGGTAGCTCTCCAGGAACAAGGTTGGTGAGCTCTGCCCTAAAGGAACACTCTCGTCGCAAACTAAAATCCAGAAGAGTTGAGGTGGCAAATTAACTTGAAGGAATTCCAGTTATCTTTCCTTTTTAAAAGTTTGTTTTGGAAATAGTGGGTCAGTATCCCCATCTGAAACTGTTTGGTCTGTTATTGTGTTAATCTTTTCCCATGATTTCCATGATGTCTCTTTCTGTCAGGATTAAGGCAGTGTCCGAATGCCTCTAGTTGCGTTCTAAATAGTAAGCTTTTTTGGTATGCGAAAATAGAACGTTTTATAGTGTGACATTTTGAAAATGTAGTATGCTTTACATGCCAGGATGTCATACTCGTTTTGACTTTTCATTTAGTAGAAATCACTGCACACTATTAAGGAAGAAAAAACATGTTTTCAGACCCACGTGTTTGACAACAGCTGATAATCAGTTGATAACTAGATAAGAGGACAGGCTGTAGCAAAACGAACGAATGGCGGGAAACAACGCAATTGTGCATTAGGTGACGCATTCTCAGTATGGATGAGCATGTTAATTTGTTGCTTACTGCATGCTAAACAGTATGTAATAAATAGTATGTAGTATGATTAGTACACAGTATGTCGTTTTAGTAAGTTTTAAGCAAGACACGTTTTGTACACAGCCACTGTCTCTAGCTCTGGCAACATTGAAGTTCTGTTTGTCACCCCCTCTGTTCTCTCGCCTCCCTCGCTCCCTGCAGTATAAAGATGGTGATGATGTGGATGAGTGGGGACACCTTTAAGACGGGTTACTTCCTGCTGACCGAGGCTCCTGTCCAGTTCTGGACCTGTGGTCTGCTGCAGGTGGGAGTGGACATTACCATTCTCCTCCAGGTGTACTACTACAGCCGCTACCCGCAGAAACCCGTCTCACACAGTGCGTCACACACAACCAAGGCACTCTGACACCCCTAACACACACATCGTTATCAGTCGGTCATGAAGCACAGTTTCAGTGTAACTTTGCCTGAAGAATTCCTGCTGAATGACACTTATTACGTTTCATTTCAAAACAGATGGGACGTCCAGTTATGTGTATGTGGTGCAGATGGTTATACAAATATATCCCTAAGAATGTATCCCTGTATACGAATATACCTAAGCATACATACAAAATTTACAATGCAATCATGCAGAGTGTGTGTATGGATGAACACTCAAGGACATGTGGACCAGCTTTCTTGTCCATAGACCTGCATGAAAAACCTTCAGACTCACAAAGGGCTGGTTACCCAGCCAGTGATAACAATGTACAACCCATCATCAAAATAACTAACAGAAACCTCACTGAATGTACAATGGAATTATACTTTTTGTGGAATTTAAAATCTACATTTAGAATCTACATTTCATTTAGATAGCTATTTCTTGGTCTCAGTGGATTGATGCTGGTCAGTTCTCCACTGGTCTGGTCTGTCTGACTGAGGCCTCTTCTGATCTGGTCTGGTTGGAAGATGACCTGCTGCTGCTTGTTGGAAAATTCACAAGATGAATTCAGATGAAAGCAATTGAACTTCATTTTTGGTAAAACTGCTAAGGCTGTAAGGGCCAGGTTCCTGGGAGCCCAACATGTTTCCTATATATATATATATATATATATATATATATATATATATATATATATATATATACATATATATAGCCAGCAGTATATATACATGTGTATATATACAATCTCATCTATAGACATACAATATTTCTGCAAATGTGGTCACAATCAGAATGTGGACAAGATCAAGAATGCATGTTAGCACCAGGTATAAACAAGGCTTCTGAGGACTGTTTGCTGGTCTGTGGACACCTCATCTTTAGTCTCCTCCCCTCCCTGCTCCTCTCAGCCTCAAGCACCTCTAGAAACCTTCCATTTGTTTAAATGGGATCTTTTTAATTTATTAATTTATATTTATTTATTCAGCTGTTAAGTGTTTTCGATGTCTGCTTTGGGTGGGAACAGTGGCTGAATCAGGAATCGGTTAAGGGTGACCAAATCTTACCCTGCTGAGGGCTGGTGTGGGTGGGAACAGTGGCTGAATCAGGAATCGGTCAAGGGTGACCAAATCTTACCCTGCCAAGGGCTGGTGTGGGTGCAGGGTTTTGTTCTAGCCAAGCAGTAAGTGTGTCCAGACTCTACCACTTGGTATGTTTGACCATTAGGTCAGTAGAATCTCTCTGGGTGTAACCAAGACTATATCAGCGCTACAGCTGTTATACTCCCCTCTGGACTGCTGGCTAAAACGTAGTTGGTGGTTGCGTCCAAAATGACATCCTATTCCTTGTTTATTGCTCTACCTTTTGACCAAGTAGTGCAGTGTACAGGGAATAGGGTGCCATTTCAGACGCAGATTGAGTTTCACGCTGGATATTGTATTTATTTTTATTTAACCTTTATTTAACTAGGCAAGTCAATTAAGAACAAATTCTTATTTACAATGATGGCCTACCCCAGCCAAACCCGGATGAGGGACTCCCAATCACGGCTGAATGTGCACAACCTGGGTGGTAAACTTTCTTTTAATCACTGGTGATTCATATTTGTTTTGTTATCTATCTTTTTATAATCCTGAAATGCCAATATAATCACAAACCTTGTACACTTGCCCTTTTATCAAGCTATTTTTCATGATGATGATGATGGCGGTGCATGTCAAATGGTGACAGTTGTTGTAATTGTATGAAGAAGTTGTGCACCTAGTGACCTCTGGCTGTGTCTTATCAACAGGGCAAAAATAGCCTCAACCCCTCACTGTTCCATATGTTTGTCATGTTAAGTGGTTATTCAGTTTTATTTGTTCATGGGTAAAACTGCCAAACTTTTCCTCTGTTCGTGTAGAATGTAGACGCTTATCAAACAATGCCAAACCTTCAATCCTTCATTTTTTAAAAACTAGTTTTAGGTCAGGATTCAAGCTAAGGCGTGTTATAGCGCAGCACAATGGACAGCTGACAATGCCCCTTTTGAAAAGGCAAATTATGCTGTCCTGCGAACGCGGGGGAAATTGCCTTTAAAATACGCATTGTCGGCTGCCCAGTGCAGTGCTCTGGAAGGCACCTTGTACTGAATCAAAGCCTCGGTTTATGTACCAAAACATATATATTTTTTGTATGGTTATCAAAAATGTATGTTTATCAAACCCTTTTGTGTTCTGAAAAAATTTGCAGTTTTATATTTGATTATTTATTTTTTACACAGTACATTACCAAAATATGTTTTCCATAGAATGGCCAGTTCTTTCTATAGAATTGCCAGTTCTTCATCAATAGACACATTTACAGTGCAGGCGGAAAGTATTCAGACCCTTTGACTTTTTGTTAAGTTACAGCCCTAGTCTAAAATGTATTACATTGTTTTGTTCCCCTCATCAAATCTACACACAATACCCCATAATGACAAAGTAAAAACAGTTTTTTAGAAATTTTACATAAGTATTCAGACCCTTTAGTCAGTACTTTGTTGAAGCACCTTTGGCAGCGATTACAGCCTTGCGTCTTCTTAGGTATGACGCTACAAGCTTGGCACACCTGTATTTGGAGAGTTTCTCCCACTCTTCTTTGCAAATCCTCTCAAGCTCTGTCAAGTCGGAAGGGGAGCGTCGCGTACAGCTATTTTCAGGTCTCTTCAGAGATGTTCGATCAGGGTTCAAGTCCGGGCTTTGGCCACTCAAGGACATTGAGACCGAAGCCACTCCTGCATTGTCTTGGCTGTGTGCTTAGGGTCGTTGTCCTGTTGGAAGGTGAACCTTCACCCCAGTCTGAGGTCCTGAGCGCTCTTCATCAAGGATCTCTCTGTACTTTGCTCCATTTATCTTTCCTTCAATCCTGACTAGTCTCCCAGTCACTGTCGCTAAAAAACATCCCCACAGCATGATGCTGCTACCACCATGCTTCACTTTAGGGATGGTGCCAGGTTTCCTCCAGATGTGACGCTTGGCATTCAGGCCAAATAGTTCAATCTTGGTTTCATAAAACCAGAGAATCTTGTTTCTCATGGTCTGAGTCCTTTAGGTGCCTTTTGGCAAACACCAAGCGGGCTATCATGTGCCTTTTAACTGAGGAGTGGCTTTCGTCTGGCTACTCTACCATAAAGGCCTAATTGGTGGAATGCTGCAGAGATGGTTTTCCTTCTGGAAGGTTCTCCCATATCCACAGAGCTTTGTCAGAGTGACCATCAGGCTTTTGGTCATCTCCCTGACCAAGGCCCTTCTCCCCGATTCCTCAAGAAGCAGCGCAGCTTTGTTGTGTTGTGTTTCGGGGGAAAGCACGGCTCTCGACCTTCGCCTCTCCCGTATGGGAGTTGCAGCGATGAGACAAGACTGTAACTACTAATTGGATACCACAAAATTGGGGAGAAAAGAGGGTAAAAAGTAAAAAATTATTATAATAATAAAAGATTGATCAATGTAAACAGGATGCAATTGAGCTCAATTTCGAGTTTTCATAGCAAATGTTCTGAATACTGATGTGAATAAGGTATTTCTGAATACTGATGTGAATAAGGTATTTCTGAATACTGATGTGAATAAGATATTTCTGAATACTGATGTGAATAAGGTATTTCTGTTTGTTATTTGCAAACATTTATAAAGCCTGGTATCGCTTTGTCATTATGGGGTATTGTGTGTAGATTGATGAAGAAAAACATTTATTTAATCCATTTTAGAATAAGGCTGTAACGTAACAAAATGGAAGGCGTCTGAATACTTAACGAATGCAATGTAAATCAACCTCACTATGGGCCGTCTTATACTGTTACTTGTTGTCGTTAGCCAATATGGGGTAATAATGTTAAAAAGCCAATATTCATGACAGCTCTGTGGCGCTGTCGTTAAAGACCAATGTAAAAACGTTTATCCTACTGTTCTTTGTGTAAATGTATTATGTTGGTGACGTTTGCATGAAGTGTGTATCTGAAATGACACCCTATTCCCTAAATGGTACACTCATTTGTACTAGAGCCCTGGGGAAAAGTAGTGTGCAATACAGGGAATAGGGTACAATTTCTGACGCAGGTCTATTAGCACTGTCCTGATAATACTATTCCATCAACAATGGAGACCTGGTTAGCATCTTCTGTCAGAGGAACTACTGGCTCACCAACCACGGTCCATGTTTGGGCTCCAGGCATGTGGCCTCCACGGCTATCAACAACATACATGGTAATGCACCTTCGCTGTGTCTTCACAACACTGTGTTGACCACACTATACCAACATTAGTCAAAATGATTTACGAAAAGCGTATTGTAAACAAACAGGAATGTGCCGGTCAGCCGCACAGAACTAGTCCAGGGGAAATTATACTGAGTGTCACTTCCAAACGGGACCCTATTACCTACATACAGTAGTAGTACACTACCTTTGAGCAAAGTCCTATGGGCCCTGGTCATAAGTAGTGCACTGTATAGGATAAGGTGTCCCCTTTGGAAAACTGGGAGGAACAAAAGAGCTGCTGAAGATGCCGCCATGCTTGCCCTCTTTTTTTTCTCTTTTTTTTCTAGACACGACGTCAGCGGTGCAAGGGAACATTTTCCCCAGTCGTATCCTGGTATTTACTAAATTACGAGATGTGATCGTAGCATTAGTCCAATCTGATCCTAGGACGAATGGACTAATGCTGCGATCACATCTTGTAATTTCGTAAATACCAGCATACAACTGGGAAAAATCCGCCTGAACGTCCCTCCAATGCACCGCTGACGTTATTTGTCTACAAAAGAGGGCAGTCATGGCGGCATCTTCAGCAGTTGTTTATGGTAAGAACAAAATACTAATTGTTGATAGAAAATGAATTGTCTTAATCTTCCTTTTGATTTAGATAGGGAACATCTCTGGATATACTTTAAGGGCAAAAAAGAGCAACACAATCACAAGCCTTCTAATGACCTCCATGTTTGATGGTATTCATATGTAAATGCACCCAACTCGTATTTACGACTAAACAACTGGTAATTACCACCTTCCCACTTGGTTATAAACACAGCATTGTACCGCGCAAGCCTAATTATAAATTCTAGTAAACATACAAATTAAATCAACTTTTTTTGAGGGGAGGAGGATGATTTCAATTAGTGTACAGAACCCACTGGGTCAGTTCAACGTGGATAATTGGGTAATATTTGGTTGAAACTGGTCAACGAGATTAGAACCTTTAGTCACCCACTCAAAAAGACAGCCAGAAGTTAGTTGAATTTCCTATGTGTTATCACTGCGCTTTCAACCATCTAAAAGCACAACCAAAGTTCAAATGGGAATACAATGTGATATTTTGTTTATTTATACAGCATATTAATGTGATGTCACTGTGCTTCATCTAATAGCAGAACCAAATTAACTGGATTGCAGTTGAAATTACATTAAAAGTTAATTGTGCAAGTGATCAATGACATTTGAGATTCTGCACAGATTATTACCGCAATTGTGAAGCTCTCCACAGACCTGTGATGACTTAGATGTTGGATCTTGATTTGATCACCTTGTTGCAGGACATTCAAAACTTGTGTATTTAAAAAGGCTTCTGAAATTTAATTTCCATTTAGACATTTCAGATTGGGATTTTTTTTTTGAATGGTCATCCAAGTCGGGAGTCTTGTCACGCTACTGAAATGGACAAGTGTAGTGTTTGTAATGCCTGTCTCTTGTCAGAGATTGCGTTTATTTTGGGAGATTGCAAAATGACCCTTTCATTCAAGACATGATAAATACACTCAGTGGCCAGTTTAATTAAGTACACCACCCCGTTCACGAAAATGGTTAGCTCCCACAGTCAGTGAGTCACGTTGCCATGGCTTGCTATATAAGGCAGGCAGGCAGACAGACATTCAGTAACTGTTAGATTTAACATTAGAATGGGCAAAATGAGTGACCTAAGCGACTTTGAGCGTGCTATGATTGACGGTGCCAGGCGCACTGGTTCCAGTATCTCAGAAAATGTCAGTCTCCTGGGCTTTTCCACACACGAGAGTGTTTAGGGTTTACCGAGAATGGTGCGACAAACAACATCCAGTCAGCTGCAGTCCTTGGGGCGAAAACAGCTCATTGATGAGAGGTCGAAGGAGAATGGCGAGAATCGTGCAAGCTATTAAGCGAGCTGCAAATAGCGGCGCAGAACGGCACCACGGAACGCACAACTCGCCGATTCTTGTCACAATGATTGCAAGAACAGCTGCTCACCGATTTGACAGCTCCAATGCATTTCCACCACCAAAGCATCTGCTATGCAGGTGTCTGCTATCGCCTGTTAACGCTTGATCTGATATTTTTTTTTATTCTAGGCTTTGATTTTCTCTTAGGAAAATGTATAAACGCTTAAACATTTCCATTAATTGTAATCCACATAAATCCATTCCTGTTGCTACAGGATTATAATTTTCCTGCTGTAGCAAACTGGCTCAAATTAAGATCCTACATCTGTATCTACTGCTTTCCACATGAGCCACTGGCTTAATCCCATTTATTTTTGGTTGAGTTGGAGATATGAATCAACATATCATTTGTTGACAAGTTAATTGGCTATTTATCAACATTTGTATCTTCTGCTTGGATAGTTCCATCTGGATAGTTCCACTGACTTAGTCTGGCTTTAATTCCAGTTTGTCTACAAATTAATCAATTGTATTCACGTCTCCATCTCAACAAAAAATCTAAATTATAGAATAGGACTAAATCAAATCAAACTTTAAATGCACTTTTGATTAAACACACAAGGTCGCCAGTTCGAATCCCAATGCACCTTTTGTTTTCCAAACTTACTCATCATATTAAAGGGCAGCTGAACTCAACTAACTTATCTGGTTGAGAATGGCCTGTTACATCAATATTAGTCAGAAAAATGTATTATAGTGTAGAGATGTACTACTAAGTGTAAATAGCATAATTTTGGTTAGTATCTACCAAAACGGATATTTGAGAGATATAGGGAAGCTGTTATATTCTTATCTCCATTTCCCGAGCTAAGCTTACACACAGGTGTTCAGAGCATGCTAATTAGCACAGGTGTTCAGAGCATGCTAGATAGCTAATTAGCACAGGTCATCGCCTCGTCTTCTGTCTGTTTTGCCGTAAACAAGCGCTGTAACATGGAGATATGGCTGAGTGGGAACACTAACCCAAACTATGCACTCTATTCAATCATATGGCAAAACCTACAGCCAGTGAAACAGAACTGTCCACATTACGCAGTGCCTCGGTCTTGTTGACATAAGACAACACATAGTCAATGTATTATTTTAGTTAAACTTGGGAAAATGCGCACTTCCATCCCAACTGTCACTTGATAATATTAAATTCAAAACCCATTTCTCTAGCATCGTGTACCGCTGTGACCTGTTTCGTAACATGATTCGCTATGAAACACGGACTCACTCCAGTAATACATAGTGAGAAAGTTGCACCAAAGTACTTTGCCACTCGCCCGTGACTTAAGTTGATTTAGCCTGCTCAATGTGCCTGCTAGCTACGTTGACAAACACAGAGATGGAACTTAGCTAGCTAAGAAGTCATTTAGGTTACTAATAAACACCATGTAGCTTTGCTTTATTTACGATATTTTGACAGCTTGCTGATGACGTTGTAGACATGTTCTTAGAAATCAGTAGAGAGCGCAGCAGCAGCTGACTCGATACTGTCTGCAGTGCACTACTAGCATTCATGCACATTGTTTTACTTGAGAAGTAATACACCAAACACCTTAGCTAGATGTAAAATTGTGCGACAAAGACCTCTGCAAAAACGTCCAAATGACAGATTTCTTGAATTATCATATTCAGAGATCGAAAGGTTTCTACCGGGACTCAAGAGGGACAAAACAATAACTGCGGGTAAGATATAGCGAATATAAAACACCCTCATCCAATCACACCCCCAAGACGCAAATCATATTTTTTTGATGAGCAGCAGAAAAACATACGGAATCAGTGAGTTCAGCTGCCCTTTAACTAATCACATTTCTCATCTACTGACATTCCAATGACTGATTTAACAGCTTTATGTATGTGGAAATAACAATGGTGATGCCCTCACCCCTACTAGCTCAGTGGACTAGGCACTGGGATAGGGACCAGAAGGTCACAGGTTCTAACCTTGCCCATGCCCTTCCTCAAAAAATGTATATTTATAGCCCTTTTTACACCTTTAAATTAACACCCGATTCTCTAGATCTGATCAAGATTGTGTTTTAATTTGTTTCTAATCCCTTTAGTCGGTCTGTTCAGTCCATATGGGTTTACATGATCTAAGCCATACAATTATTCGTCATCCTTTCGATACTTATTAGATGCAGGGGCGCAACTTTCACTAGGGACGGGGGGGGACAACATGTCCCCTCCACATTCTGAAATTGCATTTTTGTCCCCCGATGTTTTATCATTTGAATGTGATACAAAACAAGGCAATGGTCTGCTTCATGACCATGCGGATGCCTCTATGGAGTGTTTATCCGACTGGATAAAAAATAATAATTGTCCCCCCCCCACTTCTAAAACCAAAGTTGCGCCCCTGATTAGATTTAATATAACATGTCTGGAGCCAAGGCCATTATTATTCAGAGCAGATGTGAAATTGGAGGAAAACCTCCAGACAGAATCATGGGATGAAATTAATTTAATAAAGTGTAGAATCATACATTGCATCAGCCGAGGTCATGGCTTTCTTACATTTATTAAAATATGCAGATCCTGAGTCTAAATAGACGCAAACTAAGCATTCTGAAATCTGTAAATGTGTTGTTTATAGTCAAATAATCTTTCTTATTGCACTTATATCTTGTTGCAATATTTTCTTGTTGCAATATATACCAAAATTATAATGTTTTAGGTGTTTTTTCCCTTAAAATAATAGCTTTATCATACTGAATATGTGAGAGAAGCTTTCTCCCCATGCTGTGCTGTAGGGCTATACTCCTGTGTTGTAGGGCTTCTATACTCCTGGGTGAAATGTCCTTTGACCACAGATAACATGTGTTTTTATATTGTGGTCAGCTCTACACCAGTAATGTCAGCAAAAAGACTTCTGCAGCTGTCTTATAAAATCTTGAACACACTCTGATGGACAGAGCTATGGAGGTTCACAAAATGTTGGAGCTCCTTTTCTTCTTAAGCTTGAGAAAAGCGTCCCATCCCTGTTTAGATCCTCCAGCTTTAGTACGAGTTTCCCACAGTGCACTCCACACCCCCAGGCTCTCACGTTGCACACACACTCAGTCTTGAGTCTGCATGGCCCTCCTCTGTGACGCAAGGGCAATGGACTTCCTGCGTAAAGCAGAGGCGGCGACTTCAGTGATGCCATGTTAACTGTCCGTCTCGGCCGAGTCCTCGCTGTTCTGAGACTTGCTGGAGTCCTGGAAGTCTGGTTTCTGTCTCAGTGTTCTGTTCTGCTCCTCCTTCAGCTCCAGGTAGGACCGAGAGAATGTGTGGAAGATGGAGGTGACGGGGAACGCCATGAGGAGTATCCCACTGAGGATGCTGCTGAGCGCCACCACCTGACCCGGGATGCTACGCGGCACCATGTCCCCGTACCCCACCGTTGTCATGGAGATCACCGCCCACCAGTAGGTGCCAGGGATGCTGGTGAAGTCGTACTTGGCGCCCATCTCGCTCTCCGCCAGGAACACCAGCGGGGAGAACAGTGCCATGGCAACACACAGGAACAGGAGGAGCAGGCCGAACTCGCGGGTGCAGCGTCGGATCGTCAGGCCTAAGGTCTGCAGCCCCAGGGAGTGGCGCGCCAGACGCATCACGTAGAAGATCCTCAAGGCCCGGAGTACCCGCAGCACCAGGCCCACCTTCTCCAGGTAGTTGTTCCCGCCGCTGGGCTTCTCCCCTCCCTCAGACAGAGAGTCTACGATCACAGTGATGTAGTAGGGGAGGATGGCCACCACGTCGATGATGTTGAGAGGCGTCTTCAGGAACACACACTTACTCGGCGTCTGGATGAAGCGCAGCAAGAACTCCAGAGAGAACCAGGCCACACACACCGTCTCCAGGACAAAGATATTGTAGCACCTCTGAGAACACTCACCCTGGAAGACAGAGGAAACAGTGTGAAGAAAAACTCACAGTAGAAGAGTGAACACACAGTGTTAAGGGTTAACAGTGTTAAGGCGAGCAACAATTATAATGCAAGACATTGGTAGGAAATGACAATACATTCACTATTATAAAACATTCTGGATAACTGTTTCCTAATCACACAAGTTGTCAGTTGTTCCTATCCGGCTTGAAGGACCAGTTCAACAGCCACCAGTGGCGTCAGACTCCTCTACACCAGCAGGGGGCTCCAGGGGGGGGTGAGGGGGTAGAGATTTGGGGAGGAGAGGGAGGGTCCTAGAGCAATGTTTCGAAGGAGAGCTGGAGAAGCACATAAACCATCTGAACATCCCTGTTAGTTGATTGGGATCATAAGGAAAAGAGATGAGTAACTTTTATCAAACAGCTTGAGGGATGTTTTTTTCTTCCTGTGTATTATAAAATAGACAGGCAGTCTGTCAGCAGTACTTTACATGATTTATAAAACTGAGGAGAGGCTTTGATGATTCCTTCCTTTAATTGGCAAGGCTAAGATGGGCTGTACAGTACAATGCATTTATATTATTATAGGCTCTGTTTGTAGACTGTCAATTCCTTTAGACAAATCACCCTGGTAGCAATATCTGGTCATACATTCAGAATCTTTGTACCCAAAAAATAAATTACTGGTGTCCATCCACAATAAATAAAGTCATACAAGTGTGCCATGAGACAGATCCATAGAACTCATGCAGCCACAATGTCAACAGCAACGTGAAGCTGAGGAGAAACCATTGATTCCTTCCCTTTCCTCCCTCTCTCTCCAATCTGACTGTTATTAATGCAACTTCATTAAAGGAAATTAATTTCCTTCCTGGGATCAGCGGGGACTAAGCTAAAGCCAACCTCGACTACATTATAAATATATTATAAATACTTTAATTTACTTCTGGCATGATGAAATATCCTTACTTCCTGTAGTGTAATCAATTTTCTGTCTGCTCTAAATGGGCCCATAAATATTATATAACTGTATTTACATGTGATTATGAAAACAGACCCAGAAGGAGAATGAGGAGCAAGGGGGAATGTGTAAAGGTTTATACTGTACAAACATCTATAATTTATTTGTATGAAAGAAAGAAGCCAAGCTGTCGGTCTCCTTTTATTGCACTCTC
Source organism: Salvelinus namaycush (assembly GCF_016432855.1). NCBI lineage: Eukaryota > Metazoa > Chordata > Actinopteri > Salmoniformes > Salmonidae > Salvelinus > Salvelinus namaycush. The sequence continues at coordinate 23,214,127 of NC_052333.1, read as the reverse complement.
GCTCTGGGGAACCTAGCTACGCTTCATCAACATGTTTAGGAAGAAGTAAGCATGAAATAATGTCTTAATTACTTTTGCCAACTTTTTAGTAACTTTCCTCCAGTTAGGACTTCCTTCCGTTCCATCATAGTCTCCTCAATAGCTCCTTAAATGTTATTAGGGAACACGTGTTTTTGACCAGCGGTTGAGCTCTAACCTGTTAGAGAATCATCACTTGTGAATAAGATGCTCGAGGTGCTTAAAAAAAACAACCAAGAGAATATGCATCTTAAAAACCACTCCAGTGTATCCTTGGAGACATGCAAAGTAGTGGAGTGAGGGAGTGTAAGAACCGGGCTGGGTGACTTTTAGCCTCTCATTATTCTAGTAAATATACTTTAATCAAAGCAAAGCTGTATTTGAAAGGCAAAAGGCAGCACAGAAATCAGCATTCAAAAATATAAACCAGAGGAACATAAACCTTTCTTCCACGTTTACTAATCCAAACAACATGCACCTGCTTCACTATGCTTCCTTATTCACAGAGCACAACAATAAACCCACTGGGCCCAGACGTCATTTCAACATGTAGTTTTGATTTACAATTGGTTGAGTTACCAACTAACGTGAATTCAACGTGAAATCAACAAAAGATGTCACCATGTCATCAATTTTCAATTCAGGCTGTAACACAACAAAATGTGGAGTACTGTAAGTCAAGTGGTATGACAACTTTCTGAAGGCACTGTACATGGCTACAGTGGATCAAATGAACACACACACAATAATCAGATTCAGCAAACACGCTACTCACCACATCAGAGCTCCAGACAGGTGTGTAGCAGCCATGTCGCGCGTTGACTAAACAACACGGCCAATCACCACAGGAGGACGCGGACGACCTTTGGTCCCCAAGGTGTGTGTAAGTGGGCATGATTTCAAAAACAGGCTAAGCGTAATGCTGAGCTGGCTGCTATTATAAACACACACACAGTTTTTAAATGGCTTTAGTCAATTTGTTTACCTCAGCCCTTATAACACTCATCTCATTCACCTCACTGGGCGGGGCAGGGCTGGGCTGGGCTGGGAGAGGAGTGTGTGAACATAGGAGCTACAGAACATGGCCATATTACATTTCAAGAGTTCCCCATACGAGAACACCCATTTCTTTGGTCTAGATTCTCCAATTGGTGTTAAATATTAGTTACCACAATAACAACACACCACGACTTGTCAGCAGTGTAGAATGTGGTAGATGATCATCTGTTAGTTGTTTCATCGAATTGCTGTTAGAGCTATGGTACATTCTCTGTGTGAAGGAGTAGCCTTCCCTGTCATTTCTATAAATGTATTTATTGTGTGTTTATATAGCTAGGATCCTAAAATGTCAATTCATTATCACATGTAAATCCAGTTAATTGATCTTTTCCAATCAGCTCAACCTTTTCCTGTTTGTTTCAATGTTAGATTGAGTGGAATCCCACTGAGCACACCACGTCATTTCAACGTGGATAATATTTGGTTGAGACATTGATTAATGATTACAACCTATATTCACCCACTAAAAAAGACAGCCAAAAGTTAGTTGAATTTCCAGTGTGTTATCACTATGCTTTCAACCATCTAAAAGCACAACCAAATTCCAATGGAAAAACTATGTCTTTATTTTCGGTTTAGTTGTCATCCAAATGTCTATCCCTACTCGTTGAACCATTTCAAAATGCACCATAAAGTACATAGTGCAAGTGATCAATGTCATTCAAGATTTTCTGCAGATTATAACAGCACTTGTGAAGATCTCCACAGACCTGCGATGACCTATGCATGCTATCCTGAACATGCACGCTTTATATGATTACATAAGTAGAAATGTATAGTTACAGTAACCTCAATGTGGCCATTTTAAGGTTGAATGTTACATTAGTTTGAAAGATAGGCTATTTACGTATTACAAAAGTAATACTGAATTGTGTTTGGTTGACAATGCAACCAAATATCAACATTTAAAGGAGATGTATCTACTGCTTGGATATTTCCATCTGAGCCACTGGCTTAATCCCATTCTTTAACTTTTATTTTTGTTTGAGATGTGAATTCAACATATCATTTGTTAACTTGACAACAAGTTAATAGGCTATTTATTGTATTTCAAAAGTGATTCATATTTCCATCTCAACCAAAAATTGAAGTTATACATTAGGACTAGATCAAATCAAACTTTAAATGCGCTTTAAATAATGTTTTATTTGATTTAGTCCTCTTCTTTCACTTTTATTTTTGGTTGAGATGGAGACGTGAATCCAACATATCAATTATACATTTTTAGACAAACTGGAATTCAAGCCAGACTAAGTCCGTGGCACAGATGGAACTATACAAGCAGAAGATGAATCTCCTTCAAATGTTGATATTTGGTTGCGTTGACAACCAAACAATTCAACATTGCTAAATATCATACAATTTCAAATCAACCAGAGCTTGAAATCATAGGTCTATTTTATTGTCTATTTAGTTGAATTATGGGTTATATTAAAACAATAGCTGTTGTTATATAGGTCTATATAGCATCATTGATGGTATATGATTGATAAAGTATGGTTACGTTTCATTTGCACTGTTTAACCTACCCTTTGGAATGACTTTGATAGTGAATCTATTTCATTTTTAAATGGAGATCTATTAACAATCATTCTCACAATAGCACATTGGTAATAGTTAGTGACAATATTATAGCTAAGCTGGGCTGGGCTTTGTTAAAACCCTGGATGGGAGACCAAAGGGTAGCCATAGATAGATCAATTCTCCAGTAGGTGGTGCTGTCCAGCCTATTGTTGTTTTTCCTGATAGTGGATATACCTGACATTGGTTTAAAAGGTACAAATTCAACATATTTTTCTACAAGGTTTCTCTGTTGAAATTGAGTTACCATGATTACATAACCATGTGATGGAAATCTCACCCTCAAAACAATAGTTTAGACTTTTTTCAAATCCAACATATTTTCCCCTTAGATTCCACATCACAATACATTGACAAATTACATTGAAACAATGTTGATTCAACAAGTTTTTGCCCAGTGGGATGTCCCTTTAATTGTCAGTTGACTGCTTGCAAGCTTTGCTAATTATCTAATTGCACACCTGTGGCCTCCTCCCTCAAGCGCTGCAGTTTCTTTTAATGGGAAATGGTGTTCAGTGTGAAGGTTACTGCTGGTATGTCATGCAAGTTAATAAAAATAACTTATTTATTATAAAATGATCATCTCCTTCTCATCAATGTGAGAGGGCACTGGCCAGCTATCTCACACTCAGTGAACAGAAGAGCCTGCACCTTGTGATTCTGAAGGCTGCTGTGGTTTAATGTTAAGATGTTAAAGGTGCTACACATAGGATTTTTTTAAATTGTTGCATTGTAATTTCTGAAAATTTCCATAATATACAGTACCAATCAAAAGTTTGGACACACCTACTCAGAGATACTTTTGATGTCTTTATATTATTCTACAATGTAGAAAATAGTACAAATAAAGAAAAACCCTTGAATGAGTAGGTGTGTCCAAACCTTTGACAGTTACTGTATATCTGTTGGTAATGATAGTGTTTCACAGTATTACTTGCCCACCAGTGTTGTGAATGGCTGTGATATTCACCTATTGATTTCTACCGCCGGAGCAGCAACTGTTGTCAAAATGGGAAAGCTGTTCTGATTTTGTGGCTGTATTATCTAGTGGAAATTGCTCTGTCATTTCCTGGTTGCTTAAATTCTACACTGTTTGCTCAATTTCAGACTGTGGGCTGACACACCGGATTTGTAGACTGCATTGTACTCAGCACTCTATTGTCCCTCTAATCAAACACTTCATGAGAGCCCATGAGCTCATGTTGCGCAACGTTTCAATAGGCGTGAGAAAACAGAGGGATGGCCTCTACTAAAAATAGGAGGCTCAGTTTTCTATAGGATAGGCCTACTATATTTGTTTCTCAACTTTCCTAATATTAAGCACATTGCTTATATTTACAACAGGAGTATAGGCTACCTGGCTGGCATGAGAATAAACCATGGGGAAAAGCGTCCTCCATTCACTATTTAAGTGCATAGATGACATATGTTTTCCCCGCTGACCCGGTTTCAATACAGGTGCATGATAATGGTCCATTCTAAATCAAAACAAATTTCACACATTTACTAAATAATATATGTAAAGTCAAGATTAAATCAAGAATAGTCTGATGGCTGACAATATTATCCACTCACTTGTGAATTATATATTATCACGTGAATTATGCCCAGCATAAGAAACAAAGTATTTTTTATGTGACTTTTTCTAATCATAGTCGCACACCTCATGTAGCCTAGCTCATAGGCCTATATGTTTTAATACGGTTTGGTATTACAACTAAAGTGGCCAAATAACTTCTTAAAATTAAGCACATTAACCCACTTTACAAGGGGGGTAGAGCCTAACTGGCATACATACATAAGCAGAGTGTGAGTTTCAAGTTTGGGGAAGATAATTGTCACCATAAAAAAGCACCTTCATAATAAAAGCATTACATGCATAATTGCATTTGCGGTTACTTTTGATAATGGTGTTTTACGCTAATGGAACATTTGTGCTTATAGCCTACTACCATCGCTTATAATGTGAAGAAATAGCTTAATAGTTCATCAACATTTTAAGCTAAACGTTCTAATCTGTTGCATCAGCCACATTGCGTAAAAAAGTTTTTGGGATGCTAGTGGTTGTATTAATGTGGGTGCATTACGGACACACAAATGGGATGTGCCGTGAAATTCTAGGCATTATCAAGTGCTTGTCAAATTGTGAATGAGTGACTGATGTAGTGTGTACAGCCTGCGCAAAAAAACCAAAGCAGAGCTCATGCCTTTCAAGCCACTATTTTCAAATCATCATTAGAGTCACATCATGCAGCTGTACAACGTATTAAAAATCAAAACATATAGCCCAATGTTTGTAGAACAAATAAAGTAAAATTAATAACTCTATATTAAGCATATAGGATTACCTATTTCTTTGTTAACAGCTCAACACAGAATAGCTGCATGTTCACACTCCCTCAAATCATTTGGAGAAAATATCCTTTCTATTTTATTCAGCTTTGTTCAATTGTATTCTTCATTACTATCAAATAACATAAAATAATGTCACGGAATTCTAAGCAAATCTTGTCTGCTAAATGACCTAGTGTCGCCCGCAGCCATTTGGCACAGCCAGATCAGGACCTAACATAGGGACAACTCAGAGTATGCTATTCTGTTCTTCTGAAATAGACTACATGTCATGCTTCTTTAGACCTGTCTAATATAAATAATGGATTTATTGGGAAGGTGTAGGCTATATTACATGGATTTATTATAGATATAGATGTTCCAAAGGTCTGCATCAGTGGCTTGTAATCCATGTGTGGAAGCCAGGAGATGCAAAATGTGTTGATGTTAATTAACGGTCAATTACTGTGAGAGTTATTTGCTTGACAATTACCGTCTGACAAAGCTTCATGACCACCACAGCCCTAACCAACACACATCTATTTTTGTAACTACCTGGACCTACCATTCGGTTTCGAAGTATTGAAAGTATTTGAATGAAAAGTTTGAATGAAAAGGTGACTAAGAAGTGCTCATCATTTCAAATAGGCTACATGAATGTACTAAACAGCATATAAACATTAAATAAGTCAATAGCCAGACAGGTAGCCTAATTAAATAGGCTATACTATTTAAATTATTTCAAGGTTTTAGTCTACAAAGAAATATATTTTGAAGCATTTGTGAGTGTGACACACTAGGCTAGCAGAGATATTAAGCACTCAGCATTTAAACAACATTTCATTGTATTAAATCATTATAGTCTATAAATTGTGCATATAGGCTGTGACTTGCTTACAATTAAATACAAATTAAACAAAAAATGCCTTATTAGGCTCAGTCTACAGTGTCTTTGAATTAATTTTTAGAAACACGAGTTTGACCAGAGTCTGTGGCTTCAGGCTCATGCGATGGTGCCTGGAGAGCAGGCCAGCAGTGGAGAATATTCTCTCCACACTTGCAGAGCCACTGGGATGCTAAACACCCTTCGGACTACTCTTGCCAGGCTGGGCAGGATGCGTAGTTTTTTTTCTTCTGTAGGTAAGCCCAAAAGATTTTAGGTAAAATAACCCGATCAAAATGGAAAGCTCCTTGAAAGAGGTAACATGCCAGGACTATTGGGCCAAAATCTATGATGGCCTATTGTATAAGAGGTCAGATTTTTTTTCATAAATACTTTGCTACAATGACACATTTAGCTAGCTACCCACCTCATTCCTTTCTGTTAGCATGTGCATGTAGTAAGTACACTATCCTGCCTTTGGGATATGTGTCTTTTCAGATTCCACAATGATTCTTTAGTTGTGGACACTACATCACCACACTTTGTCTCTTGCTCTTGGTCCTCCTCATATTGGTAAGTCACCTTGATCTGTCACCTGTGTGTTTTATTCGTTTCTTTATGAAAATATTTAGGATACTTGATGACAGTAGCGAAAGCAAGGGGCTATAGCAGCACACAAGTAGACTACAAATGCATGTCCTGAGCTCGTGAAGTGAGCGCTACTGGAGTGAAATTGAAGCGGACTAGAAGGCCAACGCTCCAAATTTTGGGAAACTCGCTCCACACTCCAGTCAAATTGGGCACGCTCCAGCTCCACTCCGTTCACATACTCTGACACCTGGAAGCATTTTTCCACAGCTGGCCATGCTTTCCACCTGGCTACCTCTACCCTGGCCAACATCTCAGCACCCCTTGCTGCCAATGACTGGAACGAATTGTAGAAATCTCTGAAGCTGGAGTCTTATATCTCCCTCTCTAATTTTAAGCATCAGCTGTCTTAGCAGCTTACTGTACCTGTACTGTACCTGTATATAGGCAATCTGTAAATAGCACACCCGACTACCTCATCCCCATATTTTTACTTACCCTCTTGCTCTTTTGCACCCCAGTATCTCTACTTCCACATCAGCATCTGCACATCACTCCAGTATTAATGCTAAATTGTAATTATTTTCGCCTCTAGAGCCTATTTATTACCTACCTCCCTACTCTTCTACATTTGCACACACTGTACATAGATTTTTCTATTTTTCTTTTATTTTGTGTTATTGACTGTACAGTCGTGGCCAAAAGTTTTGAGAATGACACAAATATTAATTTTCACAAAGTTTGCTGCTTCAGTGTCTTTAGATATTTTTGTCATATGTTACTATGGAATACTGAAGTATAATTACAAGCATTTCATAAGTGTCCAAGGCTTTTATTGACAATTACATGAAGTTGATGCAAAGAGTCAATATTTGCAGTGTTGACCCTTCTTTTTCAAGACCTCTGCAATCCGCCCTGGCATGCTGTCAATTAACTTCTGGGCCACATCCTGACTGATCACAGCCCATTCTTGCATAATCAATGCTTGGAGTTTGTCAGAATTTGTGGGGTTTTGTTTGTCCACCTGCCTCTTGAGGATTGACCACAAGTTCTCAATGTGATTAAGGCCTGGGGAGTTTCCTGGCCATGGACCAAAAATATCGCCACTAAGTTATCACTTTGCCTTATAGCAAGGTGCTCCATCATGCTGGAAAAGGCATTGTTTGTCACCAAACTGTTCCTGGATGGTTGGGAGAAGTTGCTCTCGGAGGATGTGTTGGTACCATTCTTTATTCATGGCTGTGTCCTTAGGCAAAATTGTGAGTGTGCCTACTCCCTTGGCTGAGAAGCACACATGAATGGTCTCAGGATGCTTTACTGTTGGCATGACACAGGACTGATGGTAACGCTCACGTTGTCTTCTCAATTGAACCGCTCTCTTTGAAGTTCTTGATGATCCGATAAATGGTTGATTTCGGTGCAATCTTACTGGCAGCAATATCCTTGCCTGTGAAGCCCTTTTTGTGCAAAGCAATGATGACGGCACGTGTTTCCTTGCAGGTAACCATGATTGACAGAGGAAGCTTTTGAAGCTTCCAGTCTGTTATTCAAACTCAATCAGCATGACAGTGATCTCCAGCCTTGTCCTCGTCAACACTCACACCTGGGTTAATGAGAGAATCACTGACATGATGTCAGCTGGTCTTTTGTTGCAGGGCTGAAATGCAGTGGAAATGTTTTGGGGGATTGAGTTAATTTGCATGGCAAAGAGTGACTTTGCAATTAATTGCAATTCATCTGATCACTCTTCATAACATTCTGGAGTATATGCAAATTGCCATCATACAAACTGAGGCAGCAGACTTTGTGAAAATTAATATTTGTGTCATTCTCAAAACGTTTTGCCACGACTGTACATTTGTTTAGGTGTAACCCTGTGTTGTTATTTTTGTCGCACTGCTTTGCTTTATCTTGGCCAGGTCACAGTTGTAAATGAGAACTTGTTCTCAACTGGCCTACCTGGTTAAATAAAGCTGCCTAAGGAGGCACTCAACTCACAGAGATGCTGTTCGAGACAGCAGGAGATCCAGAGGATCAAGGTGCTGCCCGCCAGCCATGCTGTGTGTGTACGTGTGAGAGAAAGTGCTTGAGGTTAGATGGCCTCAGGATCCTGGTGTATGATCAGAGCAGAGTGATAGTAGCTGTCTCATTCCTCTCCAAAGGGTGTGTGTGTGCGTGCCTGTTTCTGTGGAAGCCTTGTCTTGGATGATTTTGTTATTGGCAAAGTGTTCCCCATATGATGACTAACACACTAATCCAATACAATGACTGAGGAACAGACTTTCTCCACAGTAGAACATTTCTTTAGACTTTCGAAGTCATTGATATTTTTCATTAATCTCCCACATTAAATCATCTATTTCCGTGGCTTCTTTTCCAGTTATTTAAAAAATGTATTATGTTTCTTAAATGTATTTGTTTCTCACTAGACTGAAATAACTCACTGGAATAATTCCCATAATTCACGCTGGCAATCAATTACATTGCAGCAGACGTACGCTGGCCTCAACCCAGGCGGTCTTGTTGCCTGTCAAGAGAGATTCTTGGGGACATTCAATGCTGCAGAATTATTTTGGTATCTGTGCCTCGACACAATCCTGTCTCGGAGCTCTACGTACAATTCCGTCGACCTCATGGCTTGGTTTTGGCTCTGACATGCACTGTCAACTGTGGAACCTTATCTAGACAGGTGTGTGCCTTTCCAAATCATGTCCAACCAATTGAATTTACCACAGGTGGACTCCAAGTTGTAGAAACATCTCCAAGGCTGATCAATGGAAAAAGGATGCAGCTGAACTCAATTGAGTCTCATAGCAAAGGGTCTGAATACTTACGTAAATAATGTATTTCTGTTTTTATTTGTTTTTTTATAAACAGTCATTATTGATCATATTGTGTGTAGATTGATGAGGACCATTTTTTATTTAATACATTTTAGAATAAGGCTGTAACGTAACATAATGTGGAAAGTCAAGGGGTCTGAATACTTTCCAAATGCACTGTATTTATCAGAGAGAAGAAAACGGATAAAACAAGTCCTACATTTCCACAGACGTTTACAGGGGGAGAAATAAGCCATTTTGACATTGAGGTGTGAAAAGACTGAAATTGACACACAAACTTAGAGGACACACTACTTAGAGCAGCGTTTCCCAAACTCGGTCCTGGGACCCCAAGTGGTGCACATTTTGTTTTTTTCCCTAGCACTACACAGATGATTCAAATAATCAAAGCTTGATGATAAGTTGGTTATCTGAATCAGCTGTGTAGTGCTAGGGCAAAAACCAAAACATGCACCCCTTGGGGTTTCATGGACAGAGTTTGGGAAACACTCTACTCTGAGGGGACACACACACACACACACACACACACTTTAATCCTCTATTCATCCAGATAGAGGCAATAAGCACACCCATAAAACTCTTCATGTGTGTACGTGCAGCTGTTATGTGGGCCTGAATCACTGAGCTGTATTAGAACAGACAAGCTAAGTGCTTTCCATCACCACCTTGGTTTTGTCCTCTGATGCTTTTACAAAAACCACAACTTTTTTTTCAGTTTTAATGGATCCACAACTGCACACAGGCAAAGGGATATGAAGGTTAGAGTCTAACTGAGTCTGGAAGACAAGGGTTGTCAGAACATCTCTGAGCAGGTGAGACAAGCCTGCACTCTGGACGGAGGAACAACAAGCTAAATTCATAAACAGAACGTAACATTTAACATGGTTGAGGACGCCAACTCTTACTGTAAGACTACAAATGTATTAGATTATTATCCTGCTGGTCTAGTTGGTTCATGAGTTTAGCCTATAGCTGAAACATATCATGATAAACGGCCTCTGAATCTACACTGAGCAAAAATAAACACATCATGCAACAATTTCAAAATGTTTACTGAGTTACAGTTCATAAGGAAATCAGTGAATTAAAATACATAGATTATGGCCTAATTTATTGATTTCACATGACTGGGAATACAAATATGCATCTGTTGGTCAAAGATACTGTACCTTAAAAAAAGGTAGGGGAGTAGATCAGAAAACCAGTCAGTATCTGGTGTGACCACCATTTGCCTCATGCAGTGTGACACATTTCCTTCGCATAGAGTTCATCAGGCTGTTGATTGTGGCCTGGAATGTTATCCCACTCCTCTTAAATGGCTGTGCGAAATTGCTGGATATTGTCTGGAAATTGAACACGTTGTCGTACACGTCGATCCAGAGAAATGGGCGGCATGTCTGGTGAGTATGCAGGCCATGGAAAATCTGGGATATTTTCAGCTTCCAGGATATGTGTAACAGATCCTTGCGACATGGGGCTGTGCATTATTATGCTGAAACATGAGGTGACGGCGGCGGATGAATGGCACCACAATGGATCTCAGGATCTCGTGACGGTATCTCTGTGCATTCAAATTGCCATCGATAAAATTACATTGTGTTTGTTGTCCGTAGCTTATGCCTGCCCATACCATAACCCCACTGCCACCATAGGGCACTCTATTCACAACGTTGACATCAGCAAATCGCTCACCCACACGATGCCATACATAGTGGTCTGCCATCTGCCCGGTACATTTGAAACCGGGATTCATCTGTGAAGAGCACACCTATCCAGCGTGTCAGTGGCCATTGAAGGTGAGAACAACACCCAACTGAAATCAGGTCAAGACCATGGTGAGGACGACGAGCACGCAGATGAGCTTCCCTGAGACGCTTTATGACAGTTTGTGCAGAAATTCTTCAGTTGTGCAAATCCACAGTTTCATCAGCTATGCGGGTAGCTGGTTTCAGACGATCCCACAGCTGAAGAATCTGTATGTGGAGGTCCTGGGCTGGTGTGCTTACACGTGGTCTGCAGTTGTGAGGCTGGTTGGACGTACTGCCAAATTCTCTAAAAGGACGTTGGAGGTGGCTTATGGTAGAGAAATGAACATTTAATTATCTGGTAACAGCTCTGGTGGACATTCCTGCAGTCAGCATGCCAATTGCACACTCCCTCAAAACTTGAGACATCTGTGGCATCGTGGTGTGTGACAAAATGGCACCTTTTACAGTGGCCTTTTATTGTCCCCAGCACAAGGTGCACTTGTGTAATGAGCATGCTGTTTAATTAGCTTCTTGATATGCCACTCCTGTCAGGTGGATGGATTATCTTCGCAAAGGAGAAATGCTCACTAACAGGGATGTAAACAAATTTGTTCACAAAATGAGAGAAATAAGCTTTTTGTGCGTATGGAACATTTCTGGGATCTTTGATTTCAGCTCATGAAACATGGGAACAACACTTCACATGTTGCGTTTATATTTTTGTTCAGCATACACCTCAATAAAGACAGCGTCCTAGGGATTTCATTAAATGTACATCCATAGTGGGAAGATCTATGCTGATCACCATCAAAGCCTCCTCCTGTTAATGAATATTAGCTAAACTAACGGAGGAGGATGGTGGGCGGACTCCATTCAAACAGCTCAGGTTATTAGCTCTCACTAATGAAGATAGTTGATTTGGATATCTCTGAAGTGTTTAGTCACAATATTGCTCTGCTTAACATTAACACATACAAAAATACAGCCCGTAGCGTAACCTACAACATGGGTCTAGACAACCCTCCTTAACCTTCAAACATGGCCATGAGAATAAACAGAGAACATTCCATAGATACTGCTCCCTATCAACAAGTACAGAGTATTCTTGGCCGTTTGTCAAGTCTCTCTCTCCCTCTCATTGTAACACAGCATTTGTATATATCCTTGCCTGACCTTTGTCTCCCTCAATCACTTACAGTTTTTACTCTTTTAAAGCTCAGCCAGTAACCTCACCTAATAGGAGATGAGTGCTCCAAGAGAAGGTATTGTTTGGGGAGTTAGCTCGCTAACACTAACACTCCTTGTAGCTAGCTCGCTAACCCTCCTTGTAGCTAGCTCGCTAACCCTCCTTGTAGCTAGCTTGTTAACCCTCCTTTCACTCTGATTTCCACTTTGAAGATACAGCACATCCTCAGCCCCCTCAGCCCCTCTCCACCCTCCTCTCACCCCGACGCAGAGGTCTCTTTGGTAGCGGGAGAAGCCTGTGGAGGTTCTCTTTAAATCATTCTAAAGCTTTATTGATGTCATTCAGGAGGTTGACTGTGTTGCCCCACAAAGACACTCCAGCAGTAACACTGAGGTCTCAGAGGCACAACTACTAGACATGAAACACCCAGAAGAAGAAGATAATATAATGACTTATCTCGGTAGTGAAATTGGTGCAGTAACATTAGGTGGCTACTGGCCAAGTGCTAAGCCCTATGGGACCCCTGAGGATCACAAGAGGACAACCTCTGGCCTAATGTACTGATTATTCATCTACAGTGCCTTCAGAAAGTATTCATACCCCTTGACCCCTTGTCGCGGGCCTACACACACACACACACACACACACACACACACACACACACACACACACACACACACACACACACACACACACACACACACACACACACACACACACACACACACACACACACTATCACAATGTCAAAGTGGAATTATGTTTTTAGAAATGTTTACAAAATAAGTAAAAATGAAAAGCTGAAATGTCTTGAGTCAATAAGTATTCAACCCCCTTGCAATGGCAAGCCTAAATAAAGTTCAGGAGTAATAAAGTGCTTAACAAGTCACAGAGTACCACAGTATGTGTCATAATACCCATAAAACTTAGCGGTCAAACAGGGAAATGGTTCTAATTGTTTTTACACCATACATTTTTCCCATAGTGGATTTTAGAAACACTTAAAATAAGCGCTGTGTTTCATGTAAGCTCACCCTTGCCCGTTTTGATAACCATTTAAATCTCTCTCGGACAAGATGATTTTTTAAATCAATATATTTGCCTGTATGTACCTCCCAAAATAAAATGCTAATTAGCTGCTACTGTGGATATCATATACAACTACAAATGCCATGATCTGGACGACACTGCTGAATAGAGGTAAAGTCTGGATTAACTAACTAAATGTAGTAATAAATTGGCTAGATTTACACAATATCTGTTAGTAAAGGTGTTAGCTAAAGATGATGTGCAGAAGCTTTCAAGGATTTGTTGTCTTGCATGATGTCTACTTTGATGCTAATTAGCATTTTCGAATAGAGCCAAATATATTGATAAAAATCATCTTGTTGGAGAGAGATTTACACGGTTATCAAAATGTCACGCAAGGGTAAGCCTACACAAACCACAGCCCTTATTTTAAGTATTTCTAAAATCTCCTATGGGAAAAATTAATGGTGGAAAAACGATTGGAACCATTTCCCTGTTTGACCGCTAGATTTTATGGATATTACGACACGTCCACTGTGGAGCTTTATAAGTTGCATGGACTCACTCTGTGTGCAATAATAGTGTTTAACATGATTTTTTATTGACTACCTCATCTCTGTACCCCACGCATACAATTATCTGTCCCTCGGTCGAGCAGTGGATTTCAAACACAGATTCAACCACAAAGACCAGGGAGGTTTTCCAATGCCTCACAAAGAAGGCCACCTATTGGTAGATTTAAAATAATTTAAGCAGACATTGAATATCCCTTTGAGCATGGTACAGTTACTACTAACACTTCAATATACCCAGTCAATAAAAAGGAAATCACTCAGGGATATCAACCTTGACGCCAATGTTGACTTCAAAACGGTTCGAGTTAATGGCTGTGACAGGAGGATGGATCGACAACATTGTAGTTACTCCACAATACTAAACTAAATGACAGAGTGAAAAGGAGGAGGCCTGTACAGAATAAAAACATTCCAAAACATGCATCCTGTTTGCAATAAGGCACTAAAATAATACTGCAAAAAAATTGGTCTAAGAAATTAACTTCATGTACAAAGCGTTATGTTTGGAGCAAATCCAACACAACACATTATGTTATGGGCGTGCTTGTCATTCGCAAAGACTATGACTTTTTTATGATAAAAATAAACGGAATGGAGCTAAGCACAGGCAAAATCCTAGAGGAAAACCTGGTTCAGTCTGAAGTTGCTTACCAAGATGACATTGAATGTTCCCGAGTGGCCTAGTTACAGTTGACTTAAAATTGGGTTGAAAATCTATAGCAAAACTTGAAAATGGCAGTCTAGCAATGATCAACAACCAACTTCACAGAGCTTAAAGAATTGTTAAAAGAATGTGCAAATATTGTACAATCCAGTTGTGCAAACCTCTTAAAGGCTTACCAAGAAAGTTTCACAGCTGTAATCACTGCCAAAGGTGATTCTAACATGTATTGACTCAGGGGTGTGAATACTTATGCAAATGAGAGATTTCTGTATTTCATTTTCAATACATTTGCTAATATTTCAGGCTGTAACAACAAAATATGGAATAGGTCAAGAGGTATGAATAGTTTCTGAAGGCACTGTATATTATATGTTAATTATTCCTTTATTGCCTGAATAAGAGCAAGACGAGAGTGCCTTAACAGCAGCAGCAGCAGATCTGGCAAATGGAATAATCTGGTATTAATATGATTGGAGTTGTAGCGTGGCAGTTGTCCCTGACAACATCCCTGAGCCATCACATTACCTCTGTGAAGATTAGTTACTATTAGAGGGAAGACTCACTATGTGGAGGTTGTCCCTCAAACATCATCCAACTAAGAGCAGAATGTAGATATGGATGTGCCCAGAGTTTCCAGGTCTGTAACTCGGTTAGGTCAAACTCCTGGCCCTATGTATAACCCACCCGAGTGTGACCCAGAAGTAAAACCCTGTGAGTAGGGAGTAAACAGGAAGTGAACTTACCCTCTCCTCCTCCTCCCTGAGGTCGGGCATGGTGCTGATGCAGAGCGTTACTGCGGTGATGGCCACAAACACCACCGACAAGAAGGCAAAGATCTTTCCAGGTAGTCCAGATTGAGGGTTCTCTACCATGTCGTGCAGCCTGCGCATACACCCCGCCATGCGGCTCTCCTCCTCCTCCCCCCCTCCCTCTCCGGCGTGCCCCTGCCCATCCTCACAGCTCTGAGGGGTCAGGGTTGTGGTGAGCTCTGCCTCCTCCATCCTCAGCTGTTCCTTGAGCTCCTCCTGTCTGATGCGTAGCTTCCTGAGGCAGCACCACTCCAGCCTGGTGTCCTCCACGCCCCAGTAGACCAGCTCCTCCTGGAAGGACAGGGCACACATCTCCCTCAGCAGCCGCAGCCGCCCTGCCGCTAGGAACGTCACAATGGTGCGGAACGCAGATGGGCTGCGGTCAAAGAAGTACTCCTGGCACCCGTCGTCGTAGTCGTCACACACCTCCATGATCTCGTCCAATGAGCTGCAGCCCCTCAGCCGGCCCAGCCGCGTCAGAGGGAACTCCTCCAGAACGGACCAGGGGATACGGTACCTGGTGAGCAGAAAACACACAATGTTACCACTGCACAACGACTTTGCACAATAGTCACTGAAATACTCTTCAAGTTATAATGCTCTTTAGCAGCAGCAAAACCAATGCCTGGATTATATGCCTTTTAAATCTTGCACCCAAAGACTTCTGATTATGGACTATTGATTATCGAGATGAACATAGCAACTCTTGAGTCTGTTGGTATTGTACCTGATCCCGCCCACGTTGATGACGGCTGATAGGTCGTTCTCCTCCTGCCCCTCATTGGGCCTCCGCAGCAGCCGTTGCCGCTTGAAGAACACACCCTTCTTAGTTACCACCTCCTGCTGGTTCTCAATGGGGAAGTGGAAGGGCGTGAACTCTTTCTCCGTGCTGCCCGCTAGGAAGGCCACCTCCTGGTACATCCCTGATTCTCCTCTGGAGGACCTAGAGGGTCCTGGTTGGGAGGCGAGGGGTGGGTTTCACTGGCCGAATGGGTTGGCAGGGACCTCACCCATCCAGGAGCTTGGCTGGGCTCTATGGAAACAAAGCAGATGAAAGAAAGTTTAGACACTGTTAGAAATGACTTCCACATGTTTATTGGGACGAATTACTTCAGAATCTCAGGATGAACCAGATACAAGTCACTCTTCAGGCTCCTTTTTCCCCCTCTTTCTCGTCACACCAACAAGTTTTGCATCAGCAGGAACCCCGATGCAGAAAGAGGAATTTGTTAAGTTGTTGTGGTATTTAATGCATCGCTGAGGCCCTAAATGAGATGCTTCTCTTTAAAGGATTGTTTATCAAGGTTCACTAAATGAAAATAAATACAGAGCAATTAGCTGTGGAATGTCGACAAAGAAAAGAACAAACTGTTTGGATATACTTGGTAAAACTTCCGATGATTAATCTTTCACGGCCATTGACTTTGTTAAAGACAACAGAAAAAGGGCAATTAATTCTGCAGCAATAATGTCTTGTTTTAATCTTCTTATTCCAACATAGATTTTTACATCAGTACAACCACAGCTTCAGCTGATGAAACAAACCCCTAAAATGTGGCACTTTCCAATGGCACCTTCCAGTCTTAAGACTGACAGAATGCAGCTCTGTGGAGCGAGGGTTAAATGATTCATACAAAGCCAAATTAGATCACAGTGAACTACCATCAGCCACAAAACTCCTCCTCATGATGCAGCATCACACTAAAACTTTAATCAGTTTCGTTCACGAGAATGTTCTGAACCTCAAAACAGGACACATTGTGACTGTTGGTGAATAAGAGGAAAACATTACAAACTCTTCCAAAATCTTTTGAGAAACTCATATATACTGTACAGTTGAAGTCAGAAGTTTACATACACCTTAGCCAAATACATTTAAACTCAGTTTCATAATTCCTGACATTTAATCCTAGTAAGAATTCACTGTCTTAGGTCAGTTAGGATCACCACTTTATTTTAAGAATGTGAAATGTCAGAATAATAGTAGAGAGAATGACTTATTTCAGCTTATATTTCTTTTATCATATTCCCAGTGGGTCAGAAGTTTACATACACTCAATTAGTATTTGGTAGCATTGCCTTTAAATTGTTTAACTTGGGTCAAACGTTTCGGGTAGCTTTCCACAATAAGTTGGGTGAATTTGGCCCATTCCTCCTGACAAAGCTGGTGTAACTGAGTCAGGTTTGTAGGCCTCGCACACGCTTTTTCAGTTCTGCCCACAAATGTTCTATTGGATTGAGGTCAGGGCTTTGTGATGGCCACTCCAATACCTTGACTTTGTTGCCCTTAAGCCATTTTGCCACAACTTTGGAAGTATGCTTGGGGTCATTGTCTATTTGGAAGACCCATTTGCGACCAAGCTTTAACTTCCTGACTGATGTCTTGAGATGTTGCTTCAATATATCCACATAATTTTCCCCCCTCATGATGCCATCTATTTTGTGAAGTGCACCAGTCCCTCCTGCAGCAAAGCACCCCCACAACACAATGCTGCCATCCCCGTGCTTCACGGTTGGGATGTTGATCTTCGGCTTGCAAGCCTCCCCCTTTTTCTTCCAAACATAACGATGGTCATTATGGCCAAACAGTTCTATTTTTGTTTCATCAGACCAGAGGACATTTCTACAAAAAGTACGATGTGCAGTTGCAACCCGTAGTCTGGCTTTTTTATGGCGGTTTTGGAGCAGTGGCTTCTTCCTTGCTGAGCGGCCTTTCAGGTTATGTCGATATAGTACTCGTTTTACTGTGGATATAGATACTTTTGTACCTGTTTCCTCCAGCATCTTCACAAGGACCTTTGCTGTTGTTCTGGGATTGATTTGCACTTTTCGCACCAAAGTACTGTCATCTCTAGGAGACAGAACGCCTCTCCTTCCTGAGCGGTATGACGGCTGCGTGGTCCAATGGTGTCTATACTTGCGTACTATTGTTTGTACAGATGAACATGGTACCTTCAGGCATTTGGAAATTGTTTCCAAGGATGAACCAGACTTGTGGAGGTCTACAATTTATTTTCTGAGGTCTTGGCTGATTTCTTTTGATTTTCCCATGATGTCAAGCAAAGAGGCATTAAGTGTGAAGGTAGGCCTTGAAATACATCCACAGGTACACCTCCAATTGATTCACATTATGTCAATTAGCCTATCAGAAGCTTCTAAACCCTTGACATAATTTTCTGGAATTTTCCAAGCTGTTGAAAGGCACAGTCAACTTAGTGTATGTAAACTTCTTACCCACTGGAATTGTGATACAGTGAATTATAATTTAAATAATCTGTAAACAATTGTTGGAAACATTACTTGTGTCATGCACTAAGAAGATGTCCTAACTGACTTGCCAAAACGATAGTTTGTTAACAAGAAATTTGTGGTGGTTGAAAAACTAGTTTTAATGACTCCAACCTAAATGTATGTAAACTTCCGACTTCAACTGTATATATATATATATATATATATACACATACACACACATATACATACATACATACACTACCGTTCAAAAGTTTGGGGTCATTTTGAAATCTCCTTGTTTTTGAAAGAAAAGCAATTTTTTGCCCATTAAAATAACGTCAAATTGATCAGAAATACAGTGTAGACATTGTTGATGTTGAAAATGACTATTGCAGCTGGAAACGGATGATTTTTAATGGAATATCTACTTAGGCGTACAGAGGCCCATTGTCAGCAACCATCACTCCTGTGTTCCAATGGCACGTTGTGTTAGCTAATCCAAGTTTATCGTTTTAAAAGGCTAATTGATCATTAGAAAACCCCTTTGCAATTATGTTAGCACAGCTGAAAACTGTTGTGCTGATTAAAGAAGTAATACAACTGGCTTTGTTTAGACTAGTTGAGTATCTGGAGCATCAACATTTGTGGGTTCGATTACAGGCACAAAATGGCCAGAAACAAAGACCTTTCTTTTGTCTATTCTTGTTCTGAGAAATGAAGGCTATTCCATGCGAGAAATTGCCAAGAAACTGAAAATCTCATACAACGCTGTTTACTACTCCCTTCACAGAACAGCGCAAATTAGCTCTAACCAGAATAGAAAGAGGAGTGGGAGGCATAGGTGCACAACTGAGAAGAAGTACATTCAAGTGTCTAGTTTGAGAAACAGATGCCTCACAAGTCCTCAACTGGCAAGACTGTTGGAAAAGCATTCCAGATGAAGCTGGTTGAGGGAATGCCAAGAGTGTGCAAAGCTGTCATCAAGGCAAAGGGTGGCTTTTGACTGGTAGTGTGTGTTTGTGTATGTGTGTATATAGTCCTTAACTGGCAGCTTCATTAAATAGTACCCGCAAAACACCAGTCTCAACATCAACAGTGAAGAGGCGACTCTGGGATGCTGGCCTTCCTCTGTCCAGTGTCTGTGTTCTTTTGCCCATCTTAATCTTTTCTTTTTATTGGCCAGTCTGAGATATTGCTTTTTCTTTGCAACTCTGCCTAAAAGGCCAGCATCCTGGAGTCGCCTCTTCACTGTTGATGTTGAGACTGGTGTTTTGCGGGTAATATTTAATGAAGCTGCCAGTCTAATGTCCATTGCTCATGTTTCTAGGCCAAAGCAAGTCTCTCCTTATTGGGGTCCTTTTGTAGGGGTTTCTTTGCAGCAATTCGACCATGAATGCCTGATTCACGCAGTCTCTGAACAGTTAATGTTGAAATGTGTCTGCTACTTGAACTCTGAAGCATTTATTTGGGCTGCAATTTCTGAGGCTGGTAACTAATTAATTTATCCTCCGCAGCAGAGGTAACTCTGGGTCTTCCTTTCCTGTGACGGTCCTCATGAGAGACAGTTTCATCATAGCGCTTGATGGTTTTTGCGACTGCACCTGAAGAAAATTTTTAAATTCTTTAAATTTTCCGGATTACCTGACCTTCATGTCTTCAAGTAATGATGGACTGTCGTTTTTCTTTGCTTATTTGAGCTGTTCTTGCCATAATATGGACTTGATCTTTTACCAAATAGGGCTGCCTTCTGTATAGCACCCCTACCTTGTCACAACACAAGTGATTGGCTAAAACGCATTAAGAAGGAAATAAATTCCCAAAATTAACTTTTAACAAGGCACACCTGTTAATTTAAATGCATTCCAGGGGACTACCTCATGAAGCTGGTTGAGAGAACACCAAGAGCATGCAAATCTGTCATCAAGGCAAAAGGTGGCTACTTTGAAGAATCTCAAATATAACGTATATTTTAATTTGTTTAACACTTTTTTGGTCACTACATGATTCCATATGTTATTCCATACTTCACTATTGTTCTACAATGTAAACAAAATGTCAGTCCCTTCTCCTGCAGCTGAAGTAGAGCGTTGAAAGCTGCTACACTAATGGCAAAGATGACAACCTAACGAGCTAGGGACAAGACTACAAACAGAGAATGATTTGACCTGGACACAATTTACTGCTGTGACAGGACAGACAGACAGACAAACAGAGGTGCATGGATTGAGAGAAAGGGAGAGAGAGAGAAACAGAGGGAGAGAAAGAGAAACAGAGAGAAAGACAGACAAGGTGACAGCACGACAGAATATATTTATTAATGCTGTAATGTGTATGCATGAAAGACAACTGCAGATTTAGAAAGTCCAGAAAAAAACAAGGTTGAGCCAGGAGTATCCATCACCTGCTGATTAAACACAGTGAAACGTGTCAGTGCGCTCCAGTGCCTGGGTGGTTTGGCTCAGTAACGCTCCTTTCACACGGACTGATGTGACAACCAAGGGGAAAATAAGCTCCAGATAAAATGTCTGCCTTATGTGTTCTAATGTACTTACCACATGCTCTTTGTTTTATTTTACAATGGGCAAAAGGGGCACAAAAATGGGAATGGATTCAGGGTCAAGTGCAGATAATTGAGTGTGTTTGTCCAGAGTTGGGTAGGTTACTTTCTAATTCGATACATTTACTCGTTACCTGTCATCATAGTGGTCTCGCTCATGTGGAACAAACTTACATTTACGTCTTTTTTCAATGCTGAATTGAATATCATTGACAAAACAGAAAGGTGTCATCATGTATTTTTTTGCAAACATCCTTTCTGATTTTAAAAGTAATCCAAGAAGTAATACTCTAGTTTTTCAAAAGTATCTGCAATCTGCTTACAATATTTTTCCGGGTAACTTAACTGATAACAATTTGTTTTTTTGTAATCAGATTACATGTAACTACATGTAATCAGTTACTCCCAACCCTGTGTATGTCAATAGATTTGCAACATACAAGCAGGTGGATAAAAGTCTTCTGTGTAGTGTACACAAATGTCATTGGCCCCTCCCTCTCTCTCTCTCTCTCTGGGGGCTCAGAAAATGACAGGTCGATAAATGCACAGAACACCACCCCTGAGAGGAGGAGGTTATGGACCGTAACATAACACCCAGGAGACCTAAAGACCAGACGTTGTCGTCACTTACAGGTGTAACATCTTACATTTGATCACTCTTACTGCTGACAATTTTCCTGCACTGCAGGACATGCAGATTAACGCAGTGATTTACATAAATTAACTGAAAACTTGCACTAACACACAGTTATATTAACAGAGTTGCACTTTTCATGTAGCCTACTTTTGTCCAGCTAATAGCCTAACCACCGATCAAGCAACAGTATGGACTAAATGTTAAAATGCTTTTGCTGCAGGATTATTTTGCTACAACAATATTGGTCAAATTAAGATCCTACATCTTTATAATGGACCATGTATTCATACATATAGGACCTTTGACTAGTAGTCAACATAATAATGAATGCTGAGACAGTAGCCTGGTCCCAGATCCGTTTGTTCCGTCTTGCTAGTTAGACAGATCATCAATCTGAGGGTACTACAATGCTTGGTCCTACATACAGGACTACTGACAGATATGAAACACAAGTTAAGTCCTCTGTGACTTTGCACTGATGGCAAGCTATAAGTAGCATCACTCAGGTAGTGCTCACCAGTTGTGACCGCTGGAGAGACTATACCATCCTTTTCAAAAAGGAGTCCTGTGTAGTCTATGTAGTAAGATATTGTATCATAGCAACATGTCTACTCTACATATCCTGCCATACTAGAGTGATTTGGGCTTCCAACTTAACCTGTGAAAGTGTCTGTAACAGTGCTCTGATGGTTTGGGGAAGAAGCCAATATCCATATTTGAAGGACTAAACGTTTATCTGCAGAGATAACAGAGAGCTGCTGCACTGCTCTTTCAGTCATGGCTGTTCTAACATTGTGGAATTGATTCTTTCCTTCTTAGTGCTGCTGGTGTTTGACTGAACTACTGAAACATGGAAGCATAGTCCTGCTTCACTAACCACTTTCACAAATCCACATTTCCCATAAACATTCTGAAAGCCCAAGATGGGGTAATGAAAATTACAAAACCAAAAATCCATTCTAATGAATTCACTTCAAATAAAAGTTTGCAGGTTCTAAAACTCATTTTCTAAAGTGCATTTCTTGCCCCGGGGGGTTATAGAAATTAGTTTGTGTCACTCATTTCCTTGGATGAATGATAATTGTGACCTATTTAGGCAGCCCTTTAGGGTGCATTCGTAAATTCACTCTGGCTATTTACTCCGATTTCATAGCACTCTCGTCTGAGCGTGCCAGAGCGCAGAATAACTGATGAATTTATGAACGCTCAACACCCGTTGAATATGGCCGGTGTCAGTAAATGTCGGCAAAAAAGCATAATAAAATTGTTGCCAGCAGCACAGTCACAGTCCCCAACGCTCTGGAGAACATGAAAACAGCCTAACCAGCTCTGTTAGGGTAAGTAAAATGGTCAGAGTGAAGTGTTTTCTCATTTGTGTCTGGAATTAGCTAGCAAGCTAGCCAACATTAGCCAGTTAGCGTGGGTGCTTGACTACCGTTGTGAAGTCAGAACTCTCGGATCAACCCTGCTCCTTGGCAAGAGCGTCCAGTGTGCGCTCTGAATGCTCCTATCAAATAAAATTTTATTGGTCACAAACACATGGTTATAGCAGATGTTAATGTGAGTGTAGCAAAATGCTTGTTCTTCTAGTTCCGACAGTGCAGTAATATCTAACAAGTAATCAATTTCCCAACAACTACCTAATACACACAAATCTAAAGGGGTGAATGGGAATATGTACATATAAATATATGGATGAGCGATGGCCGAGCGGCATAGGCAAGGTGCAGTGGATGGTATAAAATAGAGTATATACATGAGATATGAGTAATGTAAGATATATAAACATTATTAAAGTGGCATTATCTAAAGTCACTAGTGATCCATTTATTAAAGTGGCCAGTGATTGGGTCTCAATGTAGGCAGCAGCCTCTCTGAGTTAGTGATTCCTGTATAGCAGTCTGATGGCCTTGAGTTTGAAGCTGTTTCTCAATCTCTCGGTCCCAGCTTTGATGCACCTGTACTGACCTCGCCTTCTGGATGGTAGTGGTGTGAACAGGCAGTGGCTCGGGTGGTTGTTGTCCTTGATGATCTTTTCGGCCTTCCTGTGACATTGGGTGCTATAGGTGTCATGGAGGGCAGGTAGTTTGCCCCCAGTGATGCATTGTGCAGACCACACCACACTCTGGAGAGCCTTGCGGTTGAGGGCGGTGCAGTTGTCGTACCAGGCTGTGATACAGCCTGACAGGATGCTCTCGATTGTGCATCTGTAAAAGTTTGTCAGGGTTTTTGGTGACGAGCCACATTTTTTCAGCCTCCAGAGGTTGAAGAGGTGCTGTTGTGCCTTCTTCACCACACTGTCTGTGTGGATGGACCATTTTGGTTTGTCTGTGATGTGTACGCCGAAGAACTTAAAACTTTGCACCTTCTCCACTGCTGTCCCTTCGATGTGGATAGGGGGGTGCTCCCTCTGCTGTTTCCTGAAGTCCATGATCATCTCCTTTGTTTTGTTGACTTTGAGTGAGAGGTTGTTTTCCTGACACCACACTCTGAGTGCCCTCAACTCCTCCCTGTAGGCAGTCCCATCGTTGTTGGTAATCAAGCCCACTACTGTTGTGTCATCTGCAAAATTGATGATTGAGTTGGAGGTGTGCATGGCCATGCAGTCGTGGGTCAACAGGGAGTACAGGAGAGGGCTGAGCACATACCCTTGTGGGGCCCCAGTGTTGAGGGTCAGCGAAGTGGAGATGTTGTTTCCTACCTTCACCACCTGGGGGCAGCCTGTCAGAAAGTCCAGGACCCAATTGCACAGGGCGGGGTTGAGACCCAGGGCCTCCGGCTTGATGATGAGCTTGGAGAATACCATGGTGTAGAATGCTGAGCTGTAGTCAATGAACAGCATTCTTACATAGGTATTCCTCTTGTCCAGATGGGATAGGGCAGTGTGCAGGCGATTGCATCATCTGTGGACCTGTTGTGGCGGTATGCAAACTGATGTGGGTCTAGGATGGCCGGTAAGGTGGCGGTGATATGTTCCTTGACTAGTCTCTCAAAGCACTTCATGATGACAGAAGTGAGTGCTACGGGGCGGTAGTCATTTAGTTCAGTTGTCTTTGCCTTCTTGGGTACAGGAACAATGGTGGCCATCTTGAAGCATGTGGGGACAGCAGACTGGGATTAAACCTGCATATTTAGTTAAAAGGAATTCATGTTTGCAGGCAATATTAACTAGAGAAATTGTGTCACTTCTCTTGCGTTCTGTGCAAGCAGAGTCAGGGTATATGCAGCAGTTTGGCCACAAGGCTTGTTGCGAACTGTGTGAAGACCATTTCTTCCTAACAAAGACCGTAATTAATTTGCCAGAATTTTACATAATTATGACATAACATTGAAGGTTGTGCAATGTAACAGCAATATTTAGACTTATGGATGCCACCCGTTCGATAAAATACAGAACGGTTCCGTATTTCACTGAAAGAATAAAACATTTTGTTTTCGAAATGATAGTTTCCGGATTTGACCATATTAAATGACCTAAGGCTCGTACTTCTGTGTGTTTATTATATTATAATTAAGTCTATGATTTGATATTTGATAGAGCAGTCGGACTGAGCAATGGTAGGCAGCAGCAGGCTCGTAAGCATTCATTCAAACAGCACTTTCCTGCATTTGCCAGCAGCTCTTCGCAATGCTTGAAGCACAGCGCTGTTCATGACTTCAAGCCTATCAACTCCCGAGATTAGGCTGGAAATACTATAGTACCTATAAGAACATCCAATAGTCAAAGGTATATGAAATACAAATGGTATAGAGAGAAATAGTCCTATAATTCCTTTAATAACTACAACCTAAAACTTCTTAACTGGGAATATTGAAGACTCATGTTAAAAGGAACCACCAGCTTTCATATGTTCTCATGTTCTGAGCAAGGAACTTAAACGTACGCTTTTTTACATGGCACATATTGCAGTTTCACTTTCTTTTCCAACGCTGTGTTTTTGTATTATTTAAACCAAATTGAACATGTTTCATTATGCTTTTGAGACTAAATTGATTTTTATTTATTTATTATATTAAGTTAAAATAAGTGTTCATTCAGTATTGTTGTAATTGTCATTATTACAAATATATATATATAAAAATTGTCTGATTAATCGGTATCGGCTTTTTTTGGTCCTCCAATAATCGGTATCCGCATAGAAAAATCATAATTGGTCGGCCTCTACTTTGAATGCATTGCGGAAGTTAGAGTAGCAGTGATCGAGTGTATTACACCTGCGCATAGTGCCATCTATATGCTGATAGAATTTAGGTAGCTTTGTTCTCAAAAAAAATTTTTTTCATCCTCAGCTACAGTAAATGCAGCCTCAGGATATATGGTTTCCAGTTTACATAGAGTCCAGTGAGTTCCCTGAGGGCTGTCTTGGTGCTTGCTTGAGGGAGAATGTACACCGCTGTGGCGATAACTGATAATTCTCTTGGGAGATAATATGGCCGGCATTTAATTGTAAGGAATTCTAGGTCGGGTGAGTAAAAGGACTTGTGTTCCTGTATGTTGTTATGATTACACCATGAGTCATTAATTATGAAGCATACACCCCCGCCCTTCCTCTTCCCAGAGAGGAGTTTCTCTCTGTCGGCGGAATGCATGGAGAAGCCCGGTGGCTGAACCGATTCCAACAACATATCCCGAGAGAGCCATGTTTCCGTGAAACAGAGAATGTTACAATCTCTAATGTCTCTCTGGAAGTTAACCCTATCTCGAATTTCATCTTCCTTGTTGTCAAGAGACGGGACATTGGCGAGTAGTATACTCGGAAGCGGTGGGCGGTGTGCACATCTACGGAGCCTGACCAGGAGGCCACTCCGTCTACCCCTTCTGCGGCACCGTTGTTTTGGGTCGGCTTCTGGGATTAGGTTCATTGTCCTGGGTGGTGGTCCAAACAGAGGATCCGCTTCAGGAAAGTCGCATTCCTGGTCGTAATATTGGTAAGTTGACATCGCTCTTATATCCAATAGTTCTTCCCGGATGTATGTAATAAGACTTAAGATTTCCTGGGGTAACAGTAAGAAATAATACAGAAAAAAACGAAATACTGCATAGTTTCCTAAGGACTCGAAGCAAGGCGACCATCTCTGTCGGCGCCATCTTGCAATGTCGGCGCCATCTTTCAATCCTAGAGCTAAAGGCTCTGAATTTAAGAATGGACAATCTGACAACGCTCTGTATTTACGAATGCCCAGAGCGCACTGAGCGCACTATAGTACTCCAGATTGAATTTACAAACACACCCTTAATTAAAGCAATTATAAACTGCACCAGGTGAAAGTAGATATTCAAATTCTTTTACGTGTATCAGATGTGAGCTATCTAGTGGACCAATACTCAGATGATCTATTGAAACAGAAAGGAATGGAATCTTAGTAGTTGGGTAGTTTTGTTATTAAAAATGTGATACTTTGTTAATTTGCAAAGGGCTTTAGAGAGAATGCAAGGTACAGTATCAGATAAATAACCTCAAGGTAAAGACTTAGAGACGCTGTTTGATGCCCACTGAGATGCACAGTAGAGCACTGGTTTCTGTACAGGCACCAATATGAGAAGTCCATCAACAATAACACTTTCAGGCAAGTCTCTCTATTTTCTCACACATTTGCATCTTTACACAACCACACAAAACAGTGGTTGTTTTTCTATTGGTAGAATGTGATGTATGAAATGTAGGTGGTCTATAGTGGCTGTATCATGTAGTTTATAGATAGATATCATAGCTGCACTAAGACTAATTTCCCCCTTGAGGGCAATAAAGTTGATCTTACCAATTGCATCGGTCTTGAAGGTAATCATCTCTTCCTGTAAATCCTCACATATTACATGGTCTGTCTATGTGGTTCCAGGAAACGTACAGGACAAATGGGAGAAGTGTCAAGTGTACCAGCCTCCCGACCCCCAGTCCACATCCCTATACTTCCACCCTAACCCGACCCCCAGTCCAGTCCACACATCAACAAGTTAATGAAATGCGGGAGGAGTGTAAAATATATAGATAATCCATACAGGCAGTAAAAGGAGAGCCCTTCGAGAAGGTAGGAGCTGTTTTAAAAGGTAGTATAACCCATTGACTTGAAAATAACTCAATCTCCCATGTATTGACTATTCACCTGTAAAAACAAATAGTCTGTATGGTGGATCCTCTGATAAGGGTCCATGATAGGTTCAAGACAGAGTTAGCCTAGAGGGTAACATTTAGACGCCTACAATAGAAACATCCTTTCTACTGCGTTATATACAGTTATAGCCCCATTTGTTTTGGGGTTATACAATTATTGGCATCCAGAATGCTTGCACTGAGCCAAGCTGGTCAAAACCCGAATACTCCGGTTTAAAAGCCTATATTTGAGAAATAATCTAGAGATTCATTTTATATAGGAGACAACTTTCAACCTGTCTCCGTCAGATTTTGCCCATCTTGCAAAAAAGAGCCGCTGCCGTAGCCTACCGTGCTTAGGGATATGAGAGGGGGGGGGCGTTGGACAAGTAATTCATTGTAAGGGAAGGTTTAAAATGCCTTTTTTTTCATCCACACAACATGCACCGTGAATAAACATTAGGCTAGCTAGCCTATAATATGGATGGACATTACAGCATAGCCGGGTAGCCCAAATTCGCCGCGCACTCCAACATTTACAAAAATAAATGCTGAATAAATATTTGTCTAAGTGTCTGTACACCCATTGAAATATCATTCATGATTATCACACCTACCCGCTGTGTTCGGCTTGTGTCCATTGGCAGAGAACTTCCCCACATTTCGATATCAGTTATGAAAGCACATACTGGTCAACATAAAATACATGATCCAATCTACTCCGTCCTCTGTATAAATGGTCCTAACATGGTACTTGACTTTATACCAGGGCAGGTGCACTCAATCCCAGGTAACGTCACGTGCTTTACTTCCGAACCATTAGGAGCAAGTTTGAAGGTTTGGTAAACTTGCTGCACACCCGCATAGAAGAATCAAAATACTGAAAACTACTTTGATCGTTTTAAATCGAAGAAACTGAAATTAACAAAATAACCCACTCAACCGGACGAAACTCACGATAGAACAGTTGGAAAAGATGCCGCGGATTTGAGAAGAGCCCAGCGTGAATGAATGGGTGTTGCTGCTCTGTAATAATTCCAATGTTACGTCTCTTCTCTGACTGTCTTGGAGTCGGACACTCTGCTCTGCTCACGCGACAAAATCGCGCTCCGCGGTTTGCTCACTGCTCTGCTTCGCTTCTTCCCGGAATTGACTTCTGCTTCCAACAGCCAATTCAAGTAGCTCACTCTGTGATTGCAGAATTAATTTTAAAAATCATGAGGCATACAAATTATTAAATGCGCACAAGTGGATTGTGTGCGTACAAATACAATATAGGTTATGCATAATTCGAGTTTGGAACTTTCTGTGAGTTATAACATATCGACGGGATAAACACAGCTAGGAGTACTAAAGTTATGTTACTGCATTATTACATGGTTATAGCCTCCCCATTGTCCTATAATGGTGTGGGACTACCGTGGACTACGGTGTAGGCCTATGAAATAAATGGTTTAGAGCGATAGCACCAAATCGAGGGAAACCTAATAGATGAGGGGAAGTGAAGGATGGTGAGGCAGTTGCTCCTCCTTGATTGATAGGTGTGATGATCGATGCCTGATTTACAAAGCAGGTAGCAGCCAGGCACAGAAATACATCATTTGTCTGTTCATTTCAGTGTTCGAGTCTGTTACAACATATATCAATACTATAGGACCCATCTGCGTCACAAGGCTGTAATTGCTTAATGTGTTTGATGGACGAAGAAACAAAGCAGCCCCGATAATGATTACATCACTAATGAGGGTCTGAAGGATGGACCTCTGTAGATGAACAGCCTGGTAACCGATGAGGGTTGACACAGGGCAGGTGATGACACTGGCATTTTTACACTGATACTGTAAGGCCTATTCACCAGCACACCAATGACTGGAATGAATAATAGCCACACAGTGGTGACTGGATTGAGTTAGCCTTTCAAGAAATATTACAGTAAATACAAATATAGAAATAGAGAGTTGGGGCCAGGAGTTTTTCCTGACCCGGTAACTCTGGACCCTAGTTATGATGAGGTGTAACTATGAGAGCTTGAGCATTGGTACCTTTCACTGTAAAGTCATCAGTCAGCAGCTGACAGGTCCGAGTCCCTCACCTCTAGAGGGAGACAGAGAAGTCTATGTTCAGTGATGATTAAAAGTGTTAACTAGCTGTTACCACTATGGCATATCAATGAAATAAAATCATTTTTTGGTGAATGATGACTCGGGTTATGATGTAATTCAGCTTCACCTGAAGATGTGAGCCCCAGTGGAATAATTTTACTGATAAAAATGCAAAACTTTGTTGAGGATAAAGTTAATTGGATTTTCTACATTGGGACATCACAAAGTCTCATCTCAAAGAAAACATCCCTCAGAAGTATCCAGCAAGAGATAATAAGTAGTTAGATACGATCTGGAGCAAATGCCTCCTTTTGTCTAGGCTTGATTCGTAATGTCCCTCAGACATTTAAATGTCTCTGTAACTTTATGGTGATACCAAAATGTCTCAACTTTGGTGAAAAAGATAACGTTTTAGAGACTGTTCCCTAAAATAAAAGTTTTTTGGGGTTTGCCTGGAGCTAACCTTGTCCCCAGCCTCAAATTGCTGAGAGAAAGCTGACTTGTGGACAAGATTAACCTTGAACTATATGAAATGGGAAGAGATTAAGTTGTGTTAGAAGGAGTTATAGTCTATTGATTGTTTGTTAATTACTTCTAAATGCTTTTATGTCCTCAGGAGGTTTTCTGAGTGCACATTACAGGTTTACCTCTTCCTACCACCCTGTACAAGAAAGCAACAAATCAGCAGAAACTAGATTACACTAAAATGAGTAAACGTGAATTACATTACAGCACTATTAAACGGCCCCTACGGTTTGTGACATTGACGAATTACGGTGTTTAGAATGTGCAACATCAGCTTGGGAGGAGGTACAACATCAACTCTGGTTCCACTGTCTCTGTCACCACTCCTCCTGTCCAACCAACCCCTTTTAGGGAGAATCTACTGACTCCATGAGGCTCGTTGTGAGTTTTTAAAACCATGATTATGTTTACACACTCTCAGGGTTGTGTCGGAGGTTTAGGATGGAGGGATGGAAGAGGATGAAGAGGCAGAGAAGGGAAAGTAAGATGAGGGAAAGCCATAGACATAAAGTATAGAGGAGAGAAAGACTGTCTGAATGGAATACAGTGGTCCTGTATGGCTCAGTTGGTAGAGCATGGCGCTCGGAATGCCAGGATTGTGGGTTTGATTTCTAGGACCACACATACGTAAAATGCATGCACCCATGACTAAGTCCATTTGGATAAAAGTGTCTGCTACGTGGTATATATAATTATTATTATTATTACTTCTACAGTATTTGGGCTCCCGAGTGGCGCAGCGATCTCAGGCACAGCATCTCAGCATCTCAGTGCTAGAGGCGTCACTACAGACACCCTGGTTCAAATCCAGGCTGTATCACAACCGGCCGTGATTGGGAGACCCATAGGGCGGCGCACGATTGGCCCAGCATCGTCTTGGGTTTGTCTGGTGTAGACCGTCATTGTAAATACAAATTTGATCTTAACTGACTTGCCTATTTAAATAAAGGTAATATATAATTTCTTCCTATTTTCACATGTACAAGTGTGTATTAATACACAGGTGTGAATTGGAAATGTGCTTTTTTGCATATCCCAGAGAGTGGGTTCATGGCCATGGTCTGCTATTATCAACGGCGACCCTGGAGCAATTAGGGTTAAGTGCCTTGCTCTAGGGCACATCGGCAGAATTTTTACCTTGTCGGCTCAGGCATTCGAACAAACAACCTTTCGGCTACTGGCACATCGCTCTAACCGCTATGCTACCTACCTATTCATTTATAGTCTGTTGTGAGTCCAAAATGGCACCCTATTCCTAATATGACCAGATGGCCAGTCAAAAAAAGTGCACGATAGGGAATAGGGTGCCATTTAAACCAGTGTGTTTCCACTGAGGTTAAACATGCAGTTCTGTTTGTTCTGAACTAATGACTCATAATGATGCTGCTCTCAGTATCAGGTATTGATTAACCAGACTAGGCTGTTCCCAGCCAT
This sequence comes from Salvelinus namaycush, assembly GCF_016432855.1. NCBI lineage: Eukaryota > Metazoa > Chordata > Actinopteri > Salmoniformes > Salmonidae > Salvelinus > Salvelinus namaycush. Next base: position 23,182,238 of record NC_052333.1, on the reverse strand, counting down.
TACGGATCAATGATATACAGGATGAGGGGAGTTTAAACCTTTAGAATGGAACTATCACAGCAGGCTCTCCTACAATGTCATGCTGGCCAACCACACTGGAAACATCTCCTAATTAGGAATAATCAAGGACAATACTATAGATAAAAGCATTAGCTTGGGGAGATAACGCAAGTGTTCAGGTCACGCGTAAATCATAAAAGCTTGGGTCACTGAACCATCATCCTCCCTTGCTGTTTGGACTAATCCCAGTTAATCCAGATATCAGATGTTTACGTAGTCTATCCACAAGAGATTATGTTTGGACAAACCATGCCCTCATTAGTAGTATGTCAAAATATCACTTCTTCAGTTCTGCTCTGTGCAAATGGAGAGGCACAAACACGATGACCACATTTTCACTGTAATTGTGGCGCTCTTGACCCATATTAAATTGACACAATCATAATTAGCTCCAGAACAGTGCCGACACGGTCTGGCTATGCATTATAATGTTTAGATTAGTTTGTATTATTGGGTTGCTTTATTCTCTATGTACACACACACACACACACACACACACACACACACACACACACACACACACACACACACACACACACACACACACACACACACACACACAGTACCAGTCAAAAGTTTGGACACACCTACTCATTCAAGGGTTTTTCTTCATTTTTTACAATTTTCTACATTGTAGAATAATAGTGAAGACATCAAAACTATGAAATAACATATGCAATCATGTAGAAACCAAAAAAGTGTTCAACAAATCAAAGTATATTATATATTTGAGATTCTTCAAATTAGCCACCCTTTGCCTTGATGACAGTTTTGCACACTGAGCACTTGTTGGCTCCTTTTCCTTCACTCTGTAGTCCAACTCATCCCAAACCATCTCAATTGGGTTTAGGTTGGGTGATTGTTGAGGCCAGGTCAACTGATGCGGCACTCCATCACTCCCCTTCTTGGTCAAATAGCCCGTACACAGCCTGGAGGTGTGTTGGGTCATTGTCCTGATGAAAAACAAATGATAATCCCACTAAGCACAAACCAAATGGGTTGGCGTATCACTGCAGAATGCTGTGGTAGCCATGCTGGTTAAGTGTGCCTTGAATTCTAAGTAAATCACTGACAGTGTCACCAGCAAAGCACCCCCACACCATCACACCTCCTCCTCCATGCTTCACGGTGGGAACCACACATGCGGAGATCATCCGTTCACCGACTCTGCGTCTCACAAAGACACGGTGGTTGGAACCAAAAATCTCAAATTGTGACTCATCAGACCAAAGAGATTTCCATCGGTCTAATGTCCATTGCTCGTGTTTCTTGGCCCAAGCAAGTCTCTTCTTATTGGTGTCCTTTAGTAGTGGTTTCTTTGCTGCAATTCGACCATGAAGGCCTGATTCACGCAGTCTCCTCTAAACAGTTGATGTTGAGATGTGTCTTGAACTCTGTGAAGCATTTATTTGGGCTGCAATCTGAGGCTGGTAACTCTAATGAACTTATCCTCTGCAGCAGAGGTAACTCTGGGTCTCCCTTTCCTGTGACGGTCCTCATGAGAGACAGTTTCATCATAGCGCTTGATGGTTTTTGCGACTGCACTTGAAGAAACTTTAAAAGTTCTTGAAATGTTTCGCATTGACTGACCTTCATGTCTTCAAGTAATGATGGACTGTTGTTTCTCTTTGCTTATTTGAGCTGTTCTTGCCATAATATGGACTTGGACTTTTACTAAATAGGGCTGTCTTCTGTATACCACCCCTACCTTCTCACAACACAACTGATTGGCTCAAATGCATTAAGAAGGAAAGAAATTCCACAAATGAACTTTTAACAAGGCACACCTGTTAATTGAAATACATTCCAGGTGACTACCTCATGAAGCTGGTTGAGAGAATGAGAAGAGTGTGCTACTTTGAAGAATGTCAAATATAAAATATGTTTTGATTTGTTTAACACATTTTTGTTAACTACATGATTCCATATGTGTTATTTCATAGTTTTGATGTCTTCACTATTATTCTACAATGTAGAAAAAAGTACAAATAAAGAAAAACCCTTGAATGAGTAGGTGTGGCCAAGCTTTTGACTGGTACACAGTCAATATTTCACAAATGCATTTCATGGTCACACATAATAATGAGAAATATTCACACAAATAAACCGACACCCACACAAACGTAAAGTACAAATCTCTATTCTAAATAACATTTATGACCAAATCTGCCTTTTATTCTGGCTAAGCTTTCAACCCTATTGCCTTCTACTTCCCGAGAAATGCATGGAGAGAAACTATCACTTAAAGGCAGGATTGAAATGAATTATAACAAGCTAATAAAAATTAATAGTCACAACCATTTGAATAAAGTGCCCATTTGGATAATGTAAGTCTGAATCATAGATAATTTCTCATTTTCAATTGCTCTACTTTGAAATGTTACTTCCGTAATGACTTGGAGCTGGGAGTGCATTCAGCAGGGATCCATCATAGACAGACCTTGGAGGAGAGTTGACTGGAGCTGAGTTGAGGCGAGAAATGTTCATTCCTGCTCTTTACTCAAGTTCTCCGTCCATCAGAGAGAAATTAAAGGGTGCTGAGCGAACAGCTAATGTGATTGACAGGTTCTGAGTCAGCTGTATTAGTCATATTAACTCTCGCCTCCCTACAGCAGAGGAGAGAAGAGAGGGATGTATACATGATAGGATATCTTTCCTTTCATAGCCTGCTGTGAGGTTGGAGCTCAACTAGGATGTCATCCAATGACATACCGTTGGTCTAAACAGGAAGACTGGTTGCCATTCCTTCAATTCTGTCACATGACACGAAGTACAAGGAGTGGAATGTTAGCTAAACAGAGACTGGCAACCAGGTCTTAGAAGGAATCCCCTGTGGGTTATATCTGAGATCTGAATATAATGACGAGATGCTCATGTCTCCGCCCTAACAATAGGAGTCATTGTCCCAAAGGCGGGAAGGCAGGTGACAAGTTTAGGTCCAATTTAAGCCCCATAGGAACGCATTGGTGTTATTTTGGACAGATGTTGGCGAGAGTGAAATCTCTGGCTTCGCCTCTGCCTCTCTGGTTATATTGATAAAGAGCCAACAGGCACCAACCACTAACAGAGACCAGCTTTGCATATACATCCATAACACTTGTAAATATGCCTCATAAAAAATGCACCCCATCCAGTTCCATGAAACTTTAATTGATTAGATGAAATTAGATTAAAAGTAGGCAAACGCATTCAAACACACTTTCACAAACATGGTACCATGTATAGATTCTATATTGTCGAAACCTAAGAATAGAAGTGCAAATGTATAGTAAAAATTAACAGGTATGTGGCAGCTAAAGATCTATGTTCCTCAATTGTTATTATTAAGTGTCTTGGTATTTCCTAACTAGATAACTGAATTGCCTGCACAACCCTCGTTTACAGGACAAGGAGCACAATAATGTCATCTCTTCCTATAATCTCAGCTTCAATTCTCAGAACCTATTTATCTGTAACCTCTTCAAAGACGACGATGTAAACACACCTGACCACGGGGGCCATCGCTACAGGACTACTGAGACGCTACGGAGTGTGTGTTTGTTTTACTGGAGCGTTGAGAGTTGGAGAGCAAGAGAAGGGAAGAGGAGAGGAGCGAAAGAGAGATGAGAGGGGGAACTGTGGCATGTCTCTGGGAGGAGTGTGTGTGTGTAGTTTTGTGGCACATCTCAGAGAAAAGTGTGTGTGGAGTTTGTAAAGTAGACATGAAGGTGCAGAACAGATTCAATAATGCAGCATCTTACTGAGAGCATCCGTGTGATGTCAGAACCCTTCATCTCCTGATTGGTCCTGTCTGAAAGGGAGACTTGTGTTGTGTAACACTGAAGAGCGTTGTCTGCACTGAGGGACGAGTATCACGCAGGAGTGATGCCATCTGACGTAAGACAATGACTGAAGAGAGAAGAGTGAAAGAGAAGACCCTGGTAATTAGTAGGTAGGCCTACTGTACATGTGACGTATGTAAAATAAAAGTTTACCAGGATGTACAGTATGTATATGAAGGTGAAGGTATACTGTCTGTATATCAGTATAGTAGCTCCTTTAATGGCATTTGATATCACATTAAGAACAAGCTCTCTCTGTGGCGGACAAATAAATTATATTCCTGAGATGAATCATGACTCATGTCCAGCTAAAAAGGAAAGATTGTAATTCACTCACCCAAATGTATTTACAGCAAAGTATTTACAATGAAATAAATCCAGTTAATTTACAACTCATGCCACTACAGTAGCCTGCTGCTGAGAGGCAGTTTTTACAAGAGGCAGTTCTGACCCTCCACCTTCTACAAAAAGACAACGTCACACTAAAGGACCCAGACTTTTTGGTAGGCTGCTGCTGTGGGCATCATCATCCTCCTCCTCCTCATCTTTCTCCACCTCACATTTAACCGCCAAACAGTATACTGTATACTACAGCTACTGTCATGGTTCTTACGAAATGTCTTATGCTGCAGATGTTAGAGAGTTTCTGTCTTTCTTCTGTCTTCTTGTCAGCCCACCTATTATAAGGTCCTGTAATGTATGGAAGGCTGTTGGAATCATGTATCACAGTGTGACGACAACAGCATCTGAGACGTCAGCACTGTGTACTGCTAGTTTTTCTGTGAGGCTCAAGTATTCAAGCACATACTGTGTAAGTTTCCAAGAAGCTGGGGAAGCCAACATTAATTAAGAGGCTACACAGCACTTGAAAAGGAAAACCATGATGATCTCTCACGTCCAAACATTAAAGCCTCAAATTCTCTCTAAATATCTCCAGGCGCTATGCTACCCTAGAAGCTTCTCATCAATTGAGCCGGTCTGGAGTCGTTTGCACTTTGGGGACTACGGCATTGGTTCCATTGCACTAGGAAAGCTACACTGATCAAAAATATAAACGCAACATGTAAAGTATTGATCCCATGTATCATAAGCTGAAGTAAAATATCGCAGACATTTTCAATATGCACAAAACACGTATTACCTCCCTGTAAGTGAGCATTTCTCCTTTGCCAAGATAATCCATCCACCTGACAGGTGTGGCATATCAAGAAGCTGATTAAACAGCATGATCATTACTTAGGTGCACCTTGTGCTGGGGACAATAAAAGGCCACTGTAAAATGTGCGGTTTTGTCACACAACACAATGCCACAGATGTCTTTGAGGGAGCGTGCAATTGGCATGCTGACTGCAGGAATGTCCACCAGAGCTGTTGCCAGATAATGTAATGTTAATTTCTCTACCATAAGCCGCCTTCAATGTCGTTTTATAAAGTTTGGTAGTATGTCCTACACGCCTCACAACTGCAGACCTCGTGTATCCACGCCAGTCCAGGACCTCCACATTCAGGTTCTTCATCTGCGGGATCGTCTGAGACCAGCCACCCGGACAGATGATTAAACTGTGTGTTTGCACAACCAAATAATAATTTCTGCACAAATTGTCATAAACCGTCTCAGGGAACGTCATCTGCGTGCTCGTCGTCCTCACCAACTTCAGTGGGCAAATTATCATCTTCAATGACCACTGGCATGCTGGAGAAGTGTGCTCTTCATGGATGAATCCCGGTTTCAACTCTATTGGACAGATGGCAATTCACGCATATGGCGTCATGTGGGCGAGCGGTTTGCTGATCAAATCAAATCAAGCTTTATTTATACAGCACATTTCAGACATGGAATTCAACACAATGTGCTCACAGGAAAAAAAATGAAATAAAAACAATGAAAATAAAAACGGAAATATTTACTACAAAACAAACATAAGAGGATAAATAACAAAAGAATAACAATGAAAACTGAACGACTAAAAAACACCCTAAGGAAAAGCAAGGGCGAAAAAGGTGTGTTTAAAGATCTGTTTTAAAAATGTCCACAGTTTCAGGCCCCCTCAGGTACTCTGATGTCAACAATGTGAACAGAGTTCCCCATGGTGGCGGTGGGGTTATGGTATGGGCAGGCATAAGCTACGGACAACAAACACAATTGCATTTTATCAATGGCAATTTGAATGTACAGAGATACCGTGACGAGATACTGAGGCCCATTGTGGTGCCATTCATCCACCCCCATCACCTCATGTTTCAGCATGATAATGTTCGGCCCCATTCCGCAAGGATCTGTATAAGAATTCCTGGTAGCTGTCCCAGTTCAAGGCCTACATATACTCACCAGACATGTCACCCATTGAGCATGTTTGGGAAGCTCCGGATCGACATTTACACCAGCGTGTTCCATTTCACGCCAATATCCAGCAACTTCTCACAGCCATTGAAGAGGAGTGGGACAACATTCCACAGGCCACAATTAACAGTCTGATCAACACTACGTGAAGGAGATGTGTCGTGCTGCATGAGGCAAATTGTGGTCACATCAGATACTGACTGATATTCTAATCCACGCCCCTACCTTTTTTTAAAACATATCTGTGACCAACAGATGCATATCTATATTCCTAGTCATGTGAAGTCCATAGATTAGGGCCTATTTAATTTATTTAAATTGACCGATTTCCTGATATGAACGGTAACTCAGTAAAATATTTGAAATAGTTGCATGTTGCGTTCCTATATATATTTTTAGTGTAAACCAAGCCCAGCTGAAGTACCGTGCCTTCGGAAAGTATTCAGACCCCTTGACTTTTCCAACATTTTGTTACTTTACAGCCTTATTCTAAAATTGATTAAAAAAAATAAAAAATCTTGAGCAATCTACACACAACACCCCATAATGACAAAGCTTAAACAAATTCATTAAAAAAAGACTTATTTACATAAGTATTCAGAACCTTTGCTATTACACTCAAAATTGATCTCAGGTGCATCTTGTTGACATTGATCATGGACTCTAATCATTCTTGAGATGATTGGAGTCCACCTGTGGTAAATTAAATTCATTCGACATGATTTGGAAAGGCACACACCTGTCTATATAAGGTCCCACAGTTGACAGTGCATGTCAGAGCAAAAACCAAGTCATGAGGTTGAAGAAATTGTCCGTAGAGCTCCGAGACAGGATTGTGTCGAGGCACAGATCTGGGGAAGGGTACCAAAAAATGTACGCAGCATTGAAGGTCCCCAAGAACACAGTGGCCTCCATCATTCTTAAATGGAAGAAGTTTGGAACCACCAAGACTCTTCCTAGAGCTGGCCGCCCGGCTAAACTGAGCAATCGGGGGAGAAGGGCTTTAGTTAGGGAGGTGACCAAAAACCAGATGGTCACTAAGACAGAGCTCCTCTGTGGAGATGGGAGAACCTTCCAGAAGGACAACCATCTCTGCAGCACTCCACCAATCAGGCCTTTATGGTAGAGTGGCCAGACAGAAGCCACTGTTCAGTAAAAGGCACAAGACAGCCTGCTTGGAGTTTGCCAAAAGGCACCTAAAGGACTCTCAGACCATGAGAAACAACATTCTATGGTCTGATGAAACCACGATTGAACTCTTTGGCCTGAATGCCAGGCGTCACATCTGGAGGAAACCTGGCACCATCCTTACGGTGAAGCATGGTGGTGGCAGCATCATGCTGTGGGGTTGTTTTTCAGCGGCAGGGATTGGGAGACTAGTCAGGATTGAGGCAAAGATGAACAGAGCAAAGTACAGAGAGATCCTTGATGAAAACCTGCTCCAGAGCGATCAGGACCTCGGATTGGGGCAAAGGTTCACCTTCAAACAGGACAACGAGCTTAAGCACACACGCAGGAGTGGCTTCGGGAAAAGTCTCAGAATGTCCTTGTCTGCCACAGCCAGAGCCCGGACTTGAACCTGATCGAACATCTCTGGAGAGACCTGAAAATAGCTGTGCAGCAACGCTCCCCATTCAACTTGACAGAGCTTGAGAGTATCTAAAGAGAAGAATGGGAGAAACTCCCAAAATACAAATTCCCTCAATGTATAATATCTCACCATCAATGAAAATATGATTATTCCCACTAATAATTTACACTGCAGGGATTCTTGAAAAATGTATAAGCCAATCACTATATAAAATGAAATGATCTTCATTGACTGTCTGTGTATGATGAGCTAGCCTTGTAAGAGCTAGCGGATAAAAACACAGAAGCCATCTGAGAGAGAGGATATTATAAAGGGAATGTTGTTGTGTGCTTGTTAGCTCTGTCAGAATCCTTGTGAAGCGACCTAGTGAAGCATGGTGATAGGCGACTGTGTGGTGGAACAAGGATATGGCCACCAGGACATTTACAGGACCCCTCAGACCTCTGGTTCTGCTTTGAGATAAACTTCATGATTCTAAAGGTCAAGTTCAGAAGGGGCATCAAAGACATGGCTCCAGGTGTTACCTAAAATACAGGGTTCCTGGTATTTTGGTTCAAGGTTAATCTTATTTTAAAGGGAATAGTGAATTGTGCAAAGACTAAAGGCAATTTCGATGGATTTTGTACAGTGAGAGGGAAATTGCACCACAAATAATCTAGAACATTTCGGTTGAAAATATACACAGCTACTATAAAGAAATCAAATGTTCCTAGAAGGTAATATTGAGGCTAATGATCCCCTAATGTCTCTGAGATAAAGAGAAGAATGGTATCTGCACAGCACTGTCAAATCTCCAAGTCCAACTATTTCTTACTGAACCCAGTATAGTTCAGACAAAACATTTCTAATGCAACATATAGTGTTTTTCCCAGTTCCATCTGTGATGTCACAAGGGGTCCACTCAGGGCTTTCTACCTGAGTTCTGGTGACGTTATTTTATTTTAATGCCTCCATTACATTGTCAATTCATGAATTTATAAAGTCAAATAGGTGCATGCTGCCATAATGTACTCCACTTTAATATTTAAAATAATCACCAGCTAAAACGCTACTCTGCAGTTGGACAAAAATACCCACAGCATTAACAACCCACCGCTGTATTACTGGAGGAGCGGAAATTGGCTGTTGAGGTCTGGGATTATGAATAATATGCCCTGTCACTATGGCTGACACGAGGGACAGAATCAAAGGCTGACAGACAAAGAGGGATATGTAATAAGCATGTGAGAGGGACATGACTGAGTTACAGAGCAAAAATAACAAAGTCATTTTTCATTCACTTTGACAGTAGCACCGCTGGCACGGAATAGTTGCTCCTGAACCAGCACACACACACACAAACAAACACACACGAGCTGCTGTCTTGTCTTGTTGAACTGACCCAGTTATTACCAGCAGCACTAAACACATGATCAGCTTTACACTGCAGCTATTCAAATACAGTCCAGGAGTTATTTTGGGAACCTAAGACTAGGAAGCACTCAATAGCCCCAAAACCATGTTTTCAAAAGTTGGCTTTACTCAGTCTGCAAGCAGGACAACCAGGAAACAGGCCATCTCCAATGACACCTTATTCCCTTTGAAGTTCACATGACTTTTGGCCAGGGCCCATAGGGGTCCCACTTTATAGGGAATAGGGTGCCATTTGGGAAGCATACACAGCCCCTGTGAGAGGCAGCTGGAGGTTCACTCAGAAACTAGTCTAATCCTGATGTTAACTTGAAAAAACATTCAAACAGAAGTTGAGAAACTTGCATGGCGGCAGTATGTTACTGATCTATGACAGTAAAGCCCGGCCGGGCAATTTGAACGCTATTGCATGATGATTGAATGTGTTCTGTCATGCGTCTGAACGGCATCCCTCCATCATCTGCTGTGTTAATTAAGGGAGCAACACTCAGAGTTGATTTACTGTAGTACCCTCACACACCCTTGCCAACCCAACCAATTTATGCAATACATCGTCGATTTCTTGCAGTTTCGATAATTGACAATAAAGAAGAATGACGCTTTATTCAAAAGTATATGCCACACATCCCCACATATATTCTCATGACAAACCACACACATTGATTGTAATGGATTTGAGTAATAACTTTGATGCTCATGCTGCTATATTGGTGAACTCAGGGTGCTCAGTCATCCTCAATCTCCCGTTAACAGAACCTTTCTGTTTGAAGACCTTTCCACTAACAGCCGGTTTGGTTTCCTCTTCCTGGCCTACATACAGGAGAGCAAAGCCTGACATTCTAACAACCCTGTTTAAGGGTGGTATCTTGGGATGAGGAGAGAGCTGTGGGACATAGGAGATCTGTAGGATGGCTGACTTGCTCACCAACAATATGTCTTTACCGTCAAGAAAGGTTAAAGTTCATAGGGGAAACTGCTACCTTTAAAGAGTAGAGGACAAGATACTATGAAAAGAGTAGAGATACCCTGTTCTTACAGAAGCTAAACATATCATAGTTGACAGCTCATGTAATCTCGGAACGCAGAGAGGCTACAGCTCATGTAGCAAACTTGCCTCCCTTGAACTAATCTCTGAAATGGCAGCCTGTCCAGTTTACAACTACAGGTATATGGAGACAGCAGCAGGTTGATGAGGCAGTACAGACGGTAAAAGAAAGAAGCAGAAGGCTTCTCACCATGTAGAAACAGAGACGGCCTGAGAGACTTCATGTTTTAATCTGTGAAACCTAACCATCAATGATAGTTTATGTAGTCTCATCTTCTCTTATATTACCTGTATTTATCCAAGTAAGACCCTGAGGTTAGAAGCGCTTCTTCTTCTGTGGTCTCCTCTTCTCTCTCTCCTCTCCACAGTGATTTACCGTCTCAAGTACTCCCGCCCCCAGGGCGCCTATACCTGCTGAGATAGGTTGGTCTTGTCAACCAGACCAGAGCGACCATTGGCTGGGAGTTTTGTCAGTTAGGCTGGAGACAGATGTGAGCGACATCTAAAACAGGAGAAAAGACAGCAGAACAGAAGATATGAGCAGAAAAGCCAACTCGGCAGAATCGTGGAATGAACGATGAACCATCTGTCAATCATCTGGGACAGGAATGGAGGGATTCCGGTATGAAAGAGAGGATTCGTCTGAGTGATCTTTTTGCTCACCTACCCGGTCACTCTAAGACCTCCTGACTAAGGGGGATGGATGGAGAGAGAGATAGAGGAATGGGGGGATGGAGAGAGAGATGGAGGGATGGAGAGAGAGATAGAGGAATGGAGGGATGGAGAGAGAGATAGAGGAATGGGGGGATGGAGAGAGAGATAGAGGAATGGGGGGATGGAGAGAGATAGAGGAATGGAGGGATGGAGAGAGAGATAGAGGAATGGGGGGATGGAGAGAGAGATGGAGGGATGGAGAGAGAGATAGAGGAATGGAGGGATGGAGAGAGAGATAGAGGAATGGAGGGATGGAGAGAGAGATAGAGGAATGGAGGGATGGAGAGAGAGATAGAGGAATGAGGGATGGAGAGAGATAGAGGAATGGGGGGATGGAGAGAGAGAGGAATGGAGAGAGAGATAGAGGAATGGAGGGATGGAGAGAGATAGAGGAATGGGGGGATGGAAAGAGAGATAGAGGAATGGAGGGATGGAGAGAGAGATAGAGGAATGGAGGGATGGAGAGAGAGATAGAGGAATGGAGGGATGGAGAGAGAGATAGAGGAATGGAGGGATGGAGAGAGAGATAGAGGAATGAGGGATGGAGAGAGATAGAGGAATGGGGGGATGGAGAGAGAGATGGAGGGATGGAGAGAGAGATAGAGGAATGGAGGGATGGAGAGAGATAGAGGAATGGAGGGATGGAGAGAGAGAGCTGGAGAACCATAACCAACACCTCACCTGGTGAGATCAATGAGACCATCTCTGAAGAAGATCAGTTACAACAAAACGCTATGTTATATTCTAGGCTCTTTGTCTGGAGAGTAAGAATATGGTCAAAAGGAAAATTATAATGAAAATGCTTTGGAAGTCTCATGTTTTTCTCCCCAGTTACAGTCCCTTGGTCTCCATCCCCTTCCCATCATTACAAACTACTAATCAACTTCTACATGATGACTCCTGCTGTGTAATGTACATTCAGATAATGAGACTCTCTGTGATGATGAGAAACCCAGAGGTGCATTTCAGGTTCCATACATTAGAATGGTCTCGAACGGCACCCTACTCCCTATTTAGTGCACTGGTAATGCAATATATATAGGGAATAGGGTGCCATTTGGGATGCATAGGTACAATAAACTCCATTCGTTACATATCATTACACATGCATCAATTATAAGTCGTGTGAGAAGGATGTCTGGCACAGGGCCTAATGGTCGCTAGGAATGGATTTCTTTAGATTCAATCCATTTCCATTCATCAACAATGTCAAAAGGTGCAATTAAAACCGTGTGAATACAGGTCTATTAGTGAGTAAGCATTTCGAAGACAGATTGAATTGTAATATTACTCGTTAAAAAAATCCCAAATCAATACGCATAAATCAGCCGAACTGAGGGAAAAGTAGTTTGCTGTTAAGGCATTTTTCAGTACCATGTAGGTAGATAGACGTCAGTCTGTCAGACGCCACAGAGCTTCAGTAGACATACTGACTGAAGCTAGGGATAATTAATTCACAACCCAAGAAGCCACAACAACAAAGTCTCAGTTCATATCCAATCATCTTATCATAAAGTCACATGCGGCTCACTGCCAGTCTATCAACTCACTGTTATGACCATATGTTGAAGTAATCATTTTTTTCCTGTGACATGATGGTGGGGGAATGAGGCCCAGAGATGTGAAGTAAACCAACAATAGTGCGTGTGTGTGTGTGTGTGTGTGTGTGTGTGTGTGTGTGTGTGTGTGTGTGGTGAGTATAGTGTGTGTATGGTGTGTGCACGCTCCATATCTGGGCCAGCAGCAGTTCATCCAGAGGTAATGGACTGCCTGCTTTTCCTCCAACAGAGACATTGTTTGGAAAGTTTGTTAGTCTGACTGGCTAAACAAATCGCTATCCACTGCTGCTCAATGCCACCACTGAGCTTGGCACCAACCAGATTTACCTCTGGGAACTCGTTATTTGTAATTTTTCTCAACACAGACACACACACACACAGATTGAGATAGACACACTTCAAAGACAATTTAAAAAAACAAACAAATATTTATTAAACGAAAAGTATATTTTCTGTCAGGTCAAGTATGAAATAGAATATACAAATATTTTTACACATCAGTCTTTTCATTGAAAATAATAACAAACCAAAACAGAATAGAGAAAACAACCAAGGGTGGGGTGAATGGCTTAAACACAATGAAAAAATAACTATTTCATCTTAATCTATCTAATCAGGTTAATAATGAAGAGGCAGTTAATGTTCTGGGTGAGGACCTAGCATCACAGCTTTAACTCCTGACCCATGACCTCTCACCCTTGAACAATCGCAGCCCTGGATTCTAAAACGACCTAAGAGCAGGCAGGGCAAACCCGTATTGGTGATTTCTGGTATTCAATGCATTCCGAAAGTATTCAGATACATTGACTTTTTCCACATTGTTACGTTACAGCCTTGTTCTAAAATCATCATCAATCTACACACAATACCCCAATATGACAAAGTGAAAACAGGTTTTTAGAATTGTTTGCTAATTTATACAAAATAAAAAACATACCTTATTTACATAAGTATTCAGACCCCTTTCCATGAGACTCGAAATTGAGCTCAGGTGCATCCTGTTCCCATTGATCATCCTTGAGATATTTCTATAACTTGATTGGTAAATTCAATTGATTGGATATGATTTGGAAAGGCACACACACCTGTCTATATAAGGTTCCACAGTTGACAGCGCATGTCAGAGCAAAAACCAAGCCATGAGGTCGAAGGAATTGTCCTAGAGGTCCGAGAGAGGATTGTGTCGAGGCACAGACCTGGGAAAGGGTACTGTCTGCAGAATTGAAGGTCCCCAAGAACCTCCATCGTTCTTAAATGGAAGAAATTTGGAACCACCAAGACTCTTCCTAGAGCTGGCCGCCCGGCCAAACCGAGCAATCTGGGAAGAAGGCCCTGGTCAGGGAGGTGACCAAGATCCCAATGGTCACTCTGACATAGCACCAGAGTTCCTCAGTGGAGATGGGAGAACCTTCCAGAAGGACAACAGCACTCTCCCAAATCAAGCCAGACAGAAGCCACTCCTCAGTAAAATGCACGACAGTCCGCTTGGAGATGGCCAAAAGGCACCTAAGACCATGAGAAACAAGATTCTCTGGTCTGATGAAACCAAGATTGAACTCTTGAACGCCAATCGTCACGTCCGGAGGAAACCTGGCACCATCCCTACGGTGAAGCATGGTGGTGGCAGCATCATGCTGTGGAGATGTTTTTCCAGCGGCAGGGACTGGGAGACTAGTCAGGATCGAGGGAAAGTTAAATGGAGCAAAGTACAGAGAGATCCTTGATGAAAACCTGATCCAGAGCGCTCAGGACCCCAGACTGGGGTTCACTTTCCAACAGGACAACGACCCTAAGCACACAGCCAAGACAAAACAAGAGTGGCTTTGGGACAAGTCTCTTAATGTCCTTGAGTGGCCGACCAGAGCCTGGACTTGAACCCAATCGAACATCTCTGGAGAGACCTGAAAATAGCTGTGCAGCGACGCTCCCCATCCAAGCTGACAGAGCTTGAGAGGATCTGCAGAGAAGAATGGGAGAAACTTCCCAATACAGGTGTGCCAAGCTTGTTGCGTCATACCCAAGAAGACTCGAGGCTGTAATCACTGCTTCAACAAAGTACTGAGTAAAGGGTCTGAAGAGTTTCCGAATGCACGGTCTCATCAAAATAAATCAATCACAGCACGTTATTGGACTCATTCAGCAGTTTTTACCTGATTAAGTACAATCCCATTGGAAATGAATGTTGAAAGTTCAATTGAACATGATGCTGTCGCTGCTTTCTGTTGACAAGACATTTTGATAAATAGCCCAAAGTCAAAACACTATTAAAGAGCCAAAATCAATAACCAATATGCAGTTTGTGATTTTGAAAACCTAACACAAAATGTACCATCTACAACAATAGTAATCATATGACTTGTATTTTTTGACAAGTACTGTAGCAATAAATCACTCATAGATCTGTGGGGGAATGGAGATATTTTTACATCACTGGTTAGAGGACAACCTGGAGAACACAACTGCACGAGAGAGGTGAGATGAGGTTGCACATCCTGTTAAAACTAACAGCTCAAAAGCCACACTGAATAAGGCTATAATGTGTACATCACTGGTTAGAGGAGAATGTGCAGAAGACAGCTATCTCCATTTTGAAGTGTTGCATTTTGATTCAAGTGGGTCGCCAACGTGGTAAGTGTAACGCAACACACATTTTGTTAATCACTTCCACATCACTCTGAAATCAATAGGACAGGGGGCAAACGCTCATGCTAAAGCGCTGTTTAAACGAACACTACCTAAAGACCACGCGGAAACTCGGAATAACCTATACAGTGCCTTCAGAAATCATTCATACCCCTTGACTTATTCCACATTTTGTTGTGTTACAGCCTGAATTCAAAATGGATTACATATATATTTTTTATCTTACCCAGCTACACACAATACCCCATAATGACAAAGTGAAAACATGTTTTCAGAAATTGTAGCAAATCTATTGAAAATGAAATACATACATCTAATTAACATAAGTATTGACAGTCAATACTTTGTAGAAACACCTTTGTCGGTGATTCCAGCTGTGAGTCTTTCTGGGTAAGTCTAAGAGCTTTCCACACCTGGATTGTGTAACATTTGCCCATTCATATTTATTCTAAATTCTTCAAGCTCTGTCAAACTGGATGATGATCACTGCTAGACAACCATTTTCAAGTCTTGCCATAGATTTTCAAGTAGATTTAAGTCAAAACTGTAAATTGGTAAGCCACTCGTGTAGATTTGGCCTTGTGTTTTAGGTTATTGTCCTCTGAAAAGGGGAATTCATCTCCCAGCGTCTGGTGGAAAGCAGACTGAAGTTGGTTTTCCTCTAGGATTTTGCCTCTGCTTAGCACCATTCTTTTTTTTATGCTGAAAAACTCCCCAGTCCTTAACAATTACAAGCATACCCATAACATGATGCAGCCACCAGTGTGTTTGAAAATGTGGAGAATGATACTCAGTAATGTGTTGTATTGGATTTTTCCCAAACTTAACACTTTGTATTCAGGACTAAAAGTAAATTGCTTTGGCACATTAATTGCAGTATTACTTTAGCACCTTGTTGCAAACAAGCTGCATGTTTTGGAATATTTATTTTCTGTACAGGCTTCCTTCTTTTCACTGTCATTTAGGTTAGTATTGTGGAGTAACTACAATGTTGTTGATCCATCCTCAGTTCTCTCCTATCACAGCCATTAAACTCTAACTGTTTTAAAGTCACCATTTGCCTCATGGTGAAATCCCTGAGTGGTTTCCTTCCTCTCCTGCAACTGAGTTAGGAAGGACGTCTGTATATTTGTAGTGACTGGGTGTATTGATACACCATCCAAAGTGTAATTCATAACTTCACCATGCTCAAAGGGATTTTTAATGTCTGCTTTTTTTCTTACCCATCTACCAATAGGTGCCCTTCTTTGTGAGGCATTGGAAAACCTCCCTGGTCTTGGTGGTTGAATCTGTATGAAATTCACAGCTCGACTGAGTGACCTTACAGATAATTGTATGTGTGGGGTAGAGATGAGGTAGTCATTCAAGAATCATGGTAAACACTTATTGAACACAGAGTGAGTCCATGCAACTTATTATTTGACTTGTTGAGCACATTTTTACTCCTGAACTTATTTAAGCTTGCCATAACAAAGTGTTTGAATGCTTATTGACTGAAGACATTTCAGTTTTTCATTTTTAATTAAATTTGTAAAACATAATTCCACTTTGACATTATGGGGTACAGTCTGTCTAGACCAATGCATTTCTGAAGGCACTGTACATGGTTGGTTAGATGAAGACTTGTAGAAGGCTTATATCTATATTTTGGAATATCGGATGTTCATTTCAGGAGGCTTCCATCATGGAAAAGGGAACAAACCACTTTTTCTGTTAGTTAACTTCAACGAATCACGATGCAGCATAGGATATCGACAGTGACAGCGGTTGGCTGCTATGTAGGTGATAGTCGGACTGTCAAATCCGTATATTGGTGTGTGGCCAGCGACTTTTATAGAGATTTTATGGGGTGTAAATGCAAGCTTGTGTAAGGTAGTAACATAAAGTGTCCACATTAGGGAAATTAGAGGAAAATAAAATAATTTAATATGGCAAAATAATACAACATGTCAATTTAAGATGATATATACACTGAGTATACCAAACATTAGGAACATCTTCCTTATATTGAGTTGCACCCCCCCCATTTTGTCCTCAGAACAGCCTCAGTTCATCGGGGCATGGACTCTACAAGGTGTTGAAAGCGTTCCACAGGGATGCTGGCCCATGTTGACTCCAGTGCTTCCCACCCTTTGGGTGGTGGACCATTCTTGATACACACAGGAAACTGTTGAGCATGAAAAACCTGTCAGCGTTGCAGTTCTTGACACAATCAAACTGGTGCGCCTGGCACCTACTACCATACCCCGTTCAAAGGCACTTAAATATTTTGTCTTGCCCATTCACCCTCTGAATGGCACACATACACAATACAGGGCTCAATCGTCTCAAGGATTAAAAATAATTCTTTAACCGGTCTCCTCCCCTTCATCTACACTGATTGATTGGATTTATCAAGTGACATCAATAAGGGATCATAGCTTTCACCACGTTATGGAAAGAGCAGGTGTCCTTAATGTTTTATATACTCAGTGTTATGTTTCCTACTCACAAACTATTGCAACAATTACATCTATTTCTTACGCATTTCACAATTTAGAGTTAAAAAATGCTCTCAAACACAATTTAACTAGGCGCCCTAGACTAGAGCCTCCGTAGTGTCTGTGCAGCAGCCTGAACGTTTGATGTCCCTACTAAGAGCAGCTGACACGACACTTGGTGAACTCTATAACCTGGCTGAAATGTAGCCGTTAGCAAATCATTGACTCTGCAACTGACTAAAACATAAATCGCCCGATAGAAGTAGCTGTAAGACCTAATAAGAATGTCATAAAGCAAAACAACAAAACGCATCCACCATCACAGGCTCCAGTGAGGGGAGGTGGTGGCAGTGACCTGGTTGGTGGGTCTCGACCATAGACTTAGATAGACATGGCATCATTGTGTCTGTCCCATTATTGCGTCTGAGAAAACCTGCAGTGCCATTGAGTCCATTTTCAAGTAGTCCATTTTCTTCTACTACCATTTCTATAAGTTGGCAAACTAACAAAGGGGTCATACTGCTACCTGGAGTGTGTTGCTTGAACAGATATAAAGCCAAGGTTGCCGATTTATCGCCACCTGAGTTATGGAAGGCTCGCTTTACGAGTATAATTCATTGGCTGATCCCTCCTGATGACCTGGATGGAATTATGTGATCCTTCCTTAACCCATAGAAAGTCCCACCTAGTTGACTAGTTCAAAATGGTGAGTCGTCAATGACGCTGCCCATGTTAAAATGGGCTTTTGGGCACTAGAGTCATCTATGGTCTAGACCAGCTAACCTTTCGAAGTAAAACACATATTAGTTGGTGTTGGAAATGTTGATCAAAACCATTGTTGGAGCCAGGTGGACCAGCACTGCTGATTGGTAGAGCCAGGAGGACCGGCAAATCTCATTGGTGGAGCCAGGAGGACTGCCACAGTGCAACTCATATACTTCCTGCTTGGAGCTATCAGCCAGGTCAGTCAAAAGATAGACTGCTGATAACTAACGGTGGTATGATGAAGATGAGGATGATGTTGATATTGCAGTGCATTCTGGGTGTTTGTCTCAAGATAGCTCAGTTGACTTTATAAGGTACCAACCAGAGTCATACATACATATCGATCTCTATATATGTCTCTGGTACCAACGCCAAGGTAGAGAAGAACAGAGGAAAAGAGCCAATAGGACACATTCAGGCATCTTAGTCTTTCTACCGGTAACAACGTTTTAATGATCAACCCCTAAAAAAAACAACAGGAAATAGGATCACAGAATGTGACGTCAAGAGTAAAATGTTTAGCTGCAGGCTCTGATTGGCCTAGTTCAAACTCTTTGGCATCATATAACCAATGAATAAAGTTAATAATCTGTTGAATTTATATAAAAAAAGTCTTCATAGAAAAACAAACTCAAGTAAAACATCCTATTTTTATCTCACAATAAAACAACACCACAAACGTGTTTGTCGAAAGTTTCTATATTAACCCTAAAAATGATCTACAACTATATTTACACACCACCGTTTTCCTACCGTACTAACCTACCGTTTCATTCTGTACAACACATTCACCTCTTTAAAACACAAGCACGCACACAGCGTAGAGACACAATGATTCTCAGGTACCACGTAGCTGAAAAGCTGCTGGGATAACTCGGGGGGAGTGTTTCTGTGAGTCATTGTTCACAAACGTCCAATCAAACATCCAGTTAATTTGTCCAATCAAATTCATCGTTGTCACATGAAGTCGTTAAGCTCCGCATCCAGGGCAGCGGCCATCTCATCAGCCTCTGAGCTGCTTCCTTCCTCTTCCTCGTTAGAATCCTTGGTGGACTCGTCCGCCGACTCCCCCTCTTCCTCCTCAAGCTTGCGCTTCTGTCCCCTGGAGAAAGAGGGAGAGATTGGTTGATTGATGAGTAAAATCTTATGTCTTGACACTCACATACTGCTATTGTTACAAATGGAATTTTCTACTAATATGCATGATGTTATATCATGTGTATAGATCATACTGAAGGCATGTCATTTAGCCATTAGCAGAAAGATCAATACAGCAAAACACAAAGGCAACAATGTTGAGGAAACTTACAGACTTGAAGACTGAACAGTATTGCAGCCATGTGGTGGTCTTTGGTAACTATTGCATGCAAGATCTTATCGCAACAATATTCAGACAGAACAGGGAGTTACTGATGTACCAAACCGCATAGCTCCCTTTCCAACATGAAAAGGACTCATCGCTATATTAATAATTTGCATCGATCCACATAAGACTGCTCTAACAGTAACACGTCTGATGTAATGAGAGAGTAGGACTCTTCTCTTCTCTGGAGCTAGTTTTATTCTACTGGAGCTGTCTAGTTACTGCTACCGTGGTTCCATTATCCCCCAGCCGACGCCATTCACAATAGGCTAAGAAAGAAAAAGACAACTGCTAGGAGATGTGAAGCCTCGGTTATGTTATAAGAACCAAACTGGGCTGTGGTGATGACAGACAGAGAACAAAGGAGAGAGAGAAAAAGAGAGTCCGTAACAGAAAGTCACACATACAGAGCACTCTGTGTGTGATACAGAAAGAGAGAAAGAACACTAGACAATATGGAACACAAAGCTTTTACTATCTCACCCTGGAATATACAAGGTCTGAGGTCATCTGCCTTTGGCCTAAAAAGCAGGAACATAGACTTCATCAAAGAAATTGGAAATACAGACATTGTCATCCCACAAAAAACATGGTATCGAGGAGACGGACACACTGGCTGCCCTCTAGGTTACAGAGAGCTGGTAGTCCCATCCACCAAACTACCAGGTGTGAAACAGGGAAGGTACTCAGGGGGTATGCTAATTTGGTATAGAGCAGACCTAACCCACTCTATTAAATTAGTCAAAACAGGTCCATTTGGCTCGAAATTAAGAAGTAAATGATCTCAGAGAAAAATGTCTTCATGTTCATGTTACTTTAACGATGACAGCTTCTCCATCCTAGAGGGGGAGCAACCACTTCCAGGCCCAGGGACATGTACTAGTCTGTGGCGACCTAAATGCCAGAACTGGACAAGAACCTGATACTTCTTCAGCACACAGGGGGACACCAACCTGGAGGTGACAGTACTCCTTCCCAAATATGCCCCTATAGACACAACCAACAAAAACGGGTCACAACTCCTGCAGCTCTGTACATAGTCAATGGTGGGCTTTGAGGAGACTCCTATGGTAGGTACACCTATAGCTCATCCACTGGCAGTAGTACTGTCAATTACTTTATCACTGACCTCAACCCAAAGTCTCTCAGTGTTCACAGTCAGCCCACTGACACCCCTATCAGATCACAGCAAAATCACAGTCTACTTGAATGAAGCAATACTCAACCATGAGGCATCAACGCCAAAGGAACTGCACAACATTAAGAAATGCTATAGATGGAAGGAAAGTAGTGTAGAAACTTACCAAAAGACAATTAGGTAACAACAAATTCAATCTCAACTTCCTGGACAAAACATTTCACTGTTATAGTGAAGATGTTAACTTGGCAGTAGAAAGCCTTAAATAGTTTATTTGGCCTTTCAGCTTCCCTATCAAATCTAAACATTTCAAGCAGACAAGAACATTTTAAACAATGACAAATGGGAGAACCTTCCAGAAGGACAACCATCTCTGCAGCACTCCACCAATCAGGCCTTGATGGTAGAGCGGCCAGGCGGACGCCACTCCTAAGTAAAACGTACATGAATGCCAAGCGTCTCGTCTGGAGGAAACCTGGCACCATCCCTATGATGAAGCATGGTGGTGGCAGCATCATGCTGTGGGGATGTTTTTCAGCGGTAGGGACTGGGAGACTAGTCAGGGTAGAGGAAAAGATGACCAGAGCAAAGTACAGAGAGATCCTAGATGAAAACCTGCTCCAGAGGGCTCAGGACTTCAGACTGGGGGCGAAGGTTCACCTTCCAACAAGACAACGACCCTAAGCACACAGCCAAGACAACGCAGGAGTGGCTTCGGGACAAGTCTCTGAATGTCCTTGAGTGGCTCAGCCAGAGCCCGGACTTGAACCCAATCGAACATCTCTGGAGAGACCTGAAAATAGCTGTGCAGCAACGCTCCTCATCCAACCTGACAGAGCTTGAGAGGATCTGCAGAGAAGAATGGTAGAAACTCCCCAAATACAGGTGTGCCAAGCTTGTAGCGTCATACCCAAGAAGACAATGCTGTAATCGCTGCCAAAAGTGCTTTAACAAAAGTACTGAATAAAGGGTCTGAATACTTATGTAAATTTGATATACAGGAAAAGGAGGGCCGAACACGCCCCCATTCTCATCGACGGGGCTGTAGTGGAGCAGGTTGAGAGCTTGAAGTTCATTGGTGTCCACATCATCAACAAACTAACATGGTCCAAGCACACCAAGACAGTCGTGAAGAGGGCACGACAAAACCTATTCCCTCTCAGCAGTCTGAAAAGATTTGGCATGGGTCCTCAGATCCTCAAAATGTTCTACAGCTGCATCATCGAGAGCATCCTGACTGGTTGCATCACTGCCTGGTATGGCATCTGTTCAGCCTCTGAACTAAAGGCACTACAGAGGGTAGTGCGTACGGCCCAGTACATCACTGGGGCTAAGCTTCCTGCCATCCAGGACTTCTATACCAGGCAGTGTCAGAGGAAGGCCCTAGAAATTGTCAAAGACTCCACAGCCACCCTAGTAATAGATTGTTCTCTCTGCTACCGCACGGCAAGCGGTACCGGAGAGCCAAGTCTAGGTCCAAGAGGCTTCTACCCCCAAGCCATAAGACACTTGAACATCTAATCAAATGGCTACCCAGACTATTTGCATTGCCCCCCCCCCCCCCCCCCTCCTCTGTTTTATGACGCTGCTACTCCTGTTATTATCTATGCATAGTTACTTTAATAACTCTACCTATATGTACATATTAACCGGTACCCCCTGTATATAGTCCCACTACTGTTATTTTACTGCTGCTCTTTAACTACTTGTTACTTTTATTTCGTATTCTTATTCATATTTTTTTAAAGTGCATTGTTGATTAGGGGCTTGTAAGTAAGCATTTTACTGTAAGGTTGTATTTGGCACATGTGACTAATAACATTTTATTCATTTAAGTTTTATATTTTATATAAATTAGCTAAAAACCTGTTTTTGCTTTGTCATTATGGGGTACTGGGTGTAGATTGATAAAAAAAAAAAATATTTCATACATTTCAGAATAAGGCAGTAATGTAACAACTGTGGAGGATGAATCAGAATTAGTTGGGTAACATAGATAAATAAGATGTTTTATTTACATAATATGCTTATGTGAGATACTTGTCATTAGAATGTCTCCTTTTGGACTATACTGTTGGCAGTTGCACTTTTCCCTTCTCAGCTAGGGAAAAGTCACTTGGGGCCCAGAGAAGGGAGAGGACAGAATGGAACATTGTCTTCATATGTGAATGTATCTGTTAAACCATGTGAAGGGATGGCGTGATTAAGGGGGAACCAATTATCTCTTGGCTCCACAATGTCTGTGCGCAAGTCACTCCCCTCAGTGAGCTTGTCCAGGAGTGGGGAGAAGAGGGGGTTTACTTGAGATGGGAGAATATAGAGTTGACAATTGAGGTATGCCTTGGATGAGGTAATGTTTTGGTACTATGAAGTACCAGGAACGAGATTAGAACCTCGTCTTAGAGACCAAACTGAACGATAATTTATAGCTAATGCTATCTGGCTATGGGATACTCCTTTCTCAAGTAGAAAGGCCCTTTGTGAAGAGTTCCTGAGATCTGTGGTTCATCATGTAAGTTGAGAGGGGTGGATCTTTGCTATAAAAGATCTCAGTTGCCATTATGTTGACACTCAACTATTCATTAGAGATATGACGGTATGATGGCCTTCTACGCCATCAAAAGGAACAATAACTTCGATATCCCAATTAGGATCGGGCTTAAAATACTTGAATCAGTTATAGACCCCATTGCCATTTATGGCAGTCTGACAGTCTGTAATAGGAAGGTTAGCAATGCTAACAAATACATGTAAAATCCCATAGAGAATGCTAACTAAATGATAACCAGCACGTCACAAATATTTTATACATTGTCTGACCTAAACTGTACAAGTAACTCAAAAATACTACTCACAGTTTGCGGTACGCACGAAACAAATATTAGCCAGCAAGGCTCTTGATCCAGGAGTGGAATCTCTGCTGTTACCAAGCGAATGCTTGATTTTGGAAAAAGCTAACCACTTAGCTAGATAGTCAACTACTAAATTAGCAAAACAAATGTACAACTGCAGAGCATTTGACTGTTATTTCACTGGACAGTTAACTTAATAGTCATATCTAGGTGGCAAACATTTAGTTGTGAATTCCATACTGAAATTAGATAATTTGACTAACTCAAAAGGCTCTGGACTCGTCATTGTGTGTTTGTAAACAAGCTCTATTTAAAAGTGACTGGGGACTAGAGGTCGACCAATTATGGTCGACCGATCAACGCCGATTCCCGATTAAATCTGCAGATTTTTTAAGAATGTATTTGTAATAATGACAATTACAACAATATTGAATGAACACGTATTTTAACTTAATATAATACATCAGTAAAATCAATTTAGCCTCAAATAAATGAAACATGTTCAATTTGGTTTAAATAATGCAAAAACAAAGTGTTGAAGAAAGTAAAAGTGCCAAATGTGCCATGTAAAAAAGCTAACGTTTAAGTTCCTTGCTCAGAACATGAGAACATATGAAAGCTGGTGGTTCCTTTTAACATGAGTTCAATATTCCCAGGTAAGAAGTTTTAGGTTGTAGTTGTTATAGGAATTATAGGACTCTCTCTCTCTATACGATTTGTATTTCATATACCTTTGACTATTGGATGTTCTTATCGGCACTTTAGTATTGCCAGTGTAACAGTATAGCTTCCGTCCCTCTCCTCGCCCTTACCCGGGCTCGAACCAGGAACACATCGACAACAGCCACCCTCGAAGCATCGTTACCCATCGCTCCACAAAAGCTGCGGCCCTTGCAGCGCAAGGGGAACAACTACTCCAAGTCTCAGAGCGAGTGACGTCACCGATTGAAACGCTATTAGCGCGCACCCCGCTAACTAGCTAGCCATTTCACATCGGTTACACTAGCCTAATCTCAGGAGTTGATAGGCTTGAAGTCATAAACAGCTCAATGCTTGAAGCATTGCGAAGAGCTGCTGGCAAAAAGCACAAAAGTGCTGTTTGAATGAATGCGTACGAGCCTGCTGCTGCCTACCATCGCTCAGTCAGACTGCTCTACCAAATCATAGACTAAATTATAACATAATAACACACAGAAATACGAGCCTTTCGTCATTAATATGGTTGAATCCGGAAACGATAATTTCGAAAACAAAACGTTTATTCTTTCAGTGAAATATGGAACCGTTCCGTATTTTATCTAACGGGTGGCATCCCTAAGTCTAAATATTGCTGTTACATTGTACAACCTTCAATGTTATGTCATAATTATGTACAATTCTGGCAAATTAATTACGGTCTTTGTTAGGAGTAAATGGACTTCATACAGTTCGCAACGAGCCAGGTGGCCCAAACTGCTGCATATACCCTGACTGCTTGCACGGAACGCAAGAGAAGTGACACAATTTCCCTAATTATAAGAAATTCATGTTAGCAATATTAACTAAATATGCAGGTTTAAAAATATATACTTGTGTATTGATTTTAAAGAAAGGCGTTGATGTTTATGGTTAGGTTTGGTGCAACAACAGTGCTAAATCATCACCCGTTTGGCAAAGTAGGCTGTTATTCGATGAGAAATTAACAGGCACCGCATCGATTATAATCGACAGGACACGCTAGATAAACTAGTAATATCAACCATGTGTCGTTAACTAGTGATCATGTGAAGATTGATTGTTTTTTATAAGTTTAATGCTAGCTAGCAACTTACCTTGGCTTCTTGCTGCCCTCGCATAACAGGTAGTCAGCCTGCCACGCAGGCTCCTCGTGGAGTGCAATGTAAGGCAGGTGGTTAGAGCGTTGGACTAGTAACCGGAAGGTTGCAAAAACGAATCCCGAGCTGACAAGGTAAAAATCTGTCGTTCTGCCCCTGAACAAGGCAGTTAACCCACCGTTCCTAGGCCGTCATTGAAAATAAGAATGTGTTCTTAACTGACTTGCCTAGTTAAATAAAGGTGTAAAAAAATAATAATATATATACAGTGGGGAGAACAAGTATTTGATACACTGCCGATTTCGCAGGTTTTCCTACTTACAAAGCATGTAGAGGTCTGTCATTTTTATCATTAGGTACAGTTCAACTGTGAGAGACGGAATCTAAAAAAAAAAATCCAGAAAATCACATTGTATGATTTTTAAGTAATTAATTTGCATTTTATTGCATGACATAAGTATTTGATACATTAGAAAAGCAATTACAGAGATTATACGTTTCCTGTAGTTCTTGACCAGTTTTGCACACACCGCAGCAGGGATTTTGGCCCACTCATCCATACAGACCTTCTCCAGATCCTTCAGGTTTCGGGGCTGTCGCTGGGCAATACGGACTTTCAGCTCCCTCCAAAGATTTTCTATTAGGTTCAGGTCTGGAGACTGGCTAGGCCACTCCAGGACCTTGAGATGCTTTTTATGGAGCCACTCCTTAGTTGCCCTGGCTGTGTGTTTCGGGTCGTTGTCATGCTGGAAGACCCAGCCACGACCCATCTTCAATGCTCTTACTGAGGGAAGGAGGTTGTTGGCCAAGATCTCACGATACATGGCCCCATCCATCCTCCCCTCAATACGGTGCAGTCGTCCTGTCCCCTTTGCAGAAAAGCATCCCCAAAGAATGATGTTTCCACCTCCATGCTTCACGGTTGGGATGGTGTTCTTGGGGTTGTACTCATCCTTCTTCTTCCTCCAAACACGGCGAGTGGAGTTTAGACCAAAAAGCTCTATTTTTGTCTCATCAGACCACATGACCTTCTCCCATTCCTCCTCTGGATTATCCAGATGGTCATTGGCAAACTTCAGACGGGCCTGGACATGCGCTGGCTTGAGCAGGGGGACCTTGCGTGCCCTGCAGGATTTTAATCCATGACGGCGTAGTGTGTTACTAATGGTTTTCTTTGAGACTGTAGTCCCAGCTCTCTTCAGGTCATTGACCAGGTCCTGCCGTGTAGTTCTGGGCTGATCAATCACCTTCCTCATGATCATTGATGCCCCACGAGGTGATATCTTGCATGGAGCCCCAGACCGAGGGTGATTTACCTTCATCTTGAACTTCTTCCATTTTCTAATAATTGCGCCAACAGTTGTTGCCTTCTCACCAAGCTGCTTGCCTATTGTCCTGTAGCCCATCCCAGCCTTGTGCAGGTCTACAATTTTATCCCTGATGTCCTTACACAGCTCTCTGGTCTTGGCCATTGTGGAGAGGTTGGAGTCTGTTTGATTGAGTGTGTGGACAGGTGTCTTTTATACAGGTAACGAGTTCAAACAGGTGCAGTTAATACAGGTAATGAGTGGAGAACAGGAGGGCTTCTTAAAGAAAAACTAACAGGTCTGTGAGAGCCAGAATTCTTACTGGTTGGTAGGTGATCAAATACTTATGTCATGCAATAAAATCCAAATTAATTACTTAAAAATCATACAATGTGATTTTCTGGATTTGTGTGTTAGATTCCGTCTCTCACAGTTGAAGTGTACCTATGATACAAATTACAGACCTCTACATGCTTTGTAAGTACGAAATCCTGCAAAATCGGCAGTGTATCAAATACTTGTTCTCCCCACTGTATATAAATAAATCGGTGTCCAAAAATACCGATTTCCGATTGTTATGAAAACTTGAAATCGGCCCTAATTACTCAGCCATTCCGATTAATCAGTCGACCTCTACTGGGGACTACCGGAAAGCTTCATAATGAAAAATTATGTGACAGGTGAAATCAAGAATGCAATTGACTTTATCTCCTAACGTATTGCAGAAGTTGACTGCAGGTATTTACTTAAAAAAACAAAAAACATCCCCAGGCTTTTTCCAGATTACCATATATACCTTATACCAGGGTTACGGCCCAACTACCCTACAACTAATCAAATCTACAATTAACATTTATCAAATGTATTACATTGTGGTGTTTTCATTGCGAGAGAAACAAAAACATATTTTAGGCCTGAAGAGTAGGCAAATACAAAACGGATCAATAGGCTACTGTACATGCATATAAAACCAACTGTTGTACATCTATAATTGACTCTTCTTTCTATATAATTTCAAGGATATATTTCCACAAAGGTTTCTTTATACAATTCATCTTTACATTTGTGTTTTGCATTATTTATCAAGTGTTGGTGATTATGTTTACGGCAAATGATTTGACTGTGCGCGCTTGAGGGTTGATATTCTTCTTGCTTTGTGAAAAGAAGCCGTTACTGGTTTCTATTACTTACTACTAATAATCAAATCTACAAATACAATCTATAAAATGTATTACATTCTGATGTTTTTATTACAAGAAAAAAGAAACTAGTTGTTGCAGTAGTTTTTAAATGGTATTTATTTAGGTTGATAACACAGTAGAGGAATCTGATGCACAGGTCATCTAACATTAGAGAAGGAAAAGCTCATCAAATGGCAGTATAGTATGCCTGCTGTGTAAAAAGTTACTGTCTCTCTAAACTCAACCTCAATCACTATAGGTGTTGCCTAATGGTGTGGAAGTCTTGTCTAGCTTCCTACTTGAATAGTATTGTCTAGCTTCCTACTGAATGACTTACTGGCACCACGCTGTTCGATTTGCAACTATAGAACAAATATTAGGTGTAATAGTAAGATCATGTGGTGAACAGAGTTTAATGAAGTCTAGTATTATAGTTGTTTTATCACAGCAGTTAGATGAGGTTTTATTATTGTCATCTTATCAAAACAGGGCCATCTCAGCAGGCTGTCATCTGAGCAGTAGGGTAATCAAACTGATCCCATCAGTGAAGGCTGGCTGCTGACAGCGAAATGTGTGTGTGTTCATTTGTGTAACCACTCTACCTTCAGACATTAATAGGCAGACTCAGGGGGGAGTCTGGGTGTGTGTGTGTGTGTGTGTGTGTATACAGTGCCGTCGGAAAGTATTCAGACTCCTTAACTTTTTCCACATTTTGTTATGTTGCAGCTACGGATGCACAATATCTCGGTGAACATATCGGAATCGTACGATGTTAGCTAACAATGCCAACATCGGTATCGGCCGATGTCTAGTTCAACACTGATGTGCAATACCGATGCAAAGTGCATACCTAAACTCAGCAACAAAAGAAACATCCCTTTTTCAGGACCCTGTCTTTCAAAGATAATTTGTAAAAATCCAAATAACTTCACAGATCGTCATTGTAAAGGGTTTAAACACTGTTGCCCATGCTTGTTCAATGAACAATAAACAATGAACATGCACCTGTGGAACGGTCGTTAAGACACTAACAGTTTACAGATGGTAGGCAATTAAGGTCACAGTTATGACTGTGGTCACAGTTATGACTGCCTCTTTAAGACACTAAAGAGGCCTTTCTACTGACTGAAAAACACCAAAAGAAAGATGCCCAGGGTCCCCGCTCATCTGCATGAACGTGCCTTAGGCATGCTGCAAGGAGGCATGAGGACTGCAGATGTGGCCAGGGCAATACATTGCAATATCCATACTGTGAGACGCCTAAGACAGCACTACAGGGAGACAGGACTAACAGCTGATCGTCCTCGCAGTGGCAGACAACGTGTAACACCAGCACAGGATCGGTACATCCGAACATCACACCTGCGGGACAGGTACAGGATGGTAGCAACAACTGCCCGAGTTAAACCAGGAACGCACAATCCCTCCATCAGTGCTCAGACTCTCAGCCTATTGCGGACAGAGGCTGGACTGAGGGCTTGTAGGCCTGTTGTAAGGCAGGTCCTCACCAGACAACAACGTCGCCTAGGGCCACAAACCCACCGTCGCTGGACCAGACAGGACTGTCAAAAAGTGCTCTACAACTCATCCTGACATGACCCTCCAGCATGACAATGCCACCAGCCATACTGCTCGTTCTGTGCGTGATTTCTTGCGAGACAGGAATGTCAGTGTTCTGCCATGGCCAGCGAAGAGCCCGGATCTCAATCCCATTGAGCACGTTTTGGACCTGTTGGATCGGAGGGTGAGGGCCATTCCCCCCAGAAATGTCCGGGAACTTGCAGGTGCCTTGGTGGAAGAGTGGGGTAACATCTCACAGCAAGAACTGGCAAATCTGGTGCAGTCCATGAGGAGGAAATGCACTGCAGTACTTAATGCAGCTGGTGGCCACACCAGATACTGACAGTTACTTTTGATTTTGACCCCCTCTTTGTTCAGGGACACATTATTCCATTTCTGTTAGTCACATGTCTGTGGAACTTGTTCAGTTTATGTCCCAGTTGTTCAGTTTATATCTCAGTTGTTGAATCTTGTTATGTTCATACAAATATTTTCACATGTTAAGTTTGCTGAAAATAAACGCAGTTCACAGTGAGAGGACGTTTCTTTTTCCGCTGAGTTTATATAACGAAGGTACATGCCACAATGACGCCATGTAAAATGTTGAGCTACACATGCCACACAGCATTCATAACTTAGCCCACAATGTCTGCTGTGTGGATCGAGCAGTCAACAAGTCGAGCAGTTATTTGAAAGAGTAAGAACATTTCAGCGAGACAACTCAAAAGGCGAAATCCATTAAAGCCAAGGTAATGGAATTCATTGACAATCAACCGTTCTCTGTCGTGGGTGATGTTGGCTTTCACCGACTGGTCGAGCACCAGTACACACACTACCAAGTGCGCTATTTTTCAGATGTTGCCGTACTGGAGTTACACAGTAATAGCGTCACTGCTATTAGCTTCAAGACATACATACTATGCAATGCCGTTTGGGTCTTTGTGTGTCAAAAAAGGTACAGTAGCACTGTCAAAGCTGTACAAAAAAGTCTGCAAACAAGCAAACACCGGCCACGAACGATGTGTTTACAATACCGCGCTGGTAATAAAGCATAATTTGTTCGACCGCAACTTCTGGGGTAGCTAGCTTTAGCTTGTTACCTAACTAGCACCAATACAACCAGCTTGAAAACAATGACCAGTAGAAACTGCAGTCATTTTCATTATTCTTTGCAATGATTTAGGAATCCTTGTGAGTAAGTGTTAGCTAGGTTGCCACTTGTTGTTCACATATTGAAATTGAACTTCAGTTCATGAAAATAAATAGCTAGACAGCTACTTAACCCTGTTGTCCAAAGCTAATGTTATAAGCAGCCAACTAGCTTCATCTGGCTAGTGAGCCTCGACCGGACTTGGTTATGTGTTGTGAAGCTAGCCACAATAAGAATTAGGCACAATAGCGGAATTTGCGGTTGCCTTCAAAATAAAAGTATGTCATTAACAGTGATGCAAATGAATACAAAGAGTATAATTATGCCATACTTTTATTTTGAAGGCTAACTGCAAAGTCCACTATTGTGGCCAATCCTTATTGTGGCTAGCTTCACATAGATGGATCTCACCACCATTAACCAAATAAGAACTGTCTTATAAATTAGGGTTATTTTAGACGATGACATCTAACTTAAGCTACTAAAAAAGATTGTAGTTTTGCTGTTTTTGGGGAAGAACATTGTTCTTATCCATGAGCTAGGTAGCTTTTTTTATGACCAACATTGTAGGTGCGTGAGACAACTTTACCAGCATCATAGCATATGCATCGATGATTCGTTGTGACATGAAATACAAGTGATAATGTAATCAATGTGCAATAACTACGTAAAAAATTAATGAACGCGTTCAATTATTATGTGACGTGCAGTCATATTCAGGTCCTGATTGGTCAACAAGCTAATCTGACATGTCAAATAGTGTTATCTACTGGTCATTGTTTTATTTTTTGACACGCAAAGACCCAAACGGCATTCCATAGAAATCCTGGTTGAGAATGAAACGACTGAACAACGAAACAGCACAGCAAGTAAGTGAAAGAAATAGGTTTTGATTATGTTTTACTGGTAACGGGGACATATGTAAATGCCAACAAAATAACTTGGTCCGTGTGGTGTGTGTGTGTGTGTGTAACCTTTATTTAACTTGGCAAGTAAGTTAAGAACAAATTCTTATTTCTAATGACGGCCTACCCCGGCTAAACCCAGACGACGCTGGGCCAATTGTGCGCCGCCCTATGGGACTCCCAATCACAGCCGGATGTGATACAGCTTGGATTCGAACCAGGGCGCCTCATGCACTGAGATGCCGTGCCTTAGACCGCTGCATCCATGTGTGTGTGTTAACTATTTAACTGTACTAGAACACTTACAAGGCTGCTAAAATTTTAAATATCGGTATCGTTTTTTCCCGGAAAAGAAAATATCAGATATCAGTATCGTCCAAAAATGTCATATCGGTGCATCACTAGTTACAGCCTTAATCTAAAATTGATAAAATCAAATCTTCAATCTACACAGAACACCCCATAATGACAAAGCGAAAACAGCCTTTTCTAATACTTTTTTTTCTTCTCTTACAAATAAAAGACCTTATTTCCATAAGTATTCAGACCCTTTGCTATGAGACTTGAAATTGAGCTCAGGTGCATCCTGTTTAGATTGATCATCTTTGAGATATTTCTACAAATTGAAAGGAGTCCACCTGTGGTAAATTCAACTCATTGGACATGATTTGGAAAGGCACAATTGACAGTGCATGTCAGAGCAAAAACCAAGCCATTAGGTCAAAGGAATTGACTGTAGACCTCCGAGAAAGGATTGTGCCAAAGGCAGATCTGGGGAAGGGAACCAAAACATTTCTGCAGCATTGAAGGTCCTAAGAACACAGTGGCCTCCATCATGCTTAAATGGAAAAAGTTTGGAACCACCAAGACTATTCCTAGAGCTGGCCGCCCAGCCAAACTGAGCAATCGGGGGAGAAGGGCCTTGGTCAGGGAGGTGACCACCAAGAACCCGATTGTCACTCTGACAGAGCTCTAGAACTCCCCTGTGGAGATGGGAGAACCTTCCAGAAGGACAACCATCTCTGCAGCACTCCACCAATCATGCCTTTATGGTAGAGTGGCCAGACTGCAGCCACTCCTCAGTAAAAGGAACGGCAGCCCGCTTGGAGTTTGCCAAAAGGCACCTAAAGACTCTCAGACCATGAAAAACAAGATTCTCTGGTCTGATGAAAACAAGATTAAACTATTTGGCCTGAATGCCAAGCGTCACATCTGGAAGACACCTGGCACCATCCCTACAGTGAAACGTGGTGGTGGCAGCATCATGCTGTTGGGATGTTTTTCAGCAGCAGCGACTGGGAGACTAGTCAGGATCGAGGGAAAGATGAACGGAACAGAGAGATCCTTGATGAAGTCCTGATCGCTCTGGAGCAGGTTTTCAGACTGAGGTTCACTTTCTAACAGGACAACGACCCTAAGCACACAGCCAAGATAACGCAGGAGTGGCTTTGGGACAAGTGTCTGATTGTCCTTGAATAGCCCAGCCAGAGGCCAGACTTGAACCCGATCGAACATCTCTGGAGAAACCTGAAAATAGCTGTGCAGCGACACTCCCCATCCAACCTGATAGAGCTTGAGAAGATCTGCAGAGAAGAATGGGAGAAACTCCCCAAATACAGGTGTGCCAAGCTTGTAGCGTCATACCCAAGAAGACTCGAGACTAATCGCTGCCAAAGGTGGTTCAACAAAGTACTGAGTAAAGGGTCTGAATACTTATGTAAATGTGATATTTCATGGTTTAAAAAAATATAAATTAGCAAAATTTTTTGAATAATGCTGTAACCTAACAAAACGAGGAAAAAGTCAAGGGGTCTGAATACTTTCCGAAGCCACTGTGTAAATATCAGCAGCAGGGGGAGTTCCTTTACTGCTCTCCTCTCCACATGATTACCACCCATCTCAGACACAAGCACCATGGCTATTATTCCAACACACACACTCAAGCAACACCTCACCCTTTAAAACCAACTCCCCATTAATTAAACAGGTTTTTTTTAAATCAGGAAACTACTTTGTTTCATTAGACAATTTAATATGTTCTACCTACTGTTCATCTTTCTCTCCCTTCCCCAATTCCTCCTCTCCTTTTCCTCCCTATCCCTTTCTCATCATCAGCATCTCAAATTAGCAAGGGGCTCGGGGCTCTGCCCTTAAAGTACTCCTTAACTAGCCCAAACACTGTGGTATTCCGCTCTCTAACAACCTGCTACGTATTGAGTAATGGTGGCTTGGCTATGGTTAAAGCTCCAGTAATCTATTCATCTGAAGGTCTGCACAGAAAGGTCAGGGGCTAAAGTCTGTTTCCTCTGAGGATTCAGTCCAGGCAGAGGGAGGGACAGAGCCCATCAGAGTTCAATTCAGTTGAACACAGAGAATAATGCCAGTTCTATATCCAAATGTTACAGAGTATATCAATTTAGGGAGATGACCAATCAGCATGATTCTATTAAAAAGAGACCCCTGGGTTTCTATTAAGATAGAGAGGGCGAGAGAGATGGAGGGAAAGGGGGGAGGAGCGGAGAAGGAGAGAGAGAGAGAGAGAGAGAGAGAGAGAGCAAACTCCAGAGCAAGAGGGGGGCGGGGGAGAAAGAATGGAGAGAAAAGATGGAGGATAGATCGGTTTACTTGTCACTCTCCTGTGTATGCCTGTCCAGTCCCACAACCTGCTCTGCTGCAGCAGGGTTACCTAACTCTCTAAATGGAGACTTTCTCATTATTCCTCCCAGGCACTGCTAGACTCTGTTAGAACATGAAGATGATGGAACCCTCTGAAATAGCTCCTTCATTTGCATTTCCTCATTATAACCTCTGAGATCAGCCAATGACAGAGCACCACTAATGTGCTTCTGAACCACTCAGCTAGAGAAGGACGAGACAGAGAGAGAAACAACACTATACAACTCCTAGAAATCACTACGCAATGTAATAGTAGCAGGGCCTAATAGGGACACAAAATGGGTTCCTTACATTTCCTTGAGTTCAACATACAAAGCTTCTGTATTGGAGAGAGACCACAGGACCAGACTGTCAAATGAACACTTGAGTAGAAATAGTCACTGGCTGTTACCATGGTAACTTACAGATTTATTAACAACTCAGTCTGCATTGCATGCATCTTTAAATTACCAATGTTAGGTCGAGAAAGCTATCTTTTTAAAAAAGTAATCAAAAGCTCAGGTCAACTTTAAAATGAGATTGGTGCGTTCATCTAAATGTAATCTAGTGAACCTGGGTCTGTCCCACATGTCAATAACATTACGGTCTGTTTGATCTAATTAAACACAGTCAGAGACCGCTTCACACATGGATGATTCAGAACAGAAGACAAACAGCTTTCTCTTTTTACACAAGGCGCATCTCAAATCACTTCCTAATGCTATTATCTGTGAGCTGTGACGAGGCTGTGTGTCCTGAGGCAGTGTGTGTGCGCGCTGTGACTAATAAGCGTGTGTGTGTGTTTGCGGAGGCAGTGAGTGTGTGTTTGTGGAGGCAGTGAGTGTGTGTATGCTGTGATTATGTTCAGGGCATGGATAGAACATGCTCCCCAGCCACCTGCCCTAGTGATGGTGAACTAACAGCCATGGGCCACACCAGGCCATTCCAGCTCCACACAACGTTATTAGTCTGATGGTAACTGATGTAAATGGCACATACTGATGAGAGAAAACAGGATTGGAAGGATAAATATGACCTGAAGCGCTCTATCCTGTCTCAGAGCTGTGTATTTTAGTCACACAGACAGTCCAGGTAACAATAACACAGCCTACAGGCTGCGGATAAGACCAGATGAACTGGGCTGGGAAAGGTATTGCAGAAGCTGGCATGCTGCAGCAGTATTTTAATCACACAACAATAACACAGGCTACAGGGGGTCTGGGAGAGCTAGGTGGGGGGGCGACGACATTGCATTGCAGGAAATGCAGCAGTACTCAACCAAAGCAGGGAGTTAACGTTACCCACAGATAAGAGCAGGACAGGGCAGCCACTAGTTAGGAGCTGTAACAGCTCTGTGGGAGTCCTGTGTCCTAGGGAAACGCCAAAGGGAAACACCAGGAGAAAAGGGAGAGGGAAGAAGGGAGAAGGGAGGAGTAGTGCAGTTCACCTGAGGAGAAGAGGTGGGCGCCAAATGCTAATGACTAGGCTAAATAACTCAAAATAAAACAAAATACATCTATTTTTTCCCTCTCTTGGTGTGTCGGTCTCCTCAAAGCAAATTCAGGTTATGCAATACAGAGGAAGAGGTGGTGATGGGACAGAAGGAGAGGGGTGTGTGTGAGAGAGAATGGAGGGAAGAGAGAGCAACAGAGAGACAGAGAGAAAGAGTAGAAGTGTGGTGGAAGCCCTGACACGGCAGAAGAGACTTGAAGCAGCTCTGAGCTGTTCTTGAGAACACATCTGACAGCTTAGAGTTACACACCGCTTTGAGGCAGAGAGAGTGAGAGAGCGAGAGACGGAGTGGTTGTGATAGCGAGAGAGAGAGACAGAAAAAAGGGGGAAAAGAAAGAGGCATGACTTAATACATTGAGGCAGTGGAGAAAGAGATGGAAACTTTTCAAGTACACTAAAGAGATTGAAGGGGGGCTCTCCTTCTGCTAAGGTGTATTGCGAGTGCAAACAGAGAATGCAGAGTACAGAACTTGTCACGGTGCACCAGCAGTTCCCATATGAACAGCTGATTACCCACTGGTTCCAGGTCATCTATAAGTCTTTGCTAGGTAAAGCGGCGCCTTATCTCAGCTCACTGGTCACCATAGTAGCACCCACCCGTAGCACGCGCTCCAGCAGGTATATTTCACTGATCATCCTCAAAGCCAACTCCCGCTCTGACTGCCTTTCCTTCCAGTTCTCTGCGGCCAATGACTGGAACGAATTGCGAAAATCTCTGAAGCTGGAGACTCATATCTCCCTCTCTAACTTTAAACATCAGCTGTCAGAGCAGCTTACAGATCATTGCACCTGTACCTCGATGCAGGTCTAACACGTTTCAGTACCAAGTCAGCTTCCTTATCCTTGATGACTCATTATTTATTCATTGAGTTTGACCGTGCCAAACCTTGCCAATTCATTTATCAGCTCAGCCTCTTCACATCTTCCTGAACATATTAAAGATTAGTTTTGGATTTGGGGATTTTGGTCTCTGGAGGTAATGTAGTTCATGTTCCAAAAATATGGAAGCACAAATGTATACTACTGTATTACCCTGGTCTTACTGCATAGCCTATTTTAATTGACTTAAAAAAAAAAAAAAAAACTTTATATGAATCATCTCCAGCACCACCCCATCATCAACATACGCGAAAATGGTTCGTTTCTATGTTTTGTAGTAAAACATATTGAGGAAGATAATGTGTTTCCAATGTCATCATCGGTGTGCATCATGTGATTTTAACCAATTATGAGTAGGCATTGTCTACTAAATAGGTTGATGTCACTGTGTTTCCAATCTTCCTCTTCATGTTTTACTACAAAACATAGAAACACACCATTTTCACATATGTTGATGTTGGGATGGTGCTGGAGATTATGAAAATAAAGTAGAAATATTGCTAAATTTGTTTAGCTTTTAGATTAGCATCCATTGATTCATAGAATAGTCTAAAATCTGCAGTGTGATAAGAGTCTATCATTATAAACGAAGAGGAAGCATTCATTCAAAGCTAGATGCCTGCCACAAACAATCAGCATTCTAACCAAGATCCCATGGGGGAACAGAATCTGACTGGACCCTCAACCAGTTCTATGACCTTATTTGTATTTTTTTTTTTTACAGGCATAATAAAGACATTTACGCGTTCAGCAGTGTCTTTTATGAGCAACATCATCACTGACAACAGCT
Source organism: Salvelinus namaycush (assembly GCF_016432855.1). Classification (NCBI taxonomy): domain Eukaryota; kingdom Metazoa; phylum Chordata; class Actinopteri; order Salmoniformes; family Salmonidae; genus Salvelinus; species Salvelinus namaycush. The sequence continues at coordinate 23,144,703 of NC_052333.1, read as the reverse complement.
CAGGACACAACGTAATCCATTTCAATGCAACACGTGCCGCATGCTTTCAAGTCGTTTGTTTTCAATAGCACAGATGTTTCACTTCACACTCGACTCCGCTTGCTTCCCTGAGGACAGACCAATACGAGCATCAGTCTTCCCTGAGGACCAATCACAGCTTCAAGATGGAGGGTAATTAAACTAATACTTCTTTATTGTCTCCGGTCTGTAACTCAATAAGCCATTTTGACCTGGGCCTGTTTGATTCTGCTCTGTAATGATGCTATTAACATGGCTGTAATGGGTTCACACTTGGCCACAACATCACAGGCCATAAGGTTCTACAGGCCACAATATCAGGTTATAAGGTTTCATTAGGCTATCTAATGGCAACAGGCCTCCAAGTAAGGTAACACTTAATTTGGATAGTCCATCTGTAGATGCTCTACACACCATCAGTAACATTTCAACTACCTACTGAATAACCCAAACCCTTATCCTAACACTTAACTTAACCCTTACCCTAGCCGTATCCATAGCAAGCAGTTGCTTATCAACAGACAGATATGACCATCTGTAGACCACCTACAGATGAAAAATCCAGACTAAACCAAAAGTGGGACCATATCCTCCACGCCACCTCAATGACACCACACGGGCACAGATAAGCACACGTCTACTACTAAGGAAACGCATCAATGGATGACGAGGCACCACCAAAATATAGACGAGGTGAGGATCGAGGGATAAACCACATGGATAAAAGTATCAATATAAACAGGATTATCAAAGATAAAGAAAATAAGTATTCCATTCGCTAGCTTCGTCTGGAGATAAAGACCAAACCACCACTACCTCTGGAACAACTCAATTTCTTCAAAGAGAAAACAAGATTAATTTCTAAAGCTATGGAGCGGCTATAGAGCGGTAACACAGTATGACATTATTATATAGGAGGATACAGTGCAGAGCAGACGGAGAGCAGTTGTGAAGTTTTCGAAAAGCAGCAGACTAGTACACAGACAAATCAAATCTTATTTGTCACATGCGCCGAATATAACAGGTGTAGATCTTACAGTGAAATGCTTACTTACAAGCCCTTAACCAACAATGCAGTTAAGAAAAGTGTTAAAAAAGTATTTACTAAATAAACCGAAGTAAACAAAAATTAAAGAAAATAGTAAAATAACAAATAATTAAAGAGCAACAATAAAATAACAGTAACGAGGCTATATACAGGGGGTACCGGTACAGAGTCAATGTGCGGGGGCACAGGTTAGTTGAGGTAATATGTACGTAGAGGTAAAGTGACTATAAATAGATAAACAGAGTAGCAGCAATGCAAATAGTACGGGTAGCCTCCTGTTCAGGAGTCTTATGGCTTGGGGGGTAGAAGCTGTCTAGGCCTTTTGGACCTAGACTTTGCACTCCGGTACTGCTTGCCGTGCAGCAGCAGAGAGAACAGTCTATGACTAGGGTGGCTGGAGTCTTTTTTTGGGCCTTCCTCTGACATCGCCTGGTATAGAGGTCCTGGATCGCAGGAAGCTTAGCCCCAGTGATGTACTGGGCCGTACGCACTACCCTCTGTAGTGCCTTGCGGTCGGAGGCCGAACAGCTGCCATACCAGGCATGCAACCAGTCAGGATGCTCTTGATGATGCAGCTGTAGAACCTTTTGAGGATCTGAGGACCCATGCCAAAATCTTTTCAGTCTCCTGAGGGGGGATAGGTTTTGTCGTGGCCCTCTTCACGACTGTCTTGGTGTGTTTGGACCATGACAGTTCGTTGGTGACGTGGCACCAAGGAACTTGAAGCTCTCAACCCGCTCCATTACAGCCCCGTTGATGAGAATGAGAATCCTTTTCCTGTAGTCCTCGATCATCTCCGTTGTCTTGATCACGTTGAGGGAGAGGTTGTTATCCTGGCACCACACTGCCAGGTCTCTGACCTCCTCCCTATAGGCTGTCTCATCGTTGTCAGTGATCAGGCTGTTGTGTTGTCTGCAAACTTGATGGTGTTGTAATCGTGCTTGGCCATGCAGTCATGGGTGAACAGGGAGTACAGGAGGGGACTGAGCACGCACCCCTGAGGGGTCCCTGTGTTGAGGATCAGCGTGGCAGGTGTGTTGTTGTAATTGTGTTGATGTGAGCCATGACCAGCCTTTCAAAGCACTTCATGGCTACAGACTTGAGTGCTATGGGTCGGTAGTCATTTAGGCAGGTTACCTTAGTGTTCTTGGGCACAGGGACTATGGTCATCTGCTTGAAACATGTTGGTATTACAGACTCGGTCAGGGACAGGTTGAAAATGTCAGTGAAGACACTTGCCAGTTGGTCAGCGTATGCTCGAAGTACACTTCCTGGTAATCCGGCTGGCCCTGCGGCCTTGTGAATGTTGACCTGTTTAAAGGTCTTACTCACATCGGCTATGGAGAGTGATCACACAGTCGTCCGGAACAGCTGGGGCTCTCATGCACGCGTCGGTGTTGCTTGCCTCGAAGCGAGCATAGAAGTAATTTAGCTCATCTTGTAGGCTCGTGTCACTGGGTAGCTCGTGGCTGTGCTTCCCTTCGTTGTCTGTAATAGTTTGCAAGCCCTGCCACATCCGACGAGACTGGTACTTCCTGCTTTAGTTTTTGCTTGTAAGCAGGAGGATAGAGTTATGGTCATATTTGCCAAATGGAGGGCGAGGGAGAGCTTCGTACGCGTCTGTGTGTGGAGTAAATCTGGTCCAGAGTTTTTCCCCCCCTCTGGTTACACATGCTGGTAAAAATGAGGTAAAACGGATTTAAGTTTCCCTGCATTAAAGTCCCCGGCCACTACGTGTGCCATCTCTGGACGAGTATTTATTTGTTTGCTTATGCCTTTATACATCTCGTTGAGTGCGGTCTTCGTGCCGGCATCGGTTAGTGGTGGTAAATCAATAGATTTGAAAAATATAGTTGAAAACTCTTGATAAATAGTGTGGTCTACAGCTTATCATGAGATACTCTACCTTAGACAAGCAAAACCTCGAGACTTAATTAATATTAGCTTTCATGCACCAGCTGTTAATGACAAATAGACAAAGACCGCCACCCCTTGTCTTACCGGAGGCAGCTGTTCCATCTTGCCGATGGACTGAAAACCCCGCCAGCTGTATGTTATCCATGTCATCGTTCAGCCACAACTCGGTAAAACATAAAATATTACAGTTTTTAATGTCCCGTTGGTAGGATAGTCTTGATCGGAGCTCATCAAGTTTATTAACCAACGATTGCACGTTGGCTAATAGGACTGATGGTAGAGACGGGTTACCCACTTGTTCTGATATCCAGAAGCTCTTTTCGGTCATAAGACGGTGGCCGAAACATTATGTACAAAATAAATTACAAATAACACGAAAGAAACCACACAATAGCACAATTGGTTAGGAGCATGTAAAACAGCAGCCATCTCCTCCGGCACCATTATTAGTCTGACCCTGTGACCTGTAGCAGAACACATACTTAGGAGTCTTATCCTGTCACTTGTAGCAGACTGCATGCTGGGTAGCAGAGCAAACAGAGACAGAAAACATTAGATTCCACAAGACATAGAATAATGCTCTCATCTTAACTCTCGGCAGATGAGAGAAAAAGGCCCAGCAAGCCAGGATGATGGAGAAAAAGCAGCAGGACGTACAGACCTTGCAGAGTTGTGTGTTTTTTAAATTAACTTTTATCCTGGTGTCCAAGTCAGCAGCTGCTTCAAAGCTCGGAGAGAACAGGAACTAACAGAGATACCTGGTACCCCTTCTCAGACGCCCGACTTGAAAGAGTTTCTTTCAACTTCAACTACTCATTAACTCTCCCAGGTGGTGAAATTGGCACAAGACAAAATAATGCATCTTCAACAGAAAGCTGCACAGATTACAAAGAGGACTTCAAAAAAGCTGAACGTAAACATGGGAAAACCAGAACGACTGTTGACGATGGGAAAACGGTATATTCTCAGACGTAAGACTTGACTTGTAGAGATAATGAAGGTACAGTCGGAGTGGTAACCACCCACCTTTCTACCACCAGCCTATAACACCACTCAGCCAAGAACATGATGACTCCCACCACCACCACCCTCCTACTCCAACACCACCTCGCTCCCTTCATGTACTTCGTCAGACAACTAATTGCCCTGTTCGGCCCTGTGTGATGCGTCATTCCTAATGGTCTCTCTGACACACTCTGCATCATGGTATCAGACAGTCCTCCCCTACAGTAACCATGGAGCCACCAGTCATACTAATGGCAGGATCCCACTGACTGTAGGGGAAGGACAATCGCATACCGTCCTTCCTTGATACGTGGACCAATCATGTCTACTGGAGGTGGTTCAGCGAATCACACATGTGTAATGAGTAACCTGGCCTGACACCTGAGGGCTTAGCGGGCTAACACATTCAACACAGTCCTGTGGCACACATGAGATCCGGATTTGAACCGGCAGATGAATCACATTAACCCGATGAGTCCCACCATCGGGCCGGCATGATTTAGGACGTGAATTTGTGTGTTTAACGTAGGCTGAGCTAGAGCGGTGTTTATGAGACATGGGCGGATCCCGAAGGGGCCCGGGCCAGGTCATAAAATAAACATCTATAGATCTAGAATGGTTTGAGCTACAAACTATTACAAGCTGTCTATGACAAGTTGAGACGATCACGAACTCGCACGTGCAACATCTTTTGCTATATGACGCTCACAAGCTACACAAGAGCTGTTAGAAGGTAAGGTTTTATTCTACATAGATCATTGGAAATCCAGGACAGTCTATAATACTGTAATAAGCTTAAAGTTGCTGTCACAAACTCAAAACTCCACACAGTTGTCGCTGACTAGTTGGATATTCATTTCCCATTGAGAAAACTATTTCTGTATTTATAGCATTCATATAAATTCATTTTTAAATCAGGTTTTGCAACTGTCAGATTGTAGCCATGGTTGTCCTGAAAATAAAATGGTAAAACACTTCATTGTGAAGCTAAATATAAAGGCTGAACATGCAAATAACTGAAAGTCAGATAAATCTAAAGCTTATTTGCTGGGTTCTTGGGACTGATAGGGTTAAGAGGATAAAAATAAAAATGTTTCCTGCACCATTGGTTTAGAACAGAGAGAGAAGAGAACTGGAAACTAGGTCAGATTACTTGCAGTGTTTTTCTTTGTGCATTTTCGTTTCTTCCTTTTTAGTATTTGTATAAAGCCTGAGTAAGCATTCCCATTTCTCACAGTCAGTCTGCCTCCGCTCTCTCTTCTCCCTCACACACAGCTCTGTTCATCCCATAGCAACAACTGAGGTGAAGAGAAGCAGAGCCTGGCTAGAAATGTGAATAACTCTGGACATGTTGCCTAGCGCTATACTACATATTCCTGCTGGACTGCCCTGGTCTGCTGTAGTCCCCTGGTCTGTTCTGCTGAAAGAAGCCTGTCACGTCTCTGCTGTCTGCTCAAGACGGCAGCACCAGCACAGTGCAGGGCTCAGTGGGCTCAGGTTGTGTTCCAAATGGTACCCTATTTCCTATAGGGCGCTGGTCAAAAGAAGTGCACTACATAGGGAATAGAGTTCTATTTGGAACGCAATCTCAGTATCTCTACAGAGGCAGTGAGGCAGGAAGGAAGGCAGTCAAACACGTGTCACACTCGTAATCTTCCCTTCTCCCTCAACGGGCGGGTAGGGCTGGGCGATACGGACAAAATATCACATCACTATATTTTTCACGGTATGACGGTATTTTATGTTTTTTTTAATAATCAAAGTTCTAAATATGCTTTTTGAGTAGTTCATGACCATAGCGGTGCCAACACAAATTATAAGTATTTTCAAATGGGGCTTTCTCCATTTATACTGTTCAATCCAACTCCAAACAAAAATATTTTATACATTTATCAATTTCTGCATTCCCTGCACTTTCATCATTTCCACACTGTGCCACACAGCATGATATGGGCAAAAAAATCTATGCCTAGTTAATTGAACTGTTGGGTGATTATTCTAATTCTATAGTTAGAATATAGTGGGCAGCACCTTGAATACATTGTTGTTTGACATGCCAACAAATGAATAAGCCAGTGATGAATTATTGACAGAGTAGGTACCAAAGTTTGTCAGTGTTTCCAGGTGACCCCAATTAGATGTTAGTACATTTAGCAAGCTAGCCAGCTAACTACCGATTAGCATTAAAACAATTTTTTTAGTAACACCTTGCTAAGAAAAAAGACACTGACAAACAGTAGTTTGCATACAGTAAGATACCCAAGCGATACCCAAGATGTAAGCTATAGAATACTTGAGGAAAGCAGCACGTCACCAACACTGTTGCATCATCTGACTATGCAGAGTGAACAGCAAGGGAGTGCTCCTGACTCCTCTCCTTGTGTGACAGTGGGCAGGGTCTGGTGTAGTTAGCGACATGCAGCAGCAGGAGGGAGAGAGAAGACTCAAGAAGCAAAGGGAATAAAACTATAAAAACAGATTATACCAGCAGCTATCCCACCAATTATATAACACCGCATAGAAACCCCTGAGGGAATCCGCTTTTCACTTTGGATGGAATAAAAATATTTGGCAGAGAAAAAAAATATGTAAATGAAAGGAACATTCCAGTTTGAAATTCTATATTTCATGACAACATGGAAATGAGGTGTTTAGTCAATCCCCTGTACAAAGGGCAGAGTGCCAGACATACACATCTCTCTAGCTACAGTTTAGGGAGGGAGGAAGAGGGAGGGAGGGAAGAGAGAGTGAGGGAGGATGGGGGAGATGCAAAAGAGAGGGAGGGAAGGACAGAGATATACTTTTTAAAATATACAAAATATGTTTTAGTCATTTAGCAGACGCTCTTATAGAGAGCAATTTACAGGAGCCAATAGGGTTATTAAGTGCCTTGCTCTGTTACTGGCACAACGCTCTTAACCTCTAGGCTACCTGCCGCACAACCGCAGAAAGAAAGAGAAAAAGAGTTCGAGAAAACAGCCAAAGCATGCTGCTGAGATACTTTTGCATCGTCTTTCCATTCTCGCCAAAGGAAAACATTTGACAATAGGCAGTGAAGGCTGATGACAGCCTGTCTCTGTGTTTTAGTTCTGCACTGAGCAGAGTGAAGAAGCCCAAAGCAGCAGCAAGATTGAAATAATCCACCGTCTCTGTAGTCTTTTACACAAAATAAAAAAGGCATAAATTATGAAAACTCTGATTGACGCTGTATTAATAATTTTACTTGGTTGATTATCATCCACTGTATATAAATTCTGATAACGTGTTGATTATAATCCAGTCGATCCAGTACAAGTCAAAAGTTTGGACACACCTACTCATTCAAGGGTTTTTATTTTTTTACTATTTTCTACATCGTAGAATAATAGAAGACATCAAAACCATGAAATAACATATGCAATCATGTAGTAACCAAAAGTAACCAGTGTTAAACAAATCAAAATATATTTAATTTTTGAGATTCTTCAAAGCAGCCACCCGTTGCCTTGACAGCTTTGCACACACTTGGCATTCTCTCAACCAGCTTCATGAGGTAGTCGCCTGGAATGTATTTTAATTAACAGGTGTGCCTTCATAAAAGTTATGTGGAATTTTTAAAGTTTCTTCAAGTGCAGTTGCAAAAACTATCAAGCGCTATGATGAAACTGGCTCTCATGAGGACCACCACAGGAAAGAAAAAGTTACCTCTGCTGCAGAGGATAAGTTCATTAGAGTTACCAGCCTCAGAAATTGCAGCCCAAATAAATTCTGAGTTCAAGTAACAGACATCTCAACATCAACTGTTCAGAGGAGACTGCATGAATGAGGACTTCAAGGTTGAATTACTGCAAAGAAACCACTACTAAAGGACACCAATAAGGAGAAGAGACTTGCTTGTGCCAAGAAACACGAGCAATGGACATTAGACCGGTGAAAATCTGTCCTTTGGTATGGTGAGTCCAAATTTTAGATTTTTGGTTCCAACCACCGTGTCTTTGTGAGACGCAGACTCGGTGAACGGATGATCTCCAGATGTGTGGTTCCCACCGTGAAGCATGGAGGAGGAGGTGAGATGGTGCTTTGCTGGTGACACTGTCCGTGATTAATTTTGAATTCAAGGCACACTTAACCAACATGGCTACCACAGGATTCAGCAGCGATACACCATCCCATTTGGTTTGCGCTTAGTGGGACTATGATTTGTTTTTCAACAGGACATTGACTCAACACACATCCAGGCTGTGTCAGGGCTATTTGACCAAGAAGGAGAGTGACGGCATGCTGCTCAGATGACCTGGCCTCCACAATCATCCGACCTCAACACAATTGAGATGGTTTGGGATGAGTTGGACCGCAGACTGTTGGAAGCAAAATGCACCTGAAGCATCCAACAACTGCTTAGCATATGTGGGAACTCCTTCAAGACAGTTGGAAAAGCATTCCTCATGAAGCTGGCTGAAAGAATGCCAAGAGTGTGCAAAGCTGTCATCAAGGCAAAGGGTAGCAACTGAAGAATCTCAAAGAATCATTGATTTGTTGAACACTTTTTTGGCTACTTCATGATTTCATATGTTATTTTATAGTTTTTGTGTCATCACTACTATTCTACAATGTAGAAAATAGTACAAACAAAGAAAAACCCATGAATGAGTACGTGTCCAAACTGTTGACTGGTACTGTATGTTCTGTTAAATATGTTCATAATGATTCTCTGTATACAGTTGAAGTCGGAAGTTTACATACACTTAGGTTGGAGTCATTAAAACTCGTTTTTCAACCACTCTACAAATGTCTTGTTATCAAACTATAGTTTTGGCAAGTCGGTTAGGACATCTACTTTGTGCATGACAAGTCATTTTTCCAACAATTGTTTACTGACAGATTATTTCGCTTATAATTCACTGTATCACAAGTCCAGTGGGTCAGAAGATTACATACACTAAATTGACTGTGCCTTTAAAGAGCTTGGAAATTTACAGAAAATTATGTCATGGCTTTAGAAGCTTCTGATATACTAATTGACATAATTTGAGTCAATTGGAGGTGTACCTGTGGATGTATTTCAAGGCCTACCTTCAAACTCATTGCTTGACATCTTGGGGAAATCAAAATAAATCAGCCAAGACCTCAGAAAATAAATTGTACACCTCGACAAGTCTGCTTCATCCTTGGGAGCAATTTCCAAACGCCTGAAGGTACCACGTTCATCTGTACAAACAATAGTACGCAAGTATATACATCATGGGACCATGCAGCCGTCATACCGCTCAGGAAGGAGATGCGTTCTGTCTCCTAGAGAAGAACGTACTTTGATGCGAAAAGTGCAAATCAATCCCAGAACAACAGCAAAGGACCTTGTGAAGATGCTGGAGGAAACAGGTACAAACGTATCTATATCCACAGTAAAACGACTCCTATATCGACATAACCTGAAAGGCCACTCAGCAAGGAAGAAGCCACTGCTCCAAAACCGCCATAAAAAAGCCCGACTACGGTTTGCAACTGCACATGGGGACAAAGATCGTACTTTTTGGAGAAATGTCCTCTGGTCTGATGAAACAAAAATAGAACAGTTTGGCCATAATGACCATCATTATGTTTGGAGGAAAAAGGGAGATGCTTGCAAGTCGAAGAACACCATTCCAACCGTGAAGCACGAGGGTGGCAGCATCATGTTGTGGGGGTGCTTTGCTGCAGGAGGGACTGGTGCACTTCAAAATAGATGGCATCATGAGGGGGGAAATTATGTGGATATATTGAAGCAACATCTCAAGACATCAGTCAGGAAGTTAAAGCTTGGTCGCAAATGGGTCTTCCAAATAGACAATGACCCCAAGCATACTTCCAAAGTTGTGGCAAAATGGCTTAAGGACAACAAAGTCAAGGTATTGGAGTGGCCATCACAAAGCCCTGACCTCAATCCTATAGAAAATTTGTGGGCAGAACTGAAAAAGCGTGTGCAAGCAAGGAGGCCTACAAACCTGACTCAGTTACATCAGCTCTGTCAGGAGGAATGGGACAAAATTAACCCAACTTATTGTGGGAAGCTTGTGGAAGGCTACACAAAGCATTTGACCCAAGTTAAACAATGTAAAGGCAATGCTACCAAATACTAATTGAGTGTATGTAAACTTCTGACCCACTGGGAATGTGATGAAAACTGAAATAAATCATTCTCTCTACTATTATTGACATTTTTAAAATAAAGTGGTGATCCTAATTGACCTAAAACAGGGAACTTTTACTAGGATTAAATGTCAGGAATTGTGAAAAACTGAGTTTAAACATATTTGGCTAAGGTGTATGTAAACTTCTGACTTCAACTGTAAGTACTTTTAATATGCTCTGACGGACGCAGATAGCGCGACCATCCTGACGGACGCAGATAGCGCGACCATCCTGACGGACGCAGATAGCGCGACCATCCTGACGGACGCAGATAGCGCGACCATCCTGACGGACGCAGATAGCGCGACCATCCTGACGGACGCAGATAGCGCGACCATCCTGACGGACGCAGATAGCGCGACCATCCTGACGGACGCAGATAGCGCGACCATCCTGACGGACGCAGATAGCGCGACAATCCTGACGGACGCAGATAGCGCGACAATCCTGACGGACGCAGATAGCGCGACAATCCTGACGGACGCAGATAGCGCGACCATCCTGACGGACGCAGATAGCGCGACCATCCTGACGGACGCAGATAGCGCGACCATCCTGACGGACGCAGATAGCGCGACCATCCTGACGGACGCAGATAGCGCGACCATCCTGACGGACGCAGATAGCGCGACCATCCTGACGGACGCAGATAGCGCGACCATCCTGACGGACGCAGATAGCGCGACCATCCTGACGGACGCAGATAGCGCGACCATCCTGACGGACGCAGATAGCGCGACCATCCTGACGGACGCAGATAGCGCGACCATCCTGACGGACGCAGGGCAACTAAGGAGTGGCTCCGTTAGAAGCATCTCAAGGTCCTGGAGTGGCCTAGCCAGTCTCCAGACCTGAACCCAATAGAAAATCTTTGGGAGGGAGCTGAAAGTCCGTATTGCCCAGCGACAGCCTCGAAACCTGAAGGATCTGGAGAAGGTCTGTATGGAGGAGTGGGCCAAAATCCCTGCTGCAGAGTGTGCAAACCTGGTCAAGAACTACAGGAAACGTATGATCTCTGTAATTGCAAACAAAGGTTTCTGTACCAAATATTAAGTTATGCTTTTCTGATGTATCAAATACTTATGTCATGCAATAAAATGCTAATTAATTACTTAAAAATCATACAATGTGATTTTCGTTTTAGATTCCGTCTCTCACAGTTGAAGTGTACCTATGATAAAAATTACAGACCTCTACATGCTTTGTAAGTAGGAAAACCTGCTAAATCGGCAGTGTTTCAAATACTTGTTCTCCCCACTGTATTTATCAAGAGAAAAGCTTTGGCAACAGTACGATGAGTGCATAGTGTTTTAAGTCAGAGATCTGTGTCCCAGTTTGACTTATATTACCACTTAGCTTGGTTTTGCATAATGCTAGTCAATTAATGCAGGATGAATTAAAGACTAAAATATGCAGTGGAAGGCAGAAAGCAGCTTATTGTGTTCTGACGTGTCTACATTATATCAACATACTGAGAAGTCGTTGGTGCTTTTAAAATAGACATGATTTCACCAGCACAGCAGAGTTTGTTACTGCAGATGTTCTGGTGTGTAGCTCAACACAATCACACAAGTCACTAATACGTGGCTGGCATAATACAATCACACAAGTCAAAATTCAAAACAGATAAGTACAGAACAGCATTGTTCAGAGACCCTCTCATGTGTTAAGTGAGAAGATGGGGTGGGTTTAATATTAACCACAAACGGTTGCTTTAAATGAGTTTACAGACGTGTGTATGAGGAGATAGCATGTCTCATCTACCCTGGAGGAGACTACAACTCACTGGAGCAGAGGAACGGTTATCATCACTAACCAACATGGAGAGCCAAAAATACAGACTTAAAATGCTTATGTTCTAGTCAATTGGAAACGGCTTGAGCAATAGCTAGCTTTACAAGGGTAAACTAATTAATGGATTTGAAAGGCTACAGTATATAGCCCACTAAAGGAGGTTGATCCCTGCTCTGTTTTGGCAATGGTCTTCATCCACAGTAGGAGGCGGAGTCTGCTAAAGAAACAGGAAGTGACAGGTGGCCAGATTGGACTGACAGCTGGGACATAGACCCTGACAAGACCCCCCTCAAGGAGACGAGAGGACAGCCCACCTTCTGTCAGAACAGTCCACACACGCACACACAATCTGGTGAGCAGAGAGAGTAATTGTAGAGTTTGAGAGACTACAGGGCTACAGCTGTAATCTCATTCCTTTAGAGGCCTGGCTGGGTGCCTTAAACACAACTGATTAAGAGAGAAGGAACTGACAAAATACATTTCAGATCAAACATCTAGGACATTCACCCACCTCTTCTGCAATCAACCAATTTTCCAGGACTCCAGGTTGAAGGCTTCAGAAGTAACCTTTTCTATTCTTTATTCTATCCTTGGAGAAACCAAGCTGACATTGACTAATGAATGTAGAAGAACAAAGAACAACCTCAGAGGCTAGTTTGCTACCAATCCTAGGTTAGCTTATGATGCTGGATAGCCACCCAAAACCTAAATTGCCATCCAATTGGCGACAGATCGTATGCGAATATAAAATAATCTGCATAAAGAAAACGCACATTTTCCCACCAGTCGCGTTTTCACCAAACTGACTTGTTGTGGACAGAAATCAGTGCATGACGACAGAGCACACAATGTACTTTTTGGTTGAAGTTTTCATGTATCGAATAAAAATCAAACGTTCTATGTGTTTCCATCACATTTTCAACTTTACCGATAGTTTTGTCAACAAAAACAATTGTGTTAATTAGCAAATAAGCTGTAGACCACACTATCTACCTAGAGAGTCTTCATCTGTATTTTTCGTAGGTGTCTACATACCACCACAGACCGATGCTGGCACTAAAACTGCACTCAATGATCTGTACACCGCCATAAACAAATAGGAAAATGCTCATCCAGAGGCGGCGCTCCTAGTGGCGGGGGACTTTAATGCAGGGAAACTTAAATCTGTTTCACCTCATTTCTATCATCATGTTAAATGTGCAACCAGAGGGAAAAAAAACTTGAGACCACCTTTACTCCACACACAGAGACGCGTACAAAGCTCTCCCTCGCTCTCCATTTGGCAAATCTGACCATAATTCTACCCTCCTGATTCCTGCTTAGAAGCTAAAATGAAAGCAGGAAGCACCAGTGACTTGGTCAATAAAAAAAAAGTGGTCAGATGAAGCAGATGCTAAACTACAGGACTGTTTTGCTATCACAGACTGGAACATGTTCTGGGATTCTTCCGATGGCTTTGAAGAGTACACCACATCAGTCACTGGCTTTATCAATAAGTGCATCGATGACGTCATGCCCACAGTGACTGTACGTACATACCTCAACCGGAAGCCATGGATTACAGGGAACATTCGCACTGAGCTAAAGGGTAGAGCTGCCGCTTTCAAGAAGCAGAACTCTAACCCGGACGCTTATAAGAAATCCCGTTATGCCCACCGACAAACCATCAAACAGACAAAGCATCAATACAGGACTAAGATCGAAACGTACTACACCGGCTCCGACGTTCGTCAGATGTGGCGGGGCTTGCAAACTATTACTGACTACAAAAGGGAAGCACAGCCGAGAGCCACCCAGTGACACGAGCCTACCAGACGAGATAAATAACTTCAATGCTTGCTACAAGGCAAGTAACACAAACATGCATGAGAGCACCAGCTGCTCCGGACGACTGTGTGATCACGCTCTCCACAGCCGATGTGAGTAAGACCTTTAAACAGGTCAATATTCACAAGGCCACAGGGCAAGACAGATTACCAAGACGTGTAACCCGAGCATGCGCTGACCAACTGGCAAGTGTTTCCACTGACATTTTCAAACTCTCCCTTTCTGAGTCTGTAATACTAACATGTTTCAAGCAGACCACCATAGTCCCTGTGTCCAAGAACACTAAGGTCACCTGCACTACAGGAAAAGGAGGACTGAGCATGCCCCCATTCTCATCGATGGGGCTGTAGTGTGGCAGGTTGAGAGCTTTAAGTTTCTTGGCGTCCACATCACCAAACTAACATGGTCCAAGCACACCAAGACAGTCGTGAAGAGGGCACGACAAAACCTATTCCCCCTCAGAAGACTGAAAAGATTTGGGATGGGTCCTCAGATCCTCAAAAGCTTTACAGCTACACCAGAGAGGATCCTGACGGGTTGCATCACTGCTGGGTATGGCAACTGCTCGGCAACCGACCGGAAGGCCCTACAGAGGGTAGTGCGTACGGCCCATCACCGGGGCAAAGCTTCCTGCCATCGAGGACCTCTATACCAGGCAGTGTCAGAGGAAAGCCCTAAAAATGGTCAAATACTCCAGCCACCCTAGTCATAGACTGTTCTCTCTGCTACTGCACAGCAAGTGGTACCGGAGTGCCAAGTCTAGGTCCAATTGGGGTTTAAACAGCTTCTAACCCAAGCCATAAGACTCCTGAACATCCAATCAAATGGCTACCCAGACTATTTGCATTGCCCCTCCTTCTATGCTGCTGCTAGTCTTATTATCTATGCATAGCCACTTTAATAAATCTACCTACATGTACATATTACCTCAATTACCTCGACACCGGTGGCCCCGCACATTGACTCTGTACAGGTACCCCCTGTATATAGCCTCGCTATTGTTATTTTACTGCTTCTTTTTAATTATTTGTTATTCTTATCACTTGTTTTTTTTTTAATAGGTATTTTCTTAAAACTGCATTGTTGGTTAAAGGCTTGTAAGTAAGCATTTCATTGTAAGGTCTACCTGTTGTGTTCGGCTCATGTGACAAATAACATTTGATTTGAAATGTCGCTACTCTGGTCTTGGCACATGCTCTCTTGCCAACAGCTCGCTGATACAGTCCGGGTAGGCTGTGTGGGTAGGCTGTGCGGGTAGGCTAGTCTACATGATGAGATTATTATGGATAAGAGCGAGAATATTGTTTTTGTCAAACAGAAGTCATGCATCGATCATCAAGTCACCAGAATCAGACCCTCAATATTTATTGGAAAGGAGCATCAAGATCACCGTGCACTTTCACCGCCCTGTGAAGTTCATCATAAAGAGCATTCAGACACTATTCATAGCTCTTGATTTATTCCACATTTTGCTGTCTTACGGCCTGAATTTGAAATGGACAAAATAAAAATAAATGTCTCACCCATCTACGCACAATACCCCATAATGACGAACTGAAAACATATATTTTTTTACATTTTTGCAAATGTATTAAAAATTAAATGCAAAAATGTCTTATTTACATAAGTATTGATACCCGAGTCAATACTTTGTAGAAAAATATTGGGTAGCGATTAAAGCTGTACATTTTTCTGGGTAAGTCTCTAAGAGCTTTCCACACCTGGATTGTGCAACATTTGCCCATCATTATTTTCCGAATTCTTCAAGCTCTGTCAAATTGTTGTTGATCATTGTTAGACAACCATTTAGAGGTCTTGCCATAGATTTTCAAGTAGATTTAAGTCAAAACTTTAACTCAGCCATTCAGGAACATTCACTGTCTTCTTGGTAAGTAACTCCAGTGTAGATTTGGCCTTGTGTTTTAGGTAATTGTTCTGCTGAAATGTGAATTAATCTCCCAGTGTCTGGTGGAAAGCAGACTGAACCAGGTTATCCTCTAGGATTTTGCCTGTTCTTAGCTCCATTACGTATTTTTTTATCCTGAAAAACTCCCAAGTCCTAACGATTACAAACATACCCATACACCTCACAAATAATCCTGATAGTGATCACTAAGGTCATTACAGAAAACACCAGACTGATACTTGTTTTACAGCCTGTGTTCGTAATGGCTGCTCAGTGAAATGACCGGTCCTGATTTGTCATAGACACTTGCTAAAAAAAAATTATGAGCAAGCCTTCCTTCATGAACTGGCCTCTGTAAAATGGTATAGAATCAGCTTGATCCCCCTCTGTCGAAGACGATTTGACCTTCTTTTTTGATATTTTCAGTGGTAATGTTAACAAACACGCCCCACGAAAGAAAATGAGAATTAAAAACAGGTTCAGCCCCTAGTTCGACCGTGATCTTGCAGTTACTACAACTCAAGAATTGCATTTGGCTAAAGGCTCAGCACACGCATAATCATGGCTGACTGGCTATTGTTGAGGCAAATGAGAAATAAGTGCAATCAGGCTATGCGGAAGGCCAAAGTTAGTTACTTTAAGGAGCAGTTCTCTCTGTGGGTCTAACCCCAATAAGTTCTGGAAAACAGTTAAAGACCTGGAGAATAAACCATCCTCCTCACAGCTGCCCATGTCCCTTAATGTTGATGTGGTTGTTATTGACAAGAAGCACATGGCTTCTTGTCATGTTAGACTCAGCCATGCCTTTTTGCCCGTCCAACATTTCCTCATCTCCCACCCCTTCTAATGTGACCATCCCCGATGCTTCTCCCTCTTTTTCCCCTGCCCCGCTACAATGTTTCTCCCTGTAGGCAGTCACTGAGTCAGAGGTGCTAAAGGAGCTCCTTAAACTTGACCCCAAAAAAACCATCTGGGTCAGATGGTTTAGACCCTTTCTTCTTTAAGGTTGCGGCCCCTATCATCGCCAAGCCTCTCTCTCTCCTTTCTGGGGAGGTTCCCATTGCTTGGAAGGCAGCCACAGTTTGTCCTCTATTTAAAGGGGGAGATCAAGCTGATCCTAACTGTTATAGGCCAATTTCTATTTTGCCCTGTTTATCAAAAGTGTTGGAAAAACTTGTCAATAATCAACTGACTGGCTTTCTTGATGTCTATAGTATTCTCTCGGGTATGCAGTCTGGTTTCCGCTCAGGTTATGGATGTGTCACTGTAACCTTAAAGGTCCTCAATGATGCAACCATTGCCCTTTATTCTAAGCAATATTGTGATGCTATTTTTAATCGACTTGGCCAAAGCTTTTGATACGGTAGACCATTCCATTCTTGTGGGCCGGCTAAGGAGTATTGGAGTCTCTGAGGGGTCTTTGATCTGGTTTGCTAAAGAGTGCAGTGTATAAAGACAGAAAATCTTCTGTCTCAGCCACTGCCTGTCACCAAGGGAGTACTCCAAGGCTCGATCCTAGGCCCCATGCTCTTCTCAATTTACATCAACAACATAGCTTAGGCAGTAGGAAGCTCGCTCATCCATTTATATGCAGATGATCGTCTTACACTCAGCTGGCCCTCCCCGGATTTTGTGTTAAACGCTCTACAACAAAGCTTTCTTTGTGTCCAACAAGCTTTATCTACCCGTAACCTTGTTCTGAACACCTCCAAAACAAAGGTAAGAAGAATGCACCTCCTCCCACAGGTGTTATTACTACCTCTGAGGGTTTAGAGCCTGAGGTAGTCACCTCATACAAGTACTTGGGAGTATGGCTAGACGGTGCACTGTCCTTCTCTCAGCACATATCAAAGCTGCAGGCTAAAGAAAAATCTAGACGTGGTTTCCTCTATCGTAATTGCTCTTCTTTCACCCCAGCCGCCAAACTAACCCTGATTCAGATGACCATCCTACTCATGCTAGATTACGGAGACATCATTTATAGATCGACAGGTAAGGGTGCTCTCGAGCGGCTAGATGTTCTTTACCATTCGGCCATCAGATTTGCCACCAATGCTCCTTATAGGACACATCATTGCACTCTATACTCCTCTGTAAACTGGTCATCTCTGTATACCCGTCGCAAGACCCCCTGGTTGATGCTTATTTATAAAACCCTCTTAGGCCTCACTCCCACCTATCTGAGATATCTACGGCAGCCCTCATCCTCCACATACAACATCCGTTCTGCCAGTCACATTCTGTTAAAAGTCCCCAAAGCACACACATCCCTGGGTCCCTCGTCTTTTCAGTTCGCTGCAGCTAGCGACTGGAACGAGCTGCAACAAACACTCAAACTGGACAGTTTATATCTCAATCTCTTCATTCAAAGACTCAATCATGGACACTTAAAAAAAAAAAATTATCCCATTTTCTCCCCAATTTTCGTGGTATCCAATCGCTAGTAATTACTATCTTGTCTCATCGCTACAACTCCCGTACGGGCTCGGGAGAGACGAAGGTCGAAAGCCATGCGTCCTCCGAAGCACAACCCAACCAAGCCGCACTGCTTCTTAACACAGCGCGCCTCCAACCCGGAAGCCAGCCGCACCAATGTGTCGGAGGAAACACCGTGTACCTGGCCCCCTTGGTTAGCGCGCACTGCGCCCGGCCCGCCACAGGAGTCGCTGGAGCGCGATGAGACAAGGATATCCCTACCGGCCAAACCCTCCCTAACCCGGACGACGCTATGCCAATTGTGCGTCGCCCCACGGACCTCCCGGTCGCGGCCGGCTGCGACAGAGCCTGGGCGCGAACCCAGAGACTCTGGTGGCGCAGTTAGCACTGCGATGCAGTGCCCTAGACCACTGCGCCACCCGGGAGGCCCAATCATGGACACTTAATGACAGTTGTGGCTGCTGTGTGTGATGTATTGTTGTCTCTACCTTCTTGCCCTTTGTGCTGTTGTCTGTGGCCAATAATGTTTGTACCATGCTTTGTGCTGCTACCATGTTGTGTTGCTACCATGTTGTTGTCATGTGTTGCTACCATGCTGTGTTGTCATGTGTTGCTGCCTTGCTATGTTGTTGTCGTAGGTCTCTCTTTATGTAGTGTAGTGTTTTCTCTTGTTGTGGTGTGTGTTTTGTCCTATATTTATATTGTATTTATTTATTTTTTATCCCAGCCCCCGTCCCCGCAGGAGGTCTTTTGCCTTTTGGTAGGCCGTCATTGTAAATAAGAATTTGTTCTTAACTGACTTGCCTATTTAAATAAAATAAATAAATAAAATAACAATGCAGCCACCACTGTGCTTGAGAATATACTGAGTGTTACTCAGTACTTTGTTGTGTTGGATTTGCCCCGAACATAACACTTTCTATTCAGGACTAAAAGTGAATTGCTTTGGAAGGGCGCCTGTACCTTCTTAATGAGGCATTGGAAAACCAACCTGTTCTTTGTGGTTGAATCTGTGTTTGAAATTCACTGCTCGACCTTAGAGATAATTGTATGTGTGGAGCACAGAGATTGGGTAGTCATTGTTGGGTTCTGAGAATATGAAATATACGTATTCATGTCACTGAGGGAGAGAGAGGAATGTATAATGTTCACGTTCTGTCCGGATATGTTATTGTTAGCCATCAGGGATCCTATGGGAGGGAAAAAGACAGTCTGGTACCAGTCACCATGACAGCCGTGAGTTTGGGAGGAGTGAACACTTTTGGGTTAGAGGTCAGGTCAGATGAAGAATAGATATCACGAAGGTTCTGTCTAGCAACAGAGACGCATTCGGTGTTCAGATGTGTAGGAGGAGGCTCAGCACAGGAGAAAGGGTTAAATATCAGTGTGTGTGTGAATATGTCTTTGTTCTTTGGGATGAATAAACTTGGTTTAAGCTTTCATAGTGTCCATCGAGCTTATTACTATGATATTCAGAACGTAACATCATTCAGAAATCATGTTAAACACTATTATTGCATACAGAGTGAGTCCATGCAACTTATTCAGCAAATCTCTACTCCTGAATTTATTTAGGCTTGCCATACCAAAAGGGTTGAATAATTAAGACTTTTAGCTTTCAATTTTGTATTAATAGTAAACATTTCAGAAAACATAATTTCACTTTGACATTATGGGGTATTGTGTGTGGGCCAGTGACACAAACTCAATTTAATCAACTTTAAGTTCAGGCTGTAACACAACAAAATGTGGAAAAAGTCCAGGGGTGTGAATACTTTCTGAAGGCACTAATTTATTTCATCTGTAGACTAATAAACTGTATGGTTTCCCGAGTCATAGTGGAAGGACCACATACTCAATAATCACGTGACTCCAAGTTTACTTCCAAATAATGGTTATTATATCAATATTTGTGCATAAAGGCATTTCCACCACCATTTCTCGCATAACTCATTTTAGACACAAAAAGATCCGACCATATCGAACAAACAAATGATATGTCGGCATTTATTAAATTGTACTGAAACGGCCCGTTTCCATCACAGCTTTTTTGTTGTTGACGGGTATGACTTTACCCACATAGAAACTGTGGGTAGAAACGTGGTTAGTGACAGTGTTCTACAACTTAAATCCACTCCATTACCATCACACCCCTAAGCTACCCAGTTCAGGGTCTCCTGTGCCCAATTTTAAATGTTCCCCGACTTGGCTCCTTTACTCCCCACAACAACCCCCCTGGAGAGCTGGGAATTCGCCTGATTAGCAGAACACAATAACACTTCCCCTCATGTACCGTATTTAACAACAACCTCTGAATTAACCTCCCTCCAAAAGCCCTGGCGAACAAAGCATCCGTAAAGACTTTCACATGTGAGCGCTTAAAAAAAAAATATATACACTTTCTGTAAAATCCTTCCTCTCCATCTCCCCTCTCTGTTTTATAGAGCCAGGAAGGACTGACTTCAAGACATTTACGTCACATTCACAAGCGTGAAATGACAATGTCAATATTCATAAATGCAAAACAATACTGGTCATGCTACAGAAACCCACAGAAAGAGAGAAAAGGAGATGGGGAGAGAGAGCGAGAGAGAGCAGTTACGCAAGCGTTGCAATTGAAGGCCGTGCTAAATTAGTGTGCAAATTCACTTTGGTGATTGAATAATCAGGAAGCAGAAATGGGACATCAGTATTAGAACCAGCCGGGGAGAATATACTATACTATATACAGCCATTAAATGAACTGTGTCCACACACCACCTACATACCATCTCAGTGTTAAACATACCATAGATATCAGAAATGAATAACGGTGAAGATAACGAGTGAATGTATTATCAGACAGTGGAGCACTTTCATTATCAGTAGCTTCCAAGTCCTTCGTCTGTCTGTCTGTCTGTCAAACCCCGGGGCCAGAGACTACATTCTTAATGAGGGAGAGGAGGAGAGGGGAAAGATACAGTACGATGATATCCTCATTATTTACACTAAGACTCTGCTATGCTCAGACTGCAGCTCCAGATGTGATGAAAGACGAGCAGATAGATACCAATAACGCCCAGTAAGTCCCAACCCAGGGATTTCCACTTGAAGGTAGAGATGATAATATTCCAGAGGGGCGAGAGAGATATAAAGCCTCATCTCTCCGTAGACAGATCTGGACTATGAATCCTGGTCCACCATCAATAAGAGCCTGACTCACAGCTACTAGGTGCTGCTCGGATGGGATATACGCTTAACAAACACAAACGCAACATGTAAAGTGCTGATTCCATGTTTCATGAGCAGAAATAAAAAGATTCTAGACATTTTCCATACACACAAAAAGCGTATTTCTATGCATACATTTGTTTACATCCCTGTTAGTGAGCTTTTCTCCTTTGCCAAGATAATCAATCCACCTGACAGGTGTGGCATATAAAGAAACTGATCAAAAAGGATGATTATTACAGAGGTGCACCTTGTGCTGGGAACAATAAAAGCCCACTAAATTGTGCAGTTGTCACAACACAATGCCATAGATGTCTCAAATTTTGAGGGAGCGCAATTGGCAAGCTGACTGCAGGAATGTCCACCTGAGCTGTTGCCAGATTATTTAAATCTTCATTTCTCTAACATAAGCAGAGGCGGATGTTTAGAGAATTTAGAACGAGAATTTAGAACGTCATTTTAGAGAATTTGGCAGTACGTCCAACCAGCCTCACAACCGCAGACCACGTGTATGGCGTCGTGTGGACGAGCGGTTTGCTGATGTCAACGTTGTGAACAGAGTGCCTCATGGTGGTGATGGGGTTATGGAAAGGGCAGGCATAAACTACAGACAACAAACACAATGTAATTTTATTGATGGCAATTTCAATGCACAGAGATATCGTGACGAGATCCTGAGATCCATTGTCGTGCCATTCATCAGCCGCCGTCACCTCATGTTTCAGCATAATAATGCACGGCCACATGTCACAAGGATCTGTACACAATTCCTGGAAGCTGAAACGTTCTTCCATGGCCTGCATACTCACCAGACTTGTCACCCATTAAGCATGTTTGGGATGCCCTGAATCAACAAGTACAGCTCACTTCTTCATTGGTTGTGTAAAGTTGCTGGATATTGGCGGGAACTGGAACACGCGTTCCAGTTCCCGCCAATATCCAGCAACTTTACACAACCAATGAAGAAGTGAGGGACAACATTCCACAGGCCACAATCAACAGCCTGATCAACTCTATGCGAAGGAGATGTGTCGCACTGCATGAGGCAAATGGTGGTCACACCAGATACAGACTGGTTTTCTGATCAACTCCCCTACCTTTTTCTTTTATGTTAGAAGGGACCAACAGATGCATATCTGTATTCCCAGTCATGTGAAATCCATAGATTAGGGCCTAATACATGTATTTCAATTGACTGATTTCCTTATATGAACTGTAACTCAGTATAATCTTTGAAATTGTTGCAGGTTGCGATTCTATTTGTGTTTAGTGTATTAATTCAGGCTTCTAAAGGTGAAGGGGCAAGTCAGTGCATGTGTGCTTTAGAGACTGCGAGTGTGTGTATACATGCGCGAAAGCGGGAGAGAGAAGAAAGCGAGATGAGAGCGAGTGGGAGAGAGGGAGACCGAGAAAGAGAGAGCAAAGAAGAGAAAGAACGAGTGAGTGAGTGAGTGAGTGATCAAGCGCCTTAGTACTGTCCGGTGGGCTTCACCATCGATTCATATTTCATCTGTTATCAGAGAGTAAAACACGGTGTGGATCTACAGCTGCTTTGATGTCACCCAGCAGTCAACGGAGACAGATCTCATTCCACATCACCACACCACTGCTCCAGGGCAGCACTGGGCTCCTCTTTTCTCCTCCATGCCTAACGTGAGAGATGGAAACCATTTGGAAAAGCCTCTCCTGTGCAGTCGCACTAAGGCCAAACAGGAACACATAGGCTTAGCTACCCCTTGGGCCGGGGGGGGGGTTTGCAACATGGTGGAGGTAGAAAACAGCAGGAGGGAGAATACATCAAAACCAGATTGACAAACATATTGAACAGTAGGCCTATACCCTGGATAAGTAATTCCGTAGTAATTCACGCGTTTAACCTCGATATACAGTATAACAGCACTGATCTTGTACCAATCAGTCCATTTCAGAGCAGCGTTAGGTAAAGCAACAGCCCTGTTCAGAACAGAAAGGTATTTCCATATTTATTCCTGATTGAGTCAGTCATGGCTGGGACACTGCATGGTGCTTATCTTCTCATGGCTCCAAACACACCACCTGGAGAGGTGCTAATGCAATTAAACAATTATCAAGCCTCTGCAGAGCCTACTGGAGCCCAAGACACTCCTCGGCAGAGAGACATCCTCCTCCTCGGCAGAGAGACATCCTCCTCCTCGGCAGAGACAGCATTTCTTAGGTTTAAATCCTGGGTAGAGCCGTCGCCTCCATGCTCCCTGCTGTTCCTTATCGCTAAGTCTCTCCAGTACACTGTATAAAGACTGGTTTAGGTTGTGATAAGCGCCAATGAATTGGGAGGCACCGGGGCGTGAA